>NC_067473.1:44185983-44540913 GCF_947179515.1 Apodemus sylvaticus | reverse complement strand
GAAGAAGAAGAAGAAGAAGAAGAAGAAGAAGAAGAAGAGAAGAAGAAGAAGAAGAAGAAGAAGAAGAAGAAGAAGAAGAAGAAGAAGAAGAAGAAGAAGAAGAAGAAGAAGAAGAAGAGAAGAAGAAGAAAAAAGAAGAAGAAGAGAAAGAAAGAAAGAAAGAAAAGAAAGAAGAAGAAAGAAAGAAGAAAGATAAGAAAGAAAGAAAGAGAGAGAGAGGGAGGGAGGGAGGGAGAGAGGGAGGGAGGGAGGGAGGGAGGAAGGAAGGAAGGAAGGAAGGAAGGAAGGAAGGAAGGAAGGAAAGGAGGGAGGAAGGAAGGAAGGGAAGGAAGGAGGGAAGGGAAGGAAGGAGGGGAATGGAGGAAGGAAAATCATACTAAGTGAAATATCCCAGTCACAGAAATGTAGATATGGTATGTTTTTTTCTGTAAGTGGATATTAGTTTTTTAAGTCAATGGTAACCAAGCTAAAGTCTGTAGAACCACTGAAGTTAGGTATAGAGTAAGGGACTGGAGAATGGAGGTAGATATATCTCCCTAGAAAAGGGAAATAGAGTAGGTAATTGTGTATAGATTTGGGGTTTGGGCAGGGGTTGGAATGGGAGGAAAATGTGGAAGAGGGGTCAAGGTAGACAATACAGGGAGGGACAGATACAATTGCAGGGCATGTGAGAGTAGTATTAAAACCTAATTTAGGAGAAAAATCCTCAAAATATCTACATATATTATTTGTATCTAAATGGAATTGCCAAATAATGGTGGAGACAAACCTCAATTACAGCTTTTTTTTTGTATCAAGTAAAACTTCCAGTATTGAGATTAGTTAGATCTAATTGGGTTATTATCCAAAAGGGCAGCATGGGAATTCCTAATGGACCAGGCTATTGCCAAGTCCATAACTTGCTTCCCTCCATTTTGGAAGACAAAACGTTGAATAGGGAGTAGTTGAACTGGTGTCTACATAGAACCTTAACCCCTACATTCTAGTGTCTTTGGTATAAAATGATCTCTAAAGGCTATCAAAAAGAAATGGAGAAATACAAACACAATGAGAACTACAAAACCTTTGATCTACACTGGTTGTCTTAACTGCAAGATATATTAGCGCATTGGTGGTACAAAGCTTGTTGGAATAACTAACCAATATCTGATTTGACTGAAGACCCATTCCAGAAAATGGAAGATATTCCTTATACTGACATTGCTTGGGTGACCAAAAACCTGAAAATAGATAGCCTAGGGACCAAGGGTAAAACCATATATATTGTGCTGAAAACAAGGCAAAACAAAACAAAAAATTATCAAAAAAACAGAAAACATAGCAATAAAATGATTCCTAATAATATTCCTCTGTACTCATAAATGAGTCCTTTCATATAGATTTTTTATGTAGCTGATATGAAGACAAATATTTTAAATAACTATCAATATCTAGTAAAACTGAATATGTTCATACTTAACTTAGAAATTATACTCTACTATGTAACAATAAAAAGGGAATTTCAATATAAAAATGTGAAAACTCACAAATTGACAAATTTATCATAGAAACATTACTTGTAATAAAATAATAATAATACATACTAATAATAGTAAAAAGCCAGAAGTAAAAGGATGAATAATTTTCATTTTCACCTAACAAAATTGTAGACAGCAAAGAGTAGCAGGATGAGACTCACAATATGCAGTAACAGAGTTGAATAACATAGGAGTAATTGTGAGCAAAAGAAGCCAAATGAAAGATGTTATCTTATGACATCATTGGTGAAGCCCAAAAAGTGAGATTGTCCTGCAGTGGGTTCAGAACCATCCTTATATGTCTGTTGAGAGGTATTGTCTTTGACAACATGCATGAGATGATAACAGTGTGTGCTGCAGTGGAAATATTCAACTAATTCTCCTCTTGCAAAATATATTGTGCCACACATATAGAAAAAGGTGTTTAGACTAGTTTCAGTGCATTTGGGCCTCAGGCACATCTTGAGGCATTATCTCGAGGTTAATTAATTGGGGATATAGACAGTCTCTTCCAGCCTCCTTGGCGTGTTAGCTTTGATTGTCTTCTAATATAATTAAGTTCGTTTTCAAAATTTCTTTGATTTAGTAGTCCTATACTCATATGTGGTATTTGAGGGCAAGGAGACATTTTCAAGCTCTCAATTATTGTTAGCACCTTTTTTTTTCTCCAGGACTAAATCTCTATCTTTGTCAAATGTCCTCTTACAGGTACTGCACTGTTACATCATAAACCAGTCAAGATTTTAACAATATATATGCATATTATATATTGCGAAGACATGCAATAACTTGTCTAAGCCTCAGTTTTCAGCATTATACTTAATAACTGTCCAATATTAATGCAAAGTATTATATTTCTTAATTAAAAATTATGCAAACACATGTAAGCAAGTTAAAAATCATTCTGTGACCTGTATCTGGAAAGTCTACTTTGCCCAAGCTTACATCTATATATACATTTCAGTACCATCCTTTATTACTCTCTGAAGTGCTCCTAGAAATTGATTGATTTTGAGCATCCAATAAATTTAATAAATAAAATATATTGAGAGAAATATTGCTGTGGTAAGGAAATTTCTTATCTATATACCGATTAACTTGAGTTATGGAGTAATGGATTTTAGTTGAGTTCAAAGGCAAATCAATGTCATGCAGAATGGGGTAATAAAATTGTGCCCCATAAAGCTCTTCTTGAATCTCAGCCAAATCATGGAATATTTGGCAGAATTCCTAGAGTTTTCTTGTAGAATATATCTTTAGTATTTCTTAAAATGCTCATAAACACGTTTAATGTGCATGTTGCCAGTAAGCTAGATGCTGTTGACAATGTTTCATTATCCTAATATTCAGCAGTCAGTTGCGATATGCTCTAGTAATTCAAAGTTGTTAAATAAGAAACAAATTTCCTAGAAAAGTACAATTTTCACATGAAGAGAAAGCACTGATCACTTATATTATCTTTTACAGCACAGATTCAGAACTGTGTGTGTGGTACATAGAAATTTGTAACAAGAAATATGACTATCATTTGTAGAGTAGAAAATGTCTGGTTTTGAAGGACAGAATAATTATGCAAGCAAAAACCAAGCAAACAACAACAACATTAAAAAGCCTCTTCTGATTTGTTTGGCCTAAGACATGCAGGTAAGTGGTTTAGGAGTGGCCCCAAATGAAAGTGGGCATCCTAAAACTGCAAAGAGGTGGGTGATTTGTAGATGTTGAATATATGTATTGAGGGGGTTAATCTGTAGAAGGCTAATGGGAAATGAATCTAGAGCTTATTAGATTATTTAGAGCTTGATCACTAATTTGGTAAACACAAGAGAGTGAAGAGTGCTTATAAATAGAATACTCTTGAATAGCATATGTATTCCACAATTAAATAAATATTAAATAAATGCATGTCAGATGAAACTATTATGTAGGCTTATCTGACTCATCCCTACAATTATTTGCTAAGAAATTATAAATTGAAGGGCCATCAGCGGTGGAACCAAGGCGACACAGGGTCCAGTTAGGCCCTGCGCCCACGACCACTGACCTTCGCTGACCAGCCGGGCGGCAAGCAGCTGCGGTTCTGCGGAGCCTTTCGCTGCATGGAAGCCACTTCAGAACTCGGCTTCCCGCCAGTCAGGAGAGACTCACCTCCATCTTGATCCCGGGCTCCAGAGATTGGTCAGACTGAGGTACACAAACATAATCCTAGGCCCAACACCGCAGGGGTCTGAGCCAGACGGGCGTTGACCTGCACCCAGGCCCTGGGCTGTTCGAGTGGCCATCGGGGCGCCAACCCAGCCAGGAGTTTTTTTTTGCCCCGGCCTGCGCACGCGCCGCCATTTTGCCTACAGGAGCCAGAGTGCTCGGGAGGGCAGAGATTGCTAACAAGCGTAGCCTGAGGCTAACAAAACGGGGGTCTAGGCCCCAAAAGGCACAGGACTAACCCCAAGAACTGGGCGGCTTGGTGGGCCATCTGTGTGTCAACCCGCCCAGGAGGTTATTAGCACAACAGACTCTCCCGGTGCTTTCGGGGAGCGCGGACGCGCACGCCCGCCATCCGGGTCACCTGGAGGACCCAAATAACAGTCATAGCCCTAGGGGAACTTTGCTCGGACCTTAGCCTCCCAGGCGTTTGCCTGGACTCAGGGCCCAGGCGACAAGGCTAACCTAGTGTGCGCCAGCCCGGTTGGGAAATCGGCTGCCCAGCGGAGTGAGCGGAACACAGGGGAGGTCACAGCAACATACACCTTCGGAGCTCCCTGGGGGTGCACACGGGTTCCATCTGGCCCACAGACACAATCTGGGGCAAGGCCTCAGGCAGAAGCCCTCAGGTCAACTCTCTCCGCTTCAGATCAGCCTGGGTGGCCGCCACATCTCCAGGTCCCTCAAGAGGCTAGTGGGGGCTTCCGGGCGGCCAGCTGGGAGAAGTCGGTGTGCTCCAATAAATCCTGCAGGCCCCAGCGGGAGCCTTCAGGTGCCTGCTTCGGGATCTGAACAGCCTGGACAACAGCACCCTGTCTACAGGCAGTGCAGAGTGTAAGCTGTGCACCAGAGGCCAACGGGGAAGGGGCAGCTTGCACTGGTGAGTCCAGCACTGACAAGACCAAGTAACACCAGTGAGAGCTAGATGGCAAAAGGCAAACGCAGGAACGTCACTAACAGAAATCAAGGCAATATGGCAACATCTGAACCAAATTCTCCTCTACCAGCAAGTCCTGGATACCCCATCACACCAGTAAAACAAGATTTGGATTTAAAATCACTGGTCATGACGCTGGTACAGGAACACATGAAGGACATTCAGGAGAAAATGGATCAAAAGTTAGAAGCCCTTGCAAGGGAAACACAAAAATCATTGAAAGAAATCCAGGAGAATACAAAAGCCAACAAGGAGGAAATGCAAAAATCACTTAAAGAAATACAGGAGAACTTTGCTCAACAGGCTGAGGTCATGAAAGACGAAACACAAAAATCTCTTAAAGAAATACAGGAGAACTTTGGTCAACAGGCTGAGGTCATGAAAGAAAAAACACAAAAATCTCTTAAAGAATTACAGGAAAGCACAAACAAGCAAGTGAAGGAGCTAAGCAAAACCATCCAGGATCTAAAAACAGAAGTAGAAACAACTAAGAAAACTCAAAAGGAGACAACTTTGGAGATAGAAAGCCTTGGGAAGAAATCAGGGGACAGAGATGCAAATATCAACAACAGAATACAAGAAATAGAAGAAAGAATCTCAGATGCTGAAGATTCCATAGAAACCATGGACTCAACAGTTAAAGAAAATGCAAAATGCAAAAAGCTTGTAACCCAAAATATCCAGGAAATCCAGGACACAATGAGAAGACCAAACCTAAGGATTATAGGCATAGATGAGAGTGAAGATTTACAACTTAAAGGGCCAGCAAATATCTTCAATAAAATTATGGAAGAAAACTTCCCTAACCTAAAGAGAGAGATGCCCATGAATATACAAGAAGCCTACAGAACTCCAAACAGACTGGACCAGAACAGAAATACTTCCCGTCACATAATAATCAAAACACCAAATGTTCTAAACAAAGAAAGAATATTAAAGGCAGTAAGAGAAAAAGGCCAAGTAACATATAAAGGAAGACCTATCAGAATCACAGCAGACTTTTCACCTGAGACTATGAAGGCTAGAAGGTCCTGGGCAGATCTCATGCAGACTCTAAGAGAACACAAATGCCAACCAAAACTACTATATCCAGCAAAACTCTCAATCACCATAGATGGAGAAACTAAGATATTTCACGACAAAACCAAGTTCACCCAATATCTATCCACAAACCCAGCCCTAAAAAGGATAATAGGAGGACAACACCAATACAAGGAGGGAAACTTCACCCTGAAAAAAGCAAGATAGTAACCTTTCATCAAACCCAAAAGAAGTTAAGCAATCAAATTTAAAAAATAACGTCAAAAATGATAGGAAGTAACAATCACTATTCCTTAATATCTCTTAACATCAACGGACTCAATGCCCCAATAAAAAGACACAGACTAACTGACTGGATACGTAAACAGGACCCTACATTTTGCTGCTTACAGGAAACACACCTCAGGGTCAAAGACAAACACTACCTTAGAGTAAAAGGCTGGAAGACAATTTTACAAGCAAATGGTCTCAGGAAACAAGCTGGAGTAGCCATTTTAATATCAGATAAAACTGACTTTCAACCCAAAATCATCAAAAGAGACTCTGAGGGACACTTCTTGCTGGTCAAAGGAAAAATACAACAAGAAGAACTCTCAATCCTGAACATCTATGCTCCAAATGCAAGGGCACCCTCTTTCATAAAAGAAACTTTATTAAAACTCAAAGCACACATTGCACCTAACACAATAATTGTGGGTGACTTCAACACTGCACTTTCCTCAATGGACCGATCAGGAAAACAGAAACTAAACAAGGACACAATGAAACTAATTGAAGCTTTGGACCAAATAGATTTAACTGATATATATAGAACATTCTATCCTAAAACAAAAGAATATACCTTTTTTTCAGCACCTCATGGTACCTTCTCCAAAATCGACCATATAATTGGTCACAAGACAGACCTCAACAAATATAAGAAGATAGAACTAATCCCATGCCTCCTATCTGATCACTATGGAATAAAAGTGGTCTTCAATAGCAACAGAAACAACAGAAAACCCACATACACGTGGAAATTGAACAATACTCTACTCAATGATACCTTGGTCAAGGAAGAAATAAAGGAAGAAATTAAAGACTTTTTAGAACACAATGAAAATGAAAACACAACATACCCAAATCTATGGGACACAATGAAAGCAGTGCTAAGAGGAAAACTCATAGCCCTGAGTGCCTCCAAAAAGAAAATGGAGAGAGCATACATTACCAACTTAATGACACACCTGAAAGCCCTAGAACAAAAAGAAGCTACTTCACCCAGGAGGAGTAGAAGGCAGGAAATCATCAAACTCAGGGCCGAAATCAATCAAGTAGAAACAAAGAGAACCATACAAAAAATCAACAAAACCAGGAGCTGGTTCTTTGAGAAAATCAACAAGATAGATAAACCCTTAGCCAGACTGACCAAAGGGCACAGAGAAAGTATCCAAATTAACAAACTTAGAAATGAAAAGGGAGACATAACAACAGAAACTGAGGAAATCCAAAAAATCATCAGATCCTACTACAAGAGCCTGTACTCAACACAACTGGAGAATGTGGAGGAAATGGACAATTTCCTTGACAGATACCAAATACCAAAATTAAATCAGGACCAACTAGACCATCTGAACAGTCCCATAAAGCCTAAAGAAATAGAAGGAGTCATAGAAAGTCTTCCAACCAAAAAAAGCACAGGACCAAATGGTTTCAGTGCAGAATTCTACCAGACCTTCAAAGAAGAGTTAACACCAATACTCTTCAAACTATTCCACAAAATAGAAACAGAAGGAACACTACCCAATTCCTTCTACGAAGCCACAATTACGCTGATACCAAAGCCACACAAAGATCCAACAAAGAAAGAGAACTTCAGACCAATTTCCCTTATGAACATCGATGCAAAAATACTCAATAAAATTCTTGCCAACCGAATCCAAGAACACATCAAAACGATCATCCACCATGATCAAGTAGGCTTTATCCCGGGAATGCAGGGTTGGTTCAATATACGGAAATCCATCAATACAATCCACTACATAAACAAACTCAAAGAACAAAACCACATGGTCATTTCATTGGATGCTGAAAAAGCATTTGACAAAATTCAGCATCCTTTCATGCTTAAAGTCTTGGAGAGAACAGGAATTCAAGGCCCATACCTAAACATAGTAAAAGCAATATACAGCAAACCGGTAGCCAGCATCAAACTAAATGGAGAGAAACTTGAAGCAATCCCACTGAAATCAGGGACCAGACAAGGCTGCCCCCTTTCTCCTTATCTTTTCAATATTGTACTTGAGGTACTAGCTGGGGCAATTCGACAACATAAGGAGGTCAAAGGGATACAAATTGGAAAGGAGGAAATCAAACTATCATTATTTGCAGACGACATGATCGTCTACCTAAGTGACCCAAAGAACTCCGCTAGAGAGCTCCTACAGCTGATAAACAACTTCAGCAAAGTGGCAGGTTACAAAATCAACTCAAGCAAATCAGTGGCCTTCCTATACTCAAAGGATAAGCAGGCTGAGAAAGAAATTAGGGAAATGACCCCCTTCACAATAGCCACAGACAGTATAAAGTATCTTGGGGTGACTCTTACCAAACATGTGAAAGATCTGTATGACAAGAACTTCAAGACTCTGAAGAAGGAAATGGAAGAAGACCTCAAAAAATGGGAAAACCTCCCATGCTCATGGATCGGTAGAATCAATATAGTTAAAATGGCCATTTTGCCTAAAGCACTATACAGATTCAATGCAATACCCATCAAAATCCCAACTCAATTCTTCACAGAGTTAGAAAGAGCAATTATCAAATTCATCTGGAACAACAAAAAACCCAGGATAGCTAAAACTATTCTCAGCAACAAAAGAAAATCTGGGGGAACCAGTATCCCTGACCTCAAGCAATACTACAGAGCAATAGTGTTAAAAACTGCATGGTATTGGTACAGTGACAGGCAGGAGGATCAATGGAACAGGATTGAAAATCCAGAAATGAACCCACACACCTATGGCCACTTGATCCTCGACAAAGAGGCTGAAAACATCCAATGGAAAAAAGATAGCCTTTTCAACAAATGGTGCTGGTTCAACTGGAGGTCAGCATGCAGAAGAATGCGAATTGATCCATCCTTGTCTCCTTGTATTAAGCTCAAATCCAAATGGATCAAGGACCTCCACATAAAGCCAGACACTCTGAAGCTAATAGAAAAGAAACTGGGGAAGACCCTTGAGGACATCGGTACAGGGAGAAAGTTTCTGAACAGAACACCAATAGCATATGCTCTAAGAGCAAGAATTGACAAATGGGACCTCATAAGGTTACAGAGTTTCTGTAAGGCAAAGGACACCATCAAGAGGACAGATCGGCAACCAACAAATTGGGAAAAGATCTTCACCAATCCTACATCAGATAGAGGGCTAATATCCAATATATATAAAGAACTCAAGAAGTTAGACTCCAGAAAACCGAACAACCCTATTAAAAAATGGGGTACAGAGTTAAACAAAGAATTCTCACCTGAAGAACTTCGGATGGCGGAGAAGCATCTTAAAAAATGCTCAACTTCATTAGTCATTAGGGAAATGCAAATCAAAACAACCCTAAGATTTCATCTTACACCAGTCAGAATGGCTAAGATTAAAAATTCAGGAGACAGCAGGTGTTGGAAAGGGTGTGGAGAAAGAGGAACACTCCTCCACTGCTGGTGGGGTTGCAAATTGGTACAACCACTCTGGAAAGCAGTCTGGCGGTTCCTCCGAAAACTGGGCACCTCACTTCCAGAAGATCCTGCTATACCACTCCTGGGCATATACCCAGAGGATTCCCCACCATGTAATAAGGATACATGCTCTACTATGTTCATAGCAGCCCTATTTATAATTGCCAGATGCTGGAAAGAACCCAGGTATCCCTCAACAGAAGAGTGGATACAAAAAATGTGGTACATCTACACAATGGAGTACTATTCAGCCATTAGAAACAATGAATTCATGAAATTCTTAGGCAAATGGATTGAGCTAGAGAACATCATCCTAAGTGAGGTAACCCAGACTCAAAAGGTGAATCATGGTATGCACTCACTAATAAGTGGTTATTAACCTAGAAAACTGGAATACCCAAAACATAATCCACACATCAAATGAGATACAAGAAGAAAGCAGGAGTGGTCCCTGGTTCTGGAAAGACTCAGTGAAACAGTATTTGGCAAAACCAGAACGGGGATCTGGGAAGGGGTGGGAGGGAGGACAGGGGAAGAGAAGGGGGCTTACGGGACTTTCGGGGAGTGGGGGGGGCTAGAAAAAGGGGAAATCATTTGAAATGTAAATAAATTATATCGAATAAAAAAATATTGAAGGCAAAAAAAAAAGAAATTATAAATTAGTAGTACTATGTATTGTTAATTTTCTGTTACTGTTTAATGAATCTTCTATTTTTTCCATAAATTGGAAGTATGGAAAAGTTATCATCCAGGATGTATCTACTGTACTTCTGGGTGAAAAAAGACAAGTTATCTGATAACATGTCACTAATACCCATATGATGATTGCTTTGATTCTCATACCATTCACACACACACACACACACACACACACACACACACACACACACACACACAAGGCATCATGCCTTCTACCCATTGACTCCTTTAACTCATATATAATACTTAGTATTATTACACTTCCCAGGGTGGTAGTATCAGCTACTACATAATATGATTGTCTTTAAGTTCTTTTAGTGAAAAAATATTCAGTTAATAGCTATCAGTTTCTCTTGAAGAATTTACTACTGAGAAACAGGTGGATAATGGTAGGAGGATAAGTTGACGTGCCCCCCCCAATAGATAACAAATGAAATAATTCACATGACTCTAAGATGGTTTAGGATAAATGTTGTTGCAATATATTGAACCACTGATGGGCATGCTCTTTATGGATAAAGAGGTAGAATATCATCATGCTTTAATGTTTTAGCACACTAATAAATATATATTTCAGTCTTTTCCACTGAAAATGAAAGAGGTGGCATCTACGATCCTCATATCAACAAATGAACTTGGTTTTATGTTTTTTCCCTAATTTCATTATTCAGTAAGAGAAACAAAGCTCCAAATGGCAGATACCACAAGGAAAAAAATATTCAAGATGGCCTACATTTCCTTCTAAAAGACAAACTAAAAAATTAACCATATTATATTAGAAACACCTCACTGCTTCCATATTAGCAAGTGGATCTCAGAATCACATTACAACCAACTTAGATATTATATATCAGGAGAACACATTTCTGAAATATGACACCCTATTATGTAACAACCTCTGTAAAAAAGAGACTTTTAGTTTATACTAATATATATATATAAAATACATATATATATAAAACTAAACTGAATTACAGAATTACATAATTATTTCTGGTATTTACTATTTGTGTGTTTGTCCATAGTTTTCTTAAGAATCAATAACATTAAAAAAATCTGTTTAATTATTTAAAATAAAATAATATTGAAATTTCTATTTTTTTCATTCTCTTTTTTCTCTGATTTATTATAAATAAAAGTTAATATTTTCTTTTTCTAGTTTATGGTATATTATAATTTATTTATGAAAAGTTAATTTTATAGACATTCTATATGATTCAAGGATATTTTTGAGTAATTTTTTCATATATTTTCATAAAAGAACTCACAGGGGAGGCCATAAAATACATCCGAATAAACATCTATAATAGTGAAAGAATTTATAGTTACAAAGGAATTTAATACTGTTGTAAATTCAAATGCAATTTGAGAATACTAACCTACCTTACTTCTACTCAAATTTAGCAGAATTCAATAAACAACAACAGAAGATGTCAAGATGCATCAATAGTTCCTAAGGTTAAGGAGGATCTAACATAAATAATTTCAGTAAAACGGAGAAGAATTTTCAATAGTACCAGCATCAATATGTTTTGGTTCAATGGGATCATGTAATGACATTGGGAGTGACATATTGATTTGCTTCCATTTAATGAAAGCTCATAGTAACTATAAGCTTTAAAAATGCATACATTTGTGTAATTAATAAAAGAAATATTCAAGCATAAATATTCTATTTATTGAACCATATAATATTAAGTAAATACTTAGAAATAAAACATTTTGGTTTTGATATTTTATGATCAAAACATTTCATTTTTCTTCTAATTTATGCTTTATTCTATGATATTCAAGGGCAACAAACATTTTGTTTTGTATTTTCTATTGTAGCCTCAATTACTGTGCATCAAATAACCATTATTTTATACTAATATGGAATTAAAATAAATAGTAGAATTAAAATAAACAATATCTATTCCCAAGACTATTTAAAATAGACTTTTGAAACTTTTGTTTAGTTCATAAATGCAATATAGTGGTAGGTGAGAGTCTAAACTTGAATAAGATTGTTAGTGTTCACATTCCTACTTTAAATATGTAAACTATTTAAAAATCTATTTTCTCAAATGTAAAGTAGAGAGAATAATAGGGTCAACTATTTGTTGAGGAACTGGAGATAACTAAATAAATTAATGTATATAAAATACATATAGTACAATCTGACATATTAACTATTTAGCAAGTATTTCTAGCAATAATGATATTCTTGGCATTACTTACAGAATTTATGGTGTCTTTTCTTTTTTCATTTGTTTTTAAATTTAGTCTTCATATTGAATATATTATGTACTGACAAAGAATGAAATATGTTATGACAAATTAAATAAAATTTCCTCAAATCTCACACTTTCGCTCATAAATTGGGAGTTCAGAGTGCTCATATTTAATTACTATCCTAGAAAATTTTTTGTGTCTGAACTGTGAAAGCTGTTTAAAAAAAGAACTTAAATCTATCTGCAAGCAATTCAAAAGAAAAATATTGGATAAAGAAATCAATGTACATGCTAGTGCATTTTCTAACAGACATGGCATATACAAGACTGATATATACGTCACACTGAGGTAGTGGTTTTTGTTTGTTTGTTTGGGTTTTATGCTAGGAAAGCTCATGAATCAACCAAAATAATTCAATCCATATGAGCACAGATTTGCTCACGTAAAGAGTAATTATTTAACTTTAAAGAAAGGAAGAGTGGCCCCTTGTTCTGGAAAGACTCAGTGAAGCAGTATTCAGCAAAACCAGAACGGGGAAGTTGTAAGGGGTGGGTGGGAGGACAGGGGGAGAGAAGGGGGCTTGCGGAACTTTCGGGGAGTGAGGGGCTAGAAAAGGGGAAATCATTTGAAATGTAAATAAAAAATATATCAAATAAAAAGAAAAAGAAAGTCCTATTCCTTCATGTCTGTTGATCGTCATAGACTCATGGGCTTTATTTGAGAGCAGTTGAGCAATTTCTACAAAATTTCTACAAAAATTCTGCAATTTCTGCAGTTTAGACACAAATGGATATATCTGTGCTTAGACTTCCAGAAGAACAGAACTATCCGAAAGGAACTGGGGCTGTGTAACAGCAATCTTGGAGACAGCAGGAGCAAAAGCATTCAGAGGACACTGATATCCCAATTCACGCACTAACATTACTGGGCCACAGTGGGCACAGAGATTCTGTTAAACATTATTCCAAGCATTTTATTTTTAAGGGCTAATTTGCTTAAATTAATGTTTAAATCAGAGAGTGCAAAACAGACTGTCTTCTTTAAAGGGGGTGAGCTAACTGAAGGCCTGAACTTAGAATAAAAGTAGATTTTCCTATTACTGAGATGATTCCCATTACTTAATGGTCCTCAAGGTGAGATTTAAAACAAAAAATTCCTCTTCAGGAACTAAAAGTCGAGATAGCTTTCAAATAAAAATTAAGATGTTGTTATTACCGGAAGTAGAAGGAGTATGTGGATTATTTCTTAAAATCCAAAACCCCCAATGTCAATAAAACAATAAAATCACTGAAACTGAATTACTTTTTACTCTTTCTTTTCCATTTTTGAGGTCCATATTTCATTGTTTAGCTGTCACTGCTGATATGCTGTTTTGGGGTCTTATGGTTTAGAAGGAAATTTTGTACCCCTGAATTTGTCTGTCTGTCAGCAAGCTTCCTATGTCTCACGCTTCTATTGCTGCTTAAGGATCAGCATCTCTGATATCCTGCTCAACACTGTTAACAAAACTGTGATTTGCTTGCTGTATTCTGCAGTAACATCCTACATATTTACTGGAATGTTAACTCAGCTGGGAACTCTAGCAAAGGATCTCTATTAGCCTTGTGGCTTGCTGGAGCTCCGTGGGGTATAGTTTCCCTTCATCCTAATGACTATGTGTTCTCATTAGAAATACCTTACTTTTCCTAAATCTTTCAGTTTGAGATTTGGAGGATTTGAAGGGATAGTAGTGGTAGCTCCATCTCTTACTTACTTATCTTGGCTTCTGCCATTAGTCATAATTCTAGAATATTCCATTACAAAAATACCATCACCGCTGTTCTATGGATTTTTCTTTATGGAGATGACAATTGTTTTTAAACCAATTAATATTTGGTATCTACATTACTAATTATGAAATGTTATTTTTCCTGGTAATTTTAATTATTCAGGTTTTTACATATGTATGCTTTAAGTATAGTTATCAATTGTATTCTCAGTTATTAATAGGACATTAATAGTACAATTAAGGTAAATATCATTACATTTACATTGTTATGCTTATAAAGCATACACCAACTGATATGAGGCCCTCAACACTAATAACAAAAATACAACAGAGGACTGCTGGAACTGGACTCATTCAGAGAAGATGCACCTAACCGTAAAGAGACTTGAGGTGCCAGAGAGTGGGGAGGTCTGGTGGAGAGATGGTGGGTGAGTGGGGACATCTTCTTGGAGATGGGGGGAGGAGGTATAGAATGTGGAACAGAGGGTGGACTGGGAGGGGGATAAAGTCTGGACTGTAAAAAAAAGATTAAAGAATAAATAAATAAATAAATAAATAAATAAATAAATAAATAAATAAAAGAAACCAATTGTAATGCAGTTAATCTTAAGTCATATTTTGAGTGAGAAAGGGCCATTTTTACCTTTTTAGGATATTTCCACATATTTAGGTAAGTTAAACTTTTGATATTGTCTAAAATCAATTGGATTCTGTTTTCTACTGGTTATATAAATGCGAGCACTTATAGCTGACTTACAATGAAATTGAACCCATAGCATCTTTAAAAGTTTGTCAACATTTCAGAGTAAACTCACAATAATCATCTGCTGATAATTTGCATGAATTCCATAGGAAGCAGCTTGTAAGAAATGTCTGCAAATAGTAAGACTCATGTAATCTAGCCTCTTAATAATGCACCTAATGTTCCCTAAGCTTTTTTGTGACAATAGTTGTTTCTTTTGTTTCACAAAAAGAAAAATGACATCATGAATTTACCAAATTACTGTGGAGGAGGGGTTTTTACAGCTCATATATATGTATACATCTGGCCTGCTCTTGGCTTCCTGCAGATCTCTAGCCCCATGTCTGTCTGCACACTGCCATGCTTCCCATGATGATAATGGACAAATCCTCTGAAACTGTAAGCCAGCCCTCATTGAATGTTTGTCTTTATGAGAGTTGCTTTGGTCATGGTGTCTCTTCACAGCAATGAAACCATATTTTCAAGCAGTCTTTTGCCTTTTAGGAAGAAGAGAGTTTATATCATTCATTCTCATTGGTCCAGAGAACTGACTGAGTAGCTCATCTCACCTGAAGTTCCTTGGGTTTATGAATTCTTCTCAGGATTTTCCATTATTTATGGAGCTTTAAGATATTTGACAGATTAAGTGAAAATGGTGATTTCCATTTTCTTTGCAATACACTTGAAATCTGTTTTTACTAAAAAATTACGAAAGATGAACATTTTAAAATAAAACCAAGAATTAGGAAATATAAAATCCTAGTGGAGTTGGTAGTTCAACAATATAAATGGAACATGTTTTTAATTCTTCTTGGTATTAATTTGACCCCTTATATAAAGTACTATAAGTGGTTTAGAAAATGTAGATGAAATATCATCATGTATTGTGGAGAACTCTTTTCCTTTTTCACATTATTTTGGGTATTTTATGAGTGCTGAAGATATTAATTCAACACCTGCTTCTGTCTGGGAAGAATGGCTACTGTTGTTATTAGCTGTTCTGATTAATTTAGTAGAAAATAGCCTACCCCTTAGGGTGTGTCATGAATTACACCTATTTGCTATTATACAATGTTTGGAGAAATTCACAGGGCAAAAATAATTTAGTAACTGACAAACAGTGGCAGAACTTCCTCTGTAATAGTGTCAACTTAATTTACTTTCCATATTTCATAGAGAAGTAGGAATTTTCCCAAGTAGAGAAACTTATATTTGTTTTGCCTCTACATATTAAAGGGTGATATTTGCACCAGATAGGTAAAACACAGTTATTAATTAGTAGTCATATTTCATTCTCCTTTTTACTTTCAAAAGAGAAGTGGAAAATAAAATATGTTGCATTTGCTCAGGGTTTTTACAATTCTTTGTAAGCTGTTGAGTGGAACCGACTTTGATTTCAAGGTCAATATCCTACAATCTGATCTCACAGAGGAAAGCACGGCCAGTCTTTAATGAGGTCTTGAGGGTTTGAGAAACCCTGCTTTCTGTGATGGCCATCGTGAACTCTTCAAGCTTCACTACAGTCAGAAAGCCTGGGGTGAACTAAACTGAAAGCTTTATCTGATAAAAGAGTTGAGATAAATATCATTATATATATATATATATATATATATATATATTCAGAAACATTAAGGTCTTGCTTTAAAAAAAAATGTTTTTCACCTGAGTTCAGCAGGTCAGCAAGTCCATAATGAGAGAAACATTTTGTCTCAGATTGTTGGGTTTGGGGGAACACAGGAGGCATGTGGCATATGAGAGGATCATTTCTGTGATGTGCGTTTGAAGGAGAATATTGATGGAGAGCAAGCTATTAGTTACCGCCCTAGTTCCTCAAGACTGCTGTAAATATACCAAGCACTGGATGGATAATAACATCTGAAATGTCTCTTTCATACTCCTGGTGGCTAAAGATCTGACAAGAGTTTGGCTGAGCCACCTTCTCCCCAGAGCCCCGGGTAAGCCTTGCGTGCACTGCTTCCTTCCTGTGCTTGGTGGAAATGCTTGGCATTCCTTGGCTTGAGACTGCAGAACGTCAACATATGCTTTGATCTTCATGTAGTGCTTTCTCTTTTGTACTTTTGTGTCTACAGATACGTGCTCCCCATAAGGCATGTGCCAGTGGAAACAGGTTCCTTTTCATTTACCTTTGGTCATATTTTTATTCGATTTACCTACAAAGACTGTTTTTAAATAAAGTCACAGTCACAGGTTTTTGAGGTTGGGTTTTCAACACATCTATTTGTATAATCTCCATAAATCCACAGTTCTCATGTGACGACAATATCACATCTGCAATGCTGATAGTTACTTGGGAGAACGTGCAAGGAGCAGGAAGAGTAGAAGGAAGCACAAGGGAATTCTCTAAATATATATTTATTAATGAGAACACTTTAGTTTTAAAGAAGTCATAATAATGGCTACATTCATCCAGTTGAAATTATGTTTTATTAAAAGACTTAGGTCCGGGCAGTGGTGGTGTATGCCTTTAATCCCAGCACTTGGGAGGCAGAGGCTGGTGGATTTCTGAGTTCAAGGCCAGCCTGGTCTACAGAGTGAGTTCCAGGACAGCCGGGGCTACACAGAGAAAAACCCTGTCTCAAATAAAAAGAAAAAAAAGAGTTAAGTTTCAACTTTGTCATTAACAGGGTCAGAAGAAGGCTTACTGTAATTTTTTTTGTAACATGGGAAAAATCTGGAATAGGGGGAAAAACTGATGTGGAAACATTACCGCACTTTCTTGGCCCATTTTATGTCTGTAATGAAATATGGACTTTGAGTGTACAAATAAAAGTGGACTAATGAATTATGTAGATAGCGGCTAAATAGTAAATGTTTTAACATTTCATTTCTACTGAGGAATACTTATTGAGAAGTAGCTTGCTCCAAATTTGTTAAATAAGAATTCTAGAAATACCTTAACCCTGAAATAAATTTTTATCTTAAGTCTGAACTGAATGATTAGAAAAAAAACCATGAAAGTCAAAGCCACAAATTTTAGCAGCTGCCTAATTAAAATATTACCTTAACTTTGTTAATAGTCTTACAAATATCTAAATCTGAGCTAGGGATGTAGTTCAATAATTACTGTTTGAAAATCCCTGGATTCAATATCTACATTTCAAAAAAAAAAAAACAACAATAAGGAGAAAATATCTACTTTTATCTCCTGTCCTCCTATAGTTTTGGATTGAATTATAGAAATACACAAAATAATAATATTGTATAATTGTGTATTTGAGATCTAATTATGTGAGATGAAGATACTTTTGAAAAAAACTAAATAAAGAAGGAATTAACTAATAAATAAACATACTGAATTCTAATAATCAGGCACTTGCAAAGGGAGTCAATGGACAGTATGAAGTCCATGATGATATAACTTTACCACACTTTTTTCTTACCACATTTAAGTTTTAAGAAGATGAATAAAGCCACCATCTAACTTTGGAAAGAAACACAAACAAATGCAATAAATACAAATGTAAGTGATGCTGTTAACACCATGAAGGAAAGAAAACGAATCAGTGTAAATGAATTAGATGCTATTGTGGGATCTGGGTAGACAATCTTTAAGCATAAACTAGTGGAAAGGAAATAGTGATGTTATTTGCTGGCCACCTGGTTAGAGTTGCAGCTCCAGAACTGTTTTGTGACTGTAGAACTTTTATCTTCTTGGAGATTACTTCTGTAGTCATGTTCTTTTAAGATTATGATTTTTTTTTTATCTCTAATTCCAACAAAGGGAAAAGAATAGCCAGAAGCTGGAAACAATCCAGATGACCCTCAACAGAGGAATGGATACGGACAATGTGGTACATTTGTACAATGGAGGACTACTCAGCTATTAAAAACAAGGACTTCATGAAATTCACAGGTAAATGGATAGAACTTGAAAATATAATCTTGAGTTGGGTAACTCAGTCAAAAAAACACACACGGCTACTAACTAATAAGTGGACATTAGCCCAAAAGTTCCAAATATCCAATTCACAGACCATATGAAGTCTAAGATGAAGGAAGACCAAAATGTGGATGTTTCAGTGCTTCTTAGAAGGGTGAGCAAAATACTCATGGGAGGAAATATGGAGACAAAATGTGGAGCAGAGACTAAAGAAAAGGCCATCCAGAGCCTGCCCCACCGGGGGATGCATCCCATATATAGCCAGCAAACCGGGACACTATTGTTGATGCAGGAAAGTGCTTGCTGTTGGAAGCCTGATATGGCTATCTCTTAAAAAGTTCTGCCATAGCACAAATACAGAGGTGGATGCTTGCAACCAATAATTGGACTGAGCTCAGGGGTCCCTGATGGATGAGTTGGAGAAGGGACTGAAGGAGCTGAGGGTATTTGCAGCCCCATGGAGGGAGCAACAGTGTCAACAGGCCAGACCCCGTGGAGCTCCAGGGGACTGGACCACCAACCAAAAAGTACACATGGAAGGGCTCATGGCCTTGGCTGCATATATGGTAATGGATGGCCTTGGTTGGACATCTGTGGGAGGAGAGGCCCTTGGGCCTGAGGGCGTGTTCAATGCCTCAGTGTAGGGGAATGCCAGGGAGGGAAGACAGGAGTGGGTGGGTAGGAGATGACCCTCTTAGAGGCATGGGGAGGATGCTTGGGGTAGAGGTTTCTGAAGGAGACTCCTGGAGAGGGGAAAACATTTGAAGTGTAAATAAAATATCCAATAAAAAAGAAAGAAAGAAAAGCACAGGGGAGAAAACTCTCTTCCTGGAGGAAGACATAACCAGACAACTGGGTGCCTTCCCTTCTCCTTTCTCTTATTTCTCTGAGTTTCTAATTTAATTCTCAAGCACCGCGTGATAATTCAATATCCACGACAGAACCAAAACACAACAGAGAGAAGTATCTGATCGAGTTCTGTTTCCCCTGCCAGCTGTAGGAGAGCAGCATGAAATGAGGAAGTTTGAAAGTAGATGAGGATGCACAGCGAAGGAAATTGATTCAGGTTGATCCTAAGAGAATTGTTTCTGCATTGTCACTGAAACTGTCTGTAGTTTGCTGGTGGACTCCGCCAAATTTGGTGTGCACATTTCATCTATTCACCTATTGTGAATAATCTTTAGGAACACAGCTGTACTGGCCCTTCAGAGAAAATAATATTGGCATATTGTGAAGCCCTGTTAGATAAAATGAGGCTCAGGAGTTTTCATTTATGACCTCTGGCAAAGCCTCTCCAGTCCTTACAGGACAAGAATAAATGAACTCTATGCTGGAGAGAGGGCTGGAAGGTTCTTGGAGGAATTTTATGGTATCCTCAGAGAGTGATTTGATAATGTTTTCTGTATATTTCTTAAATCACCTTCACTAAGTAAAAGGAGTGATTACATTCAAATAACTATGATTCTTGAATTCTAAAATAGTTTTCAGGTGAGTGAATTTAACGTGCACATAAAACTATAATTTTCTCTGTATAATTTTCTCTGTTAATGTTTCTATGATTGTGGAAGTAAATACAAAACTTGAACAACAAGAAGCTGCATCTTGCCTATATTTCTAAATTACCATCAAGATCCTAAAACAATTTTTTAAATAAACGATTAATGGCATTCATGGTGACAATATTCTGAGTTAATACTGTAGACAAACACCCCATTTGCTGGACTGTGACAGTATTTGCCTGCTTCCCAGTGATCCATCCAATTAACAACTCCTTTAACACTCAAAGTGCTCCAGTTTGGATAAGAATTTATGTGATCACTCTGCTAATATGCCCACATGCTCAATGCCCGATTGCTTTGGGGACATACTTAGGAAGAATTTATCTGCCCCATGCCAAAATGCTTATATTAGTTACACTTGTTATTGTAGTCATGCACTTTAATTAAAGTGCACACATAAATTGGCTCCTATGAGTAAAGAAAATCAAAACTCTATTTTGAATGAGCTCCTGGTGAGTAATTTGTAGCTTTCACAATATAACATGCCAGTAATGCAATTCAAATAGTTATGGATGCAAAATGTAAAATATTTTATTTTTTATGTTTTAAAAATTTTACGTTTCATATATTTTTCGAAGATTTGAACATATCCAAACTCCTTTTTCAACTCCTCCCCTTTCCACACCCTCAATCCCCTCATCTCTTCCCACTCATTTTTTTTCTATTTGCACATATTTTGTTGTTGTTGTTGATAATAGATTTTCTTTCTTATGTAATATATCCTGATTACAGTTTCCCTTCCCTCTGTTCCTCCCAGTTTCTTCCAACATCCCTGCCAATCTGGATCCATGCTACTTACATCTTTCATTAGGAAATAAACAGGCTTCAAAGAAATAATGATATATCTCAAAAGAGTAGGAAAAGAGAAACAAACAGAAGCAAAAGAGATTAAGAGAAGATACAAGAATCAGAGAAACAATTGTATCCACACCCAGAAATCCCATAATGGACTAAACTGGAAGTCATATCCTACTGGACATGGTGCAGCAATGAGTAGGCCTACATCAGGTGGCAGTTTCTTATTTTGATATTTATGTTAAAAACATGAAACATGAATGCTTGTTCATCACTATGGATAATCCTTTTTACATTATCTGCAATAATAAATAAATATCTATTTTATTTATAAAAGCCTACTTAAAATTTTAACACTATTATTGTATCTCTAAATTATTAAATACAATTCTGGTTTAAAATAATTTTGATAGAAAGTTGTCTCTTATCATTTTCACTTTCTATCATTCTTTAGTGACAGTTTGCTATGTTTCCTTAATTCCCTTCCCAGGCCAGTCCACGAGTCCAGAACACTGTTGGGCTCATGGCACACTTTGAGTACTAAGGTTTTGCTTGGGCATCTTTGACCATAACAGTTCCAGATGTGCTCAGCATTGCTAAGCTATCTACTATCAATTTCACAGCATGGAAGAAAAATTGACTCTTACTTCCATACAACTTGGCTGACAGGGGATGAAAAAAGTATTTTCAGTTGGGCAGTGTTGGCACAAACCTTGAATCCCAGAATTTGGGAGGCAGCGGCAGGTGGATTTCTGAATTTGAGGCCAGCCTGGTCTACAGAGTGAGTTCCAGGACAGCCAGGGCTATACAGAAAAACCCTGTCTTGAAAAAAACAACAAAAAACAATAAAAAAGGTATTTTCCTTTGCATATTGCATTTGCACCTCCTGTCATTTTCAGTAAGTGTTTTTCTCAAGCAGAAAATAATTCAACATATAAGTTAAGTACATTTAATGAATTTATAAAACCATGCCTGTGACTTGCTTTATGAGATGGAATCATTTCCTTCAACTGTAAGCTATGACTTGATTTCACTCTGTTTTCAGACACCTCCTAAGGCAGGTTTTGCTTTCTACCAATTTTAACTCATGATGCAATGCATTAGAGGATCGTTTTACAAGGAACAAGGCTACTTTCAAAAGATACCAAAGATTTTCATGGACTAAATTATAAAGGATTTTCTCAGTTGGGAGAACTCAGAAAATTTACCTCCAATTTTTAAGTGAGTTTGATTTCATTTTTTAATATATAAGCAACAAGGTGGTGACAGTTGGGTCCATGTTTCAGTGATGTCAGAAATCAGAGTACTTTCTGCTCTTTATTTTATTCTACCTTATAAGTGTTTAGAAATCCACATCACCCAGATTCCACTCCATTTATTCCATTATTATATGCTGTATTTATAAATGAAACTTGATAGTTAAAGAAATTTTATGCTCATATCTCAGTTAACAGATGACAGCAAGATTAGTCATCGTTGCCCTTATCCTAACATAATCCTAACTACCAGTGTCTTCAACAGAATCACATGTTTATGAAAATTGATGACTTTATATTGATTCATCATGTCACCCAAAGTCTTTAGAATATTTTAGGAATAATTTCGGTGTTAACTCATTTTATATATTTGAACAGTTACATAATGGCATTCAATTATCACAGCACCATCCCAAAGCCTTCCACTACCCTAAAATTCCCCAGTGTCCCTCCCTTTAATCACCGGCAGCCTTTGAACATTTTAGTGCATTTTATTTTATCCATAATTTTGCCTTTTCCAAACTACAATAAAGTTGAAATCAAACAGTGTATAGCCTTTGCATAATGAGTGGTTTTATTTAGAAATACACATTTGAATTCCCTTCATCTCTTTTTATGTATTTATAGTGCATTTCTTTTTAGCACCCAATAAAAATTTATTTGATATGCAATAGTTTATTTGTCCATTCATCTATGAGAGCACATCTTGGTTGCTTTCAAGTTTGGCAAATATGTGGGAAACCACTATCCCCCTTTTGGGGGCAATTTCCAAGTTGAGATTTTGTAACTCCCCAAGCAATGGATTTCTGTTTCTCCACATCCACCTTTGCTTGTGTTTTCTATGCTTTCAATTCTAGCTGCGGACATAGGTGGAGAGTTGAACCTCAATGTTAGTTTAAGTAATATTATCGCTATGTGGTCTTGAGACCATAATATATGTTCATAATTATACTACAGCTGCCTACTATATGATTTTGTATGTGTATGCATTGTGTGTTAATACTTTTGGTACAAATTTGTGTTTTGTATTGCTGAATATTAGATGTCCTTTCCATTCCATATTTTAGACAACATAAATATAACAGGAATATGTTTTAAATAATTACTTTTGGTCTGTTATCTGAAAAATGTATTTTAACAATATTGATTAAGTCCTGTTTTTGACTTCCTTTTCTGTGGAAAATGCCCTTCATCTAAAATGTCATTCCTCAGATGAGTATCCCATCTTTCTCCTATAGATATGAATTTTCTAGCTTTGTGTTTAGGACTATAGAAAATTGCTGAGGCATTTCTTATACCTGATTAAAGGTCTAGCTCTTGACTCTTATCATTTTAACATACTATGGATTTTCACCTCTTATAGTCTCATTTGTTGGAAAAGCTTACCAATGCTCCAGTTTTAATGGCTTCGTTCTTTGGAAAAAGATGTGTTGATCCTATCTTCCATTGATTATTTCTAATAACTTTCTTCAGCTCTTTGCTATCTTGATTGTTATAGCTGTATAGTAATTCTTGTTTAAGATGTTGACTCATAACAACATTGGGGTTGTTATGTTACAACATAATGGTGTTATGTTACAACATAACAGTGTCTGGGTTTGGTGACAGCAGCAGTGCATACCAAAAAGAGCTTGTCATGGTTGTCTCCCAAGCAGCCCTGCCAGAGCTTTATACATACAGAGGAAGATGCTAGCAGCCAACTATTGGACTGGGCATGAGGTCCCCAATGGAGGAGTTGGAGGGTGGTCTGAAGGAGCTGAAGGGTTTTACAGCCCCATGGGAAGAACAACAATGTCGGCCACCCAGATGTCCCTAGACTTCCAGGGACTAAACCATCAACCAAAGGGTATAGACGGTTCTAGACAAACATGTGACAGAGGAATACCTTGTTGGGCATCAGTGGGAGGAGTGGCCTTTGATCAGGTGAAGGCTCAATAGATGCCCCAACAAAGGAAAATCGAGGAGGGGGTAGTTGGGAGTGGGTTGAGTGGAGAAGCATATACTTGGAGGCAGGGAGTGGGAAGAGGGGTTGGGGGTTTTCAGGAAAGGCAGAAACCAGGAAAGGATTTAGCATTTGAAATGTAAATGAAGATTATATTAAATCAATTAAATAAAAAAATCAATCAATTAAAAAAAAAGATGTTGATTCATGAAATCTACTCTTCTTCAGTATTGTGTTGACCATTTGTAGGTCTTTGTGTTTTATGTGGATGTCATAATCTGTCCATATTTCTGTAGTAGCATTCTTATATACTCATTGGAATTGGTTGAGTCTCTATATAAGTCATAAAGAACAAGTATTGAAATATCACATTATACTTATGACAAAAAAGTAAGCAATTTTACCACTACCTCTTTGTTGAAAAATAAAATCCCAGTTCTCATTACAAACTACTTTAGTTAATATCACACTCCTTAGCACTAAATTTTATTCACTCTGAGGAAAACTCCAAATTGTACATTACACTTGCCACATTTAAATAGTGAAGTAAAAGATCACAGAAAAGACTGAAATGAGCATTATAAACGAAAACCTGCAGCTTTTATACAAGGACAGAGACAACTCCAATGAGGTGTCCTCTGTTCTCCATGTTCAAAACATGGCATGTGGGAATCTAAACACATATTTAGAAATAAAATAAATAAGCAAAAGCTTAATAAAGACATCATTGCTTTTTATACAGAAAGATAAAGGAAGTAGATGGGAGTTTGTAGTGAGCTATTACTTAAGATAGAGGATCTGTTTTTAAAAATAAAAAGTGGTAACATGTAGTTCAGTTTAGAATAACTATACAAGTATTCTTCCCTTCATATTTAATCAAGAGTGATTATGAGAAAACACAATGGCCATGATTTCCTACCACTGATGCTCTAAAGATACAAAGGGAGACACAGAATCCAGAATTTATGGTGTACAATTGTCATGAGCAAGAATGTGTAGGTTCACTAAATGAATTGCCTCATTCCAAAGAGCTTGCACTGCTGACTGTTTTAACAATGAATGAACTCACATAACTCATGGCTATAAAAATTAAAAGCCATATGTAGTAATAATAGATGGCTAATTAGAACACAGAGATAAAAGGTAAAATTTAGCTCTTGGTGCAGCATTATGTCAACTCCAGAGACAGTGTCAGGAGCTGTTTTCCACACTTTCAGCAGGAACATTTTCAAGAGGGCTAAAACACAGTGAGCTTTTAAATCCCATCTGTGAAAATAGAGGAAATTTGATGAAGCATTTACTTAGATAAATAATATTTTAGGTTTTTTTCAACACAGAAATCTTTTCTCATTTTCTGTTTCATTTAAACTATTGCCTATAATTATCAAGATCCTAAGGTGCGATGTGTACATAAAATCTGTAAGAATAAAATTTTCATTGCACTAATAAATCATCTGCTTTAGCTCAAGAGTCCTGGATACTATTGTGGAGCTTCCCAAGAACCTCATCATTAGAGTACCATATCCTCAAGTATCATTTCTCCAATGTTCTTCATTACTCTTTATTCATTAGTTACATATTTATTCAGCAGCTTCTGTTTTCTAGGCATGGTCCTGACACATTGGCTCTAAGAAGTTATCATTGCTGATTTTGTTTTTGTTTCTCTGCCAGTTGGTCCATTTTTTACATGATGGTAAATATTTAGTATATGAGTGCTTAAAACACATGCAAAAGTAAAACAAATTTTATACATAGTTAAGGATGAAACTAAGATTTAGAAGCTATTATAGAGGGCAGGGTAATGAACAGGGGCTGGTAGTTAGAGGAAAGAAACTAAACCTTCTTAGTATAGACATACATGTCATAGAATAGTGATATAGTTGTTCGTTATCTTTTTTCTAGAACTATTTTGCTTTCATTATAAACCCCAGGGATTTCTCTATTCCTTAGATACTACAAGAGAAGGAATAGCAATTATTTATAGAAGCTACAGCCTCTCCAGAATAAATATCAGTAACTCTTAGGTTTACAGCTAATGGAATGAAAATATTTACTATGCTCCTACACTTATAAAAGAACATTCAATAAAAACAAGTTATAATGTATTTGAAGAGTCACTTGATGGATGCAAAAGACAAAGACATATTATGATAAAACCTGTAACTACTGTATATGTTAAAATTTCAAGATGGATGCTTTGTAAGCAGATGTTTCATATGTACATTTTCATGAATATATGAGACCTGCTATGTCCAGGTAGAATATAGATAACGAGGTTGACATAAAATAATATTCTCACTATGACCCAAGATGAAAAAAAAAAAACCTCCTTTATTTGTTTGGATCCAAAAACTTAAACTATATGGAACCATGTGCTTGTTGAGGGTCAGAAAACAGAATTGCTAAGATCTCCAGAACACACACACATAACACACACACTCACACACACACACACACATGTGCAAGTGCACACACGCTAGTGTAGTAACTGCTTTATCATACTATATCCATTACCAATCAAGGAGTCATGGTAGATGATTTGTTTTTGTTGTGTAATAATTTAGTACTAAAAATTTTAACATGTGCTGCATTGGAAAATGGTTCTAAGTTTATGAGTCTATGTACTCATTCTAATACCTGGCTATACAGAACATTACTCACAGCCTAGCATTCCTTTTCTACTTTTCTCTTTTTGTCCTCTTCCACTTTCCCCCCTTATCTTTACAAGACTTCTACCTCTCCATTTCTTTTTCTCATCTCTTTTGAGAAAACTTTTGCAAGTTTGGCTAACATATGAATCACAATATTCAGCTTTAATTGTTTCTTAGGTTTTATCTTTATTTTTCTACATTTGTATTGGTAACCTCTTTGCTAAAATAGTTTTATTTTTTAAAGGACTATGAGCTAGATGTTCACACAGTTTGGTGAGACAAATAATGATTTTAAAGTATGAGATTAGGGAAAAGACATTAAAAATCTGGCATTGCAGAGAGAAATAACCAATTATGAGTAAGGCTCTCGGAAATACACAAAGAGGGTCTACAAACATGCCACAGACCTGTATTCCCAGAACCCAATGGACACAGCAAGATGACCATAAGTTCAAGGCCAGACTGGGATATTCATGAGACCCTGTTAAGAAAGAAAAAGTAAACAAGCAAACATGAAGAACAAACACAAGAAGAACTTCAGAAGGTGAGGACTCAGCACTGTAGTTTGAAGTAAAGGTACAGCTGGATGGATGTGCATGGTCACAGTGGATGGATGTTTTGAGCTTCTTAGGAAAGCCTGCTTTCAGCCTGTTCAACCTGAGGTTGGTGCTGTCTTTCAGCTTTGTAACAGTGCCTGACAGTGCGATGGACAAATATTTGTTGAGTAGCGATGAATTGTAATGAAAGGCAAACTAAGTCATCTCAGTTACATGGCTGTATCTAGTACGGAAGGTAGAAACCATACTAAGAATTCTATGAGAGGAGATTGCTGACTGAAAGGGGGACACTCTGGTGCTAGAGAGCTGAACGAACAAATAGCATCCCAGCGATGCTCCACAGCTAATCGCCATAGGAAAGGACTACCCTCTAGGACTTAGGCAGCAACAGAGAGGAAGAAGAGTCAGTAGCCCTCCAACAAAGAAGGAGCATTCCATAAATATAAAAAAATGTGATTCTCCATGATTCTCATGAACATTTGTAACAAATGAAATACTTGTACCTACAGAGAATCAAATGTCCTCCATGGTCTGTTTGAGACTGCATTTCATTATTGATCATTTATCAGAGTAATCAATGATATAAGGAAATACCAAACCAAAATACAGATACCTGGTGGATGATAAAATTCTGCTAAGTATTAGCCCTCCTCACTGCTTTCCCTGAAGTGCAGGATTTGGAAATCTATGGAAACACAATATACAGATGTTGCTTAATTTTATTGTGTTGCAAAACTTCCTAACATTAATTACAGTGATGATTTATATTGCTATAAGGAAAATGAAAACCAAATGCTTATTTTTAAAGCATAGCCATGAGATCCTATTGCCAGCATAGTATTAAGTTTTCTAATTTGCAAGAGAACTTTGAATACAATCCCAAAGAATGCATAATGCAGCATCGAACCTCTGGTGAATGCAAATCGGCCACCAACCCTTCTGTGCTTTTCCACATATTCACTGGTGCATGCTGCATTTACAAGGACAATCAATCTTGGGCTTTTCAGTGTGTCTCTTTCTCACATTACGGACTTCTGCAGCAATAAACTCACACTTTATATCGATGTAAAATTCACTTTCACTGTAAACAAGGGCTGTTGAGAAGAAAAGCACACAAACAGGTATGTCTTCTCAGCACAGATGGTGTTTTCATTCCACAGAGCCAACTCCTGTCAGCACCACGACAATTGCATTTTTAGTCAGGGTTGAGGATGAGCCTGCTCATTTCATTAGAGCACAATGTCATTTTTCTGTTTCTTTAATGATGATTAACAATGCATTGTGATAGTCTAACTATTATAGGGCAAATCCTAGAGTGCATAAATATTAGTGCTACAATATAATTTGGTATATAGGCAGTGTATAACATCATTATTACATGCACACTAGAAAATTATATTTTATATACAATTTAAAAATTATGAGTAAGATTAAAAACCCCTTAAGTTTCATTTCACACACATCTGCATCCCCCTTTTCTATATATTATTTGCAAAAAACATCTAGAAACTATGTTGTTCAAATGTCGTTAATTTGTTTTTATTGAGAAGATACAGGCAGAAGTGTGTTATTTTTAAATGAGAAGATGATTATGATATTCTTTAAAATACTTTGCTTTCTGAAGTAATAAATGTCTCATACATTTGTGTTATGAGGGAAGTTCAATTAGCGTTTTTCATATTTGCTTGTTTTAGGTCTCAATTAAATTTTGTTTAGAAACTAACATCAATCTCACTTATTAACAGTTTTAATAATTGGCCACTAGTTCGCTGAAAGGATGCCCACTCCTCATAAAATTATGCTCATGGCTAAGATATGAACAGACAAGACTGAAGTGAAGGACGGTCAGAGGGAACACATCCTCACATAAAGGGAGACCAAAAGCAACCCTTCAGCCTCTATAGGGACAGCATGAGCATAGATTTTTGTTTTATTATTTCTCTTAGTGTTTTAGACAATAACATTATCATATAATTTCCCCATTCCTTTTCCTCCCTACACACCATCATTCATAATTCCTATCCTTATTCTTGCTCTCTATCAAATTTATGGACTTTTCAATTTATATATATATATGCATATATATATTCTTAAATACATAGATCCAAGCTACTTTCTACTTTTCTGCAATGCAAACTGCAGGGAATTATTAAGGTATATTTGCCATATATACTCTTCATGAGCCTGAAAACAAATCAAGCCATGGTAACTCCTCCCAAATGGCACTGAAATACATAATGAAACTTTGGTTTTTACTTTAAATATAACATATGATCTATTCTAGCACACTGCACCAAACACTTTTATAAAAATCATTATGAAATAATTAGGTTCAAACCTTCCAGTCACTAATTGTATACAGTTTCACTAGAGGCAACTTCTGGTATTTTCCAAGATGAACAAGAGTTAGGCAACATTGACCTGTTCATTGAATTTTTTTTCTAAATTACAGAGATGAGTTCAACCATTTATGAATAACAAAACAGTTTTCAAAGTAAAAGTGGTTTCAAATTTCATAATATTGATCACCAAATAAAAGCATCATCATCATCACCATCATCAATTGATTTATTTTTCTTTTTTTCACACTCCAGATTTTATTTTTCTCCTAGTCCACCTTTCAACTGTCCCACATTCCATACCTTCTCTCTGCCTCCCTGTCTCCGTGACTATGTTCCTGTTAGCCACCGCCCTCTCCATCAGACCTTTAAATTCCTTGGAGCCTCCAGTATCTTGATGGTGAGGTGCATCATCTCCAATTGAACAGAGACCCAGGAGTCCTCTGCTCTATATGTGTTGGGGCCCTCATATCAGCTGGTGCATGTTCCCTGGTTGGTGATCCAGTGTCTAAGAGATTTCTGGGGTCCAGGTTAATTAAGACTGCAGGTCCTCCTACAGGGCCACCTTCATCCTCAGCTTCTTCCAGCTTTTCCCTAATTCAACCACAGGGGTCAGCAACTTCTGTCCATTGGTTGGGCGCAAATATCTGCATCTGACTCTTTCAGCTGCTTGTTGGGTCTTTCAGAGGGCAGTCATGATAGGTTCCCTCTTGTGAGCTCTCCATAGCCTCAGTAATAGTGTCAGGCCTTGGGAGCTTCCATTGATCTGGATCCCACTTTGGATCTGTCATTGGATCTTCTTTTCCTCAGGCTACTCTCCATTTCCATCTCTGCAGTTCTTTACAACAGGAACAATTATGGGTCAGAGTTTTGACTGTGGAATAGCAACCCCATCCCTTACTCAAAGCCTTGTCTTTCTGCTGGATGTGGGCTCTACAATATCCCTCTCCCCACTGTCGAGCATTTCATCTAGGGTCCCTACCTTTGAGTCCTGAGATTCTCTCTCCTCCCAGATCTCTGAGACAATCTGGAGGGTCCCCCAACCTCCTACCTCCTAAGGATGCCTATTTCCATTCTTTCTTCTGTCCCTCTCAGGGCTTCAATTTTTTCCCCTACCCAATATCAGATCATGTTCCCCTCTTACCCTTTTCCCACCCAGGCCTCTTACTCCCTCCCTTCTTGTGGTTGCTTTCTTCTTTCTCCCAAGTGGGGCTGAGTAATCCTCACGTGGGTCCTTCAGCTTATCAAAGACATGGGAAAAGCAATTCTCAAATTCATCTGGAAAGGCAAAAACAAAGAAACAAACAAACAAACAAACAAGCCAAAAAAACAGAATAGCGAAAACAATTCTGTTTTTGCATAATCCTAAGTTTTATTGTTTATAAAGCATACAAACAAACAAACTCAATCTTTTGATCAGACATTCTTGTTTTCAGAAATGGTCATTCTGTATTACAGCAAAGGCAGTGAGGGAAAATAGTGTTGTTATTATATTTGAGGGGGGCATATTTGCCTTTCCTTTTTTATATTCGATATATTTTTATTTACATTTCAAATGATTTCCCCTTTTCTGGCCCCCCACTTCCTAAAAGTCACATAAGCCCCCTGTCCTCCCCCTGTTATCCCACCCACCCCTTCCCACTTCCCTGTTCTGGTTTTGCCCTGTACTGCTACACTGAGTCTTTCCAGAACCAGGGGCCACTCCTCCGTTCTTCTTGTACCTCATTTGATGTGTGGATTAGGTTTTGGGTATTCCAATTTTCTAGGCTAATATCCACTTATTAGTGAGTGCATACCATGATTGATCTTTTGAGACTGGATTACCTCACTTAGTATGATGTTCTCCAGCTCCGTCCATTTGTCTAAGAATTTCATGAATTCATTGTTTCTAATGGCTGAGTAGTACTCCATTATGTATATATACCACATTTTTTGCATCCATTCTTCTGTTGAGGGATACCTGGGTTCTTTCCAGCTTCTGGCTATTAAAAATAGGGCTGCTATGAACATAGTGGAGCACGTATCCTTATTACATGCTGGGGAATCCTCTTGGTTTATGCCCAGGAGTGGTATTGCAGGATCCTCCAGAAGTGACATGCCCAGTTTTCTGAGGAACTGCCAGACTGATTTCCAGAATGCTTGTACCAGTTTGCAACCCCACCAGCAGTGGAGGAGTGTTCCTCTTTCTCCACATCCTTGCCAACACCTGCTGTCTCCTGAGTTTTTAATCTTAGTCATTCTGACTGGTGTAAGGTGAAATCTCAGGGTTGTTTTGATTTGCATTTCCCTAATGACTAATGAAGTTGAGCATTTTTTAAGATGCTTCTCAGCCATCCGAAGTTCTTTGGGTGAAAATTCTTTGTTTAGCTCTGTTCCCCATTTTTTAATAGGGTTGTTTGGTTTTCTGGGGTCTAACTTCTTGAGTTCTTTGTATATGTTGGATATTAGCCCTCTATCTGATGTAGGGTTGGAGAAGATCTTTTCCCAATTTGTTGGTTGCCGATTTGTCCTTTTGATGGTGTCCTTTATCTTACAGAAACTTTGTAATTTTATGATGTCCCATTTGTCAATTCTTGATCTTAGAGCATATGCTATTGGTGTTCTGTTCAGGAACTTTCCCCCTGTACCGATGTCCTAAAGGGTCTTCCCCAGTTTCTTTTCTATTAGCTGCAGAACAGTAAAAGAATGGCTGGGGTAATCACCATACCTGACCTCAAGCTCTACTACTGAGCAATAGTGATAAAAATTACATGCTATTTTCTAGTTCCATCAATTTGCCTGAGAATTAATGAATTCATTGTTATTAATAGTTGAGTAGTACTCTATTGTGTAAATGTATCACATTTCCTGTACTTATTCCTCTGTTGAGGGACATCTGGGTTCTTTCCAGCTTCTGGCTATTATAAATAAGGCTGCAATGAACATGAGTCCTTATTACCTTTTGGAGCATCTTCTGAGTTGGTGAGCAGGGGGAGGGATGATGGGATAGGGGATTTTCTGAGGAGATAACATTCCCAGGAGTGGTATAGCTGCATCCTCAGTTAGTCCTATGACTAATTTTCTGAGGAACCAACAGACTGATTTCTAGAGTGGTTTTAGAGTGTGGAGTAGAGACAGAAGGAAAGGCCATTCAGAGACTACCCTGCATCAATATCCATCCCATATACAGTTACTAAACCCAGACAAATGGTAATAAGTGCTAACTGACAGGAGCCTGATATAGCTTTCTCCAGAGAGGATATTCTAGTACCTGACAAATACAGACGTTGATGCTCACAGCCAGCCAATGGACTGAGCACCAGGTCTCCAATGGAGAAGCTAGAGAAAGTACCCAAGAAGCTGAAGGGCTTTGCAGCCCCATAAGAGGAACAACATTATGAACCAACCTGTACCCGTGGAGATCCAAGTTACTTAACCACTAGCCAAGGAGTACACATGGAAGGACCCATGATTTCAGTTACATATGTAGCAGAGGATGGCCTTTTAAGACATCAGTGAAAGGAGAGGCCATTGGCCCTGTAAAGGTACTATGCTCCAGTGTAGGGGAATGCCAGTACAGGAAATTGGGAATGGGTCAGTTGGTGAGCAGGTGAGAGGGTTGATCGATAGGGGGTTTTACAAGGGGAGACACAGAAAGGGGATAACATTGGAAATGTAAATTAAGCAAATATCTAATAAAAAATGTAAAAACTAAAAAAAAAACCTGCATGGTATTGGTACAGAGACCAATGTTTGTCAATGGAATAAAACTGAAGACTCAGAAATAAAACCACACACTTACACACACTTGATCTTTGACAAAGAAGTCAAACATTTACAATGGACAAAAATAAAGTATCTTCAAAAAATTGTGCTGGTCTAACTGTCTGTCTGTATGTAGAAAAAATGAAAATAGATCCATATTGTTAACCTTGCACAAAGCTCAAATCCAAGTAGATCAAGGACCTCAACATAAAACCAGATACATTGAATCTACTAGAAGAGAAAGTGGTGCCAGGAGCCAAACTGACTTTACATTTTATTTAGAGTTCATATTAAAGATAGACTTAGGTTTTGACTTCTCCTCAGCTACAAACCTTGGAGAGATCGGGTGGTCAATAGTCACTGTGCCCTTCCAGAAGAAGATTAACATCTCACAGCTGTCAGAGATTCACTTTGGTTGAATGTCCGGACTATGTGAAGAATCTCTGGGCTACATGAAGAATCCCACTTGCCTCACTTCTTCCCCTGCCTGTATAAGTTCTCTGAGAAAATACAGTTTGGGAGGCCTTGAGCAGTTAATATGTCTTGACCTCGTTCTTCGTGTCTCCTGTCTCTGTTTCTCTGCCCTTCTCTTCTAGGGTCCCCTGTCGAAAACCCTCACAGACTGGGGCAACTGGGGGGAAAGAACCTTGAACACATTGGCACAGGGGAAATTTTCTAAACAGAAATCCAATGAGTCCTGCTGTAAGATGAATAAGTGGTAAATGGGACCTTATGAAACTGGAAAGCTTCTGTAAGGCAAAAGACATAGTCAATAAGACAAATCAGCCACCTACAGACTGGGAAAAATTCTACACTAACCCCACATCTGATAGAGGCTAATATCAAAAATATATAAAGAACTCAAAAAGCTAATCACCAAAAAACCCAAACAACCCAATCAAAAAATGGGGTATAGAACTAAACTGAGATTTTACAAGTGAAGAATCTTGAATGGCTGTGTAGCACCTAAAGAAATGTTCAAAGTCTTTAGTGGTCTTAGAAATGCAAATCAGCAGTAGTGTCAGGGTTTCCTGACTATATATGGAATGAATCCCCAGGTGGGACAGTCTATGGATTGTCTTTCCTTTAGTCTCTGCTCTACACTTTATCTCCATATTTGCTCCTGTGAAAATTTTGTTCTCAGAAGAAAATGAATTACCCATACTTTAGCCTTCCTTCTTGAACTTCATGTGATCTGTGCACTGTTTCTTGTGTATTCTGAACTTTTGGGGTAATATCCACTTATCAGTGAGTGCATACCATGTTTGTTCTTTTGTGGTTGGGTTCACTCATTCAGGATGATATTTTTTAGTTCCATCCATTTGCCTATGAATTTCATGAATTCATCATTTTTAATAACTGAGTTGTATTCCATTGTGTAAATATACCACAATTTTAGTATCCATTCCTCTGTTCGAGGACATTTGGGTTCTTCCCAGCTTCTGGCTATTATAATGCTGCTCTGAACATAGTGAAGCATGCGTCCTTATTTCATATTGGAGTATCTTCTGGGTATATGGCCAGGAATGGTTTAGCTGGGTTCTCAGGTAGTACTATTTCCAATTTTCTGAGGAACCTCCAAGCTGAGTTCCAGAGTGGTTGTACCAGCTTGCAATCCCACCAGTAATTGAGGAGTGTTCATCTTTCTCCACATCCTTGCCAGCATCTGCTGTCACCTGAGTTTTTGATCTTAGCTATTCTGACTGGGATGAAGTAGAATCTCAGGGTTGTTTTTATTTGCATTTCCCTGATGACTAAGGATGTTGAACATTTCTTTAGATGCTTCTCTGCCATTTGATATTCCTTAGTTGAAATCTTTTTGTTTAGTTCTGCACCCCATTTTTAACAGGGTTATTTGGTTCTCTGGAGTCTAAATTCTTGGGTTCTTTTTATATATTGGATAATAGTCATGGATGCTATTGTGGATGCTAAGATATGCATGGTGAAAGGAGCCTGATATGAATTTCTCCTGAGAGGCTCTGCCAGAACCTTACAAATACAGAGGCAGATGCTCAAAGCCAACCATTGAACTGAGTGATGGGTCCCCAGTGGAGAAGTTAGAGAATGGAATGAAAGAGAAGGGTTTTGCAACCCCATAGGAAGAACAACAATATCAACCAACAAGACCCCCCACTCCCTGAGCTCCCAGGGACTAAGCCATCAACCAAGGAGTACACATGGCTCTAGCTGCATATCTAGGATTGTATTTCCTTGTCAGGTATAAATGGGAGGAGAGGTCCTTAGTCCTACAAAGGCTTGAAAGATCCCCCAGTGTAGGGGAATCAAGGGCACTGAGGTAGGAATAGGTGGGTGAGAGGAGGAACAACTTCATAGAAGCAGGGGGAGGGAGGATGGGATGGGGATTTCTAAGAGGGGGAAAACTGGGAAAGGGGATAACAGTTGAAATGTAAATAACGAAAATATACAATAAAAAATGCAAATCAAAACAACCCTGAGATTCCACCTTACACCAATCAGAATGTCACCTCAGATGACAAACACATGTTGGAGAGGATGTGGAGAAAGAGGAAAACTCCTTCATTGCTGCTGGGATTGTAAACTGGTACAAGCACTCTGGTACTCAATCTGGAGAATGCTCAGAAAAATGGAAATATGCCTACCTGAAGACTGAGCCATACCACTCTTGGGACTATACCCAAAAGATGCCCTACCATATCACAGGTACACGTTTTCTATTATGTTCATAGTGGCCTTACTTATAATAGCCAGAAATTAGAGACAACCCAGATGTCCCATGACAGAAGAATGTATACAAAAGTGTGATTCATTTACACAATGGAATACTACTCCATCATTAAGAATGAGGGCATTCTATGTTTTGCAGGCAAGTAGATGGAACTAGAAAATATTATCCTGAATAAGGTAACTCAAACCAAAAAGAACATGCATGGTATGTACTCATGAATAAGTGGATATTAGCACAAAAAAGTACAGAGTACCCAAGATACAATCCACAGAACTCAAAATAATCAAAATCTTTTAAAAATATTTATTTTTATATATTGTATAAATTTTATATAAATTTATATTTTATATTTAAATTTAAATTTATATTTTATATATTGTGCATTGGTGTATGTCTTGCACATATATCTCTGTACCATATGTGTGCCTGCTATCTACAAAAGAAAAGAGAAGGCTTTTGATCCCCTGGAACTGGGGTTACAGATGGTTATAAGCTGCTAGGTACATGCTGGGAATCAAACCCAGGACCTCTGGAAGAACAACCATCTCTCCAGCCCCCATATAACCTAAATGTCATATTACATAAAGAAGTATGGTTACGCTTAGTCTCTGTGCTGTCACTAAGGGAGCAAGAACTCCCTCTCCAGCATCCAGCTACTATTCCTATTCCTAGATAGGCCAGTGTCTATTTAGCACAAGAAGGTTAAACTGCTCCAAGATTACAATCTGCTTCAACCATACCCAAATGCAGGGAAAAAAAGGAACATTTCTTTCCAGGTATCTTGTGTTCTTATTATTGGATTTTTAACACAAGCAAACAAATTGTTAAAAAAAAATCTAGATATCACATTTTCTTTTAAGACTAGATCAGATTAATCATTAGTAATGGCTGCTAATGAATGCTAACCTCAGCATGGTGTTACTACAATTAGTTTTCAGTGAAGAGAATATCCTGGGTCTGTGCTCCCGTCTTGTGAGCATGTTTCCACGTGGCAGCTGAGCCAGTGCGAGGAGCAGCCGTGGAAGACTTGTCAGGGTGGTGTTTACTGCAGCTGTGTCAGACTCCTGTCTGAATCAATCAGATTTACAAGTTTGAATCTCCAGTTCTCTTCTGTAATTAAACCCAATACCGAGTGTTGAGTGATTATTGAATCCAATGCAGAGGGTTGTCGAAATGCAATTTCATGGCAGAATATTGGGCACAATTTGCTAGGGTTCTCAATCTAAATCTCATATCCTATTGTCTTATTTAAAAAAAAAATTGTACTTTGACATTTCCTTCTGTACAAAAGCAATTTTGCCTGTATGCCATGGTGTGAAGGACAATGACCCCTATATACTTATGTTTGTTTGGTCCCCAGTTGGTAGAATTCATTGGTAATGATTAGGAAGTAACTGGCTTTGATGGAGGTGTAGTGCTGGGGCAGGTATGGCTTTTGGGATTCTAAACTCCACACAATAGAGGGTTAGATCTCTCTCTCTTTGTGTGTCTCTGTCTGTCTTTCTGTTTCTCTGTCTCTCTCTGTCTCTCTGTCTCTCTCTCTCTTCCTCTCTGTCTCTCTGTCTCTCTGTCTCTCTCTCTCTCTCTCTCTCTCTCTCTCTCTCTCTCTCTCTCTCTCTCTCTCTCTCTCTCTCTCTGTGTGTGTGTGTGTGTGTGTGTGTGTGTCCCTACTGATTGTGGATCAGAAGGTAAATTCTCAACTACTGTTCCAGCACTGTCTGTGCCTGTGTGTTGCTATGTTATCTGTAGTGATCAGTATGGAATAAAACACTCTGAAAATATGAACCTCACTTAATGTCTTCTTTTTTAGTTTTCTTTGGTTAGTGTCTCTTTAAAGTCATAGAAAAGGCAAAAGCCACTAACACACAGTGGCGACAATGTTTTAGGTGATGTCAAATTAAAGGGCAGCAATGTTTGCAATGGCTTAACAGGGTGGAATTCTCCAAGTTAACCCATCATAGTTGTGTACCATTCTAAATTGATGAAGTTGCAAGATGCAAATATAGTATAGGCTAAGGAAATTCTTCTACTTTCTGTTTAATCTCTGGTTTCTTTAATATAAGTCCATTTTTTATGGAAGTATAAATTAATGGAAATATTTAATAGTCCAGAGAAATTATAACATTCTTTTGAATAAAATCAAATCCAACCACTCACATATTTCCAACATTTTCAATACTGAGGCTTCTATGATTATCCTTTGCTGACTATTTTACATTGAAAACCATCGTCTAAAAATGTTTAACTCTAATGACTCAACATTATTGTCATGGGTTAGGACTAGTTACAAGTAAATATTTACATCTGCAGTTATTTAGTCTACTGGTTGCTCACATTGTAGAGAATGAATCAAATAATTTAGGCTCTGAATCCCTGTTTACATCTTCAAGTCCCTTCTTATTGCTAAGTGTGAAAGATATTAGGCCACTGCATAAAATTCCACCCATTCTAGTTCTGTATTTATTGCCTTGAATATTAAATAGGAATAAAATACCTTTTTTATCTGAAAACTTAGCAGTGACACAAGATTATCTGTTAAATATGATTGCGGATCAATTAAATGTAAAAACAACTTGAAATAATCTTAAATTTTATGTCTTGAAAAATCATCCCATTTTAACATTCTTATTAAACTTTCAAAACCAATATATATTTTTTTCTTTAGAAAATTATATATATTATCTACAAATAACATATATGTATATATAAATATATATCCCTATGTCTCATGCAATGTCAACTCTACAACTACCTACTTTAAAACAAACTAGTATTTTAAAGTAATGCTTTAATTTTTAATCATTTTATTAAATTTAAAATTTTTATGCTGAATGAATAGTTGAAGTCTCCCAATCTCCATGTACTAAAAAACAACACAACCTATTTTTCTTTAAACAAACAATCAAACAAAAACATGTTTAGAACCTTCTTTAATCAAGGGAAAGAACCCAGTTCTACCAACTTTAGAATCAAAAGGAGTTCTTGGAAATCCTAAGACACTTAGGATAGGCATCAAATAGAGGCATCAGAAGGTATTGGTACAGTGACAGGCAGGCAGATCAATGGAACAGGATTGAAGAACCAGAAATGAACCCACACACCTATGGCCACTTGAACTTGACAAAGGGGCTGAAAACATCCAATGGAAAAAAGATAGCCTTTTCAACAAATGGTGCTGGTTCAACTGGAGGTCAGCATGCATAAGAATGCGAATTGATCGATCCTTGTCTCCTTGTACTAAGCTCAAATCCAAATGGATCAAGGACCTCCACCTAAAGCCAGACACTCTGAAGCTAATAGAAAAGAAACTAGGGAAGACCCTTGAGGACATCTGAACAGGGGGAAAGTTCCTGAACAGAACACCAATAGCATTTGTTCTAAGATCAAGAATTGACAAATGGGACCTCAAAAAATTACAAAGTTTCTGTAAAGCAAAGGACACCATCAAAAGTACAAATCGGCAACCAACAAATTGGGAAAAGATCTTCACCAATCCTACATCAGATAGAGGGCTAATATCCAATATATACAAAGAACTCAAGAAGTTAGACCCCAGAAAACCAAATAACCCTATTAAAAATGGGGTACAGAGTTAAACAAAGAATTCTCACCTGAAGAACTTTGGATGATGGAGAAACATCTTTAAAAATGCTCAACTTCATTAGTCATCAGGGAAATGCAAATAAAAACAACCCTGAGATTTCATCTTACACCAGTCAGAATGGCTAAGAGTAAAAACTCAGGAGACAGAAGGTGTTGGCAAGGATGTGGAGAAAGAGGAACACTCCTCCACTGCTGGTGGGGTTGCAAATTGGTACAACCACTCTGGAAATCAGTCTGGTGGTTCCTCAGAAAACTGGGCACATCACTTCCAAAAGATCCTGCTATACCATTCCTGGGCATATACCCAGAGGATTCCCCAGCATGTAATAAGGATATGTGTTCCACTACGTTCATAGCATCCCTATTTATAATAGCCAGAAGCTGGAAAGAACCCAGCTATCCCTCAACAGAAGAATGGATGCAAATAAAATGTGGTATATATACACAATGGAGTACTATTCAGCCATTAGAAACAATGAATTCACTTCTTTGGTTAGAGTCACACCAAGATACTTTATATTGTTTGTGGCTATTGTAAAGGGTGTCATTTCCCTAACTTCTTTCTTAGCCTGCTTATCCTTTGAGTATAGGAAGGAAACTGATTTGCTTGAGTTGATTTTATAACCTGCCACTTTGCTGAAGTTGTTTATCAGCTGTAGGAGTTCTCTGGTGGAGTTTTTTTTGGGTCACTTAAGTATACTATTATGTCATCTGCAAATAGTGATAATTTTACTTCTTCTTTTCCAATTTGTGTACCTTTGACCTCCTTATGTTGTCTAATTGCTCTAGCTAGGACTTCAAGTACTATATTGAAAAGATATGGAGAGAGAGAGAGAGAAGCCTTGTCTAAATTACAAATAGAGGCATCAGATGGTATTGGTACACTGACAGACAGGCAGATCAATAGAACAGGATTGAAGATCCAGAAATGAACCCACACACCTATGGTCACTTGATCTTCGACAAAGGAGCTGAAAACATCCAGTGGAAAAAAGATAGCCTTTTCAATAAATGGTGCTGGCTCAACTGGAGGTCAGCATGCAGGAGAATGCAAATTGATCCATTCTTATCTCCTTGTACTAAGCTCAACTCCAAGTGGATCAAGGACCTCCATGTAAAACCAGACACACTGAAATTAATAGAAAAGAAACTGGGGAAGAACCTTGAGAACATAGGCACAGGGGGAAAAAAAGTTCCTGAATACACCAATAGTTTACGCTCTAAGATCAAGAATTGACAAATGGGATCTCAAAAAATTACAAAGTTTCTGTAAGGCAAAGGGCACCGTCAAATGGACAAAAGAGCAACCAACAAATTGGGAAAAGATCTTCACCAACCCTACATCTGATAGAGGGCTAATATCCAATATATACAAAGAACTCAAGAAGTTAGACCACAGGTAACAGAATAACCCTAGTAAAAAATGGGGTACAGACCTAAACAAAGAATTTTCACCTGAAGTGAAAATGGGATGGCCGAGAAGCACCTTAAGAAATTCTCAACATCATTAGTCATTAGGGAAATGCAGATCAAAACAACCCTGAGATTTAACCTTACACCAGTCAGAATGACTAAGGTTAAAAACTCAGGAGACAGCAGGTGTTGGTGAGGATGTGGAGAAAGAGGAACACTCCTTCACTGCTGGTGAGATTGTAAGATGGTACAACCACTCTGGAAATCAGTTTGGCAGTTCCTAAGAAAACTGGGCATGACACTTCCGGAGGACCCTGCTATACCTCTCCTGGGCATATACCCAGAGGATTCCCCAGCATGCAATACGGACACATGCTCCACTATGCTCATAGCAGCCTTATTTATAATAGCCAGAAGCTGGAAAGAACCCAGATGTCTCTCAATGGAGGAATGGATTCAGAAAATGTGGTATATATACACAATGGAGTACTATTCATCAATTAAAAACAATGAATTCATGAATTTTTTAGGCAAATGGATGGGACTGGAAACTATCATCGTAAGTGAGGTAACACAATTACAAAAGAATACACATGGAATGCAATCATTGATAAGTGGATATTAATTATCCCTGAAGCTCTGAATACTGAAGATACAATTAGCATATCAAATGATCCCATGAAAAAGGAAGAAGAGGGCCCTAATCCTGGAAAGGCTTGATCCAGCATTGTAGGGAGTACCAGGACAGAGAAAAGGGAGAGGGAAAGATAGGAGAATGGATGGAGAGAAGAGGAGTTATGGGACATATTGGGGGGGGGACTGGGAAAGGGGAAAGCTTATAGAATGTAAACAAAGAATATAGAAAATAAAAAAAAAGTAAAAAATAAAAAAAAGAAACAATGAATTCATGAAATTCTTAGGCAAATGGATGGAGCTGGAGAACATCATACTAAGTGAGGTAACCCAGTCTCAAAAGATCAGTCATGGTATGCACTCTCTAATAAATGGATATTAGCCTGGAAAACTGGAATACCCAAAACATAATCCACACATCAAATGAAGTACAAGAAGGACGGAGGACTGGCCCCTGGTTCTGGAAAGACTCAGTGTAGCAGTATAAGGCAAAACCAGAACAGGGAAGTGGGAAGGTGTGGGTGGGAGAACAGGGGGAGGGAAGGGGGCTTATGTGACTTTTGGGGAGTGGGGGACCAGAAAAGGGGAAATCATTTGAAATGTAAATAAAAAATGTATCCAATAAAATAAAAATACATTGGAAATACAAAACAACAACAACAACAACAACAACAAAACAAATAGAGGCATCAGTATTATGTTCAAGGAACGTGAATATACTTATCTCTATTTTCCACAGAATCAATAATTTACACCTATATAATACCATACCATCTTTTACAGTTCTTCATTTGTGATGTACCAAAGTATTATATTGTGTTATATCGCATACCATGTGCTTTGATTTTGCTCACTGTGTATTCCAGATGAATTTTTTTAAAGTGATATATTTCAACTCTATGCTAATTATCTGTGTCTGGATAATTTTCACCTAGAATTCTCCATGTTTTCCCATTTAAATATTTTTCAAAATTATTTAAGAATTTGTATACTAACAGAATTCATAAGTCAGCCAACATGCTTATCTCAGACTATACATAGTTTACTTTAACAATAGTTTCATGTGGTGGTTAACATAATTATTTCCCTATCGTGGTAGAACATGTTCTCTGTTAATTCAGGGATTATCCTTATATCAACTACAGATTTCTCTGTAAAATTGTTATAAACCACAGGTGGGATATTGATTATTTGGAATGATCCAATGAAGCTCATAGAACTGTATTTTTCTGCAAAAGTATTGTTCTATTTTATTTTTGCTTTCTCCCAATTTTCATGCATTTGTGTATGTGGTATGCATGTATGTATGAATGCATGCTTTGTATGTATATATATGTATGTAGAAGTCTAATTTTCTAGAGATCTGGGTACTTTCCCCCCTCATTCATTGAAGGAAAGTTTTCTCAGTCAAGCCCAGTGCTTCCCTACGTGCCTTGTCTACTAATCCAAGTTGAGCTGTATTCTTCCCTGAAGACTGGAATTATAGAAAGAACCTTTTATCTCTTTTGTATGTAGATATGTTCTGGAACGCAACATCATTCCTCACACAAGTACATTAATCACTGAGCTCATTCAACTTTAAAAAATATTTTAGACATAGAGAATTTGAAAAAAAAAACAACTATTTCCTAATTTTATTCATGTGAAAAAGCATGTTTTTATGAACAGAACGTGAAGAAATTTGTAGAGTATGACTGTGTTGGAATGAATGGTTAGTTACTGCATTGGTGGGCATAAAATGTGACCAATGGTACTAGATATCCCAGTTAGTCTCTTACAGAAGCTGTGGCCTTGAAAGTATCCAGACTTCTAGCCATCATTGTTATGGAATGAATGGAACTTTCTTCATTGCTTAGATGCATGCACTGAAGCCTCTTCAGAGATCCTCCTAAAGTCTATGCATTTTTAGATAGGGCTTTCAAAGAGGACATTATGTAAAAAAGGGGCAGATGGGTGAGTTCAAATCCAATTATGTTCCTGTTTGTATAGAAAAGAAAATTGAACTCATGGAAAGACACCAGGGATTTACATGCAGAGAGAAAAAGTAGGTGGAAAGATATCAATGAGGCACTTACAGGTCAAGGATAAAGAAACCTTGAGTTTGAACTTGTAGACTACACTGTGAGGGAAAAAAAACTTTGCTCTTCAGTCTTATCAATTTGTGATATTTTGTTATAGAAGCCCAATAATGATATATGGTCTCTATATTTTAAATGAAACATGATTATTATTACCACTGATAGTGGTATCTTCCTACTGAGATGAACAGGCAACAATGAGATTTATCAACATTATTAAAGAACAATGAGTCATTTATTTCCATACTATATCATGTATATATTGACTAGAAGTAAATATAATTTTCTAATTTGGCAATGTGATTTGTATAAATAAAGCAATACTCAATAAAAGATGTCTTCGACATGAGTGTCAGGTAGTTTTCCTTTTATGAAAAATAAAACCTCTAAGCTCAAAAATAGTCTTAAGGTAAATAATAATGATTATTAATGACTTAGGAAATTCAAATGTTTTCATAATATCATATTTGCCACCTTATTTTATGATTCTACCAAAAATAATTACTTTATCTGAAGTCATTTTCCACTATTACATTTCTTAGAGTTTAAATAGTTTTTATGATATTACTATAGTACTTTGAGAAAATATGAAAATTAGGTGTTAACTATTTATACATCATCCAATTACAGTTCCATTATCTCACCTGTTTCAATTCAACTCAGATAATAATTAACAGAGAAGCAACCTAATGTACATTCATTAAAGATATTCAACATTTACTGAAGTTAAAACTGATGCAACTTAAAAGAAAAAACTGTGTTCTGAGAAATCAAACATGAGAAGAAATTATTGGTATTTCACTTGTCACCAAAATAGTATCCCTTAGGAGTCCACATGTCTGGCTCTCACTTGATTTGTTCAATTGTGTTACTCCTTAAGTGTCTTCTAAAAAGTCTGTTGTAAGCATTGTCCTGCAAGGGTCATTTGGTTCATATTTCTAAATAAGAAACAATCCCAGTAAATCAAATGCTGTAACAAATTGAAGACATAAGAAGAGAAAAAACACTATGTATTTATATAATGTTGAATATGTTATATTCATATGAATTAGACATCATGCTCAGACTGGACTATATATAGAAAAATCATTAATTAAACTAACAAGATATGAAGTCTGATCATTTTGATATCGAGTTAATAACTTAATTTTCTTGTTAAGGCAGTCATAACAAAACAAATCCATCTAAGTGGCATGAATAATATATTTTTTAACACGAAGACTTAGATGCAAGGGGTCTGGGATCAAGTGCTAGAAGGACTGCTTCAGGTCAGGTTATTTTTCCCTTCTAATTTTTTGCTCAATTGTCCTTCTGACATCACACCCCATTATTATCTGTCATGTATTCTCTTTTGTGTCCATAGACTCCTCATTATGACTTTGCTACATCTGAGAATTTGCAAGGGGTCTGAGCAATTGAGACCAGGGTACAATGGATGAGCCTTACCCTGGAAAACCACTTTGTAATTATGGTATTTCCTCTGCTAGATATGGTTCTTTTATTCTTATTGTTTGATTGTTTGTTTATTTGTTTAAGTGATTGTATCACTGTGTAGCCCAGACTAGCCTGGACATCACTACTTAGACCAGGATAGTTTTGAATTTGTATAGATCCATGTGTCTCTATATTTCAATTTATATAATTAAATGCATACACAACCATATTCTTCTTTGCAGTCCAGTTTTGTAGGTCCTCTTTTCTCTGTAAGTTTGCATGTTATTTAAATCTAAATCTTCTAATCTCTCTTCCCTATTTTCTAGTTTGGCACTTGCTTACTCTAATAGACATTCATGATGATTTAAAAGATTACTGAAGTTCAAGATGTTGTGTTAATAATAGTTTACTAAGAACCTACTATATCCTTCTCCCCTTACTAAGTTCATGTCAAATGAATAAGAAATCATAGATGGTTAAAAATTAATAAATGCTAAATAGAAAGTGTTGGTTCAGGGAATGTAAAAAATCCTTGCTTGAAACCTTTAATAAAGATTTATATCAATTATAAAAGGAAAATGGAGACTAAATTTAGCAGACAAAAATGTAAGGAGGGGAGATGTACGAGATTTGAGGGAAAATAAGGGATATATGTAGGAAAACAGAAGTAAGTAGTAGAATATACTGCTTAGACTCAACAGTGTGCAGGAATAACTGCCCATCATGACCGAATAAGAGTAAAGTGTTTCAGAGTTTAAGTAACAGAATAGGAACATTTGAGGAAGTAGGCTAAAGAGAAAGACAGCCAGAGTATTGTGTTTTGAAAAACCCCTTACTTGTAATTTCAATGAAATTCCAATGCAGCAGAATGTCTCTCTGTCCTATAAAATGTTTGCACGTACAATTTCTTTTTCTGTTTCTGTTTGTTCTTAGACACTGTAGAATTTCAAAACCCACAAAACAAGTGAAAGTAAAATGCTGGTAAGGTATGTCTGTAATAAAACAAGCAAAGCCTTTGTTTGATTCCAGGTATAGAATGAGAGAGAGATTGTGCAAAGGAGAAGAGAAGGAGAGGGGACCAGCAGAGGGGAACGGGCAATATTTCATCCTTATTTTGTCTTGGGAATTTAATTAATGTCTTTACCTTTTATTCAACAACCTCGAAAAATTGCTCCATCAAGTGTATGTGCTTTTCTTATGTAAATAAAAGGTAACATTATAAAAATATAACATTGTTTAAGGCAATTCATTTAAACACTATTGATTTGGCCCATGATCTGCAAGTGGTATATTGGAGAGGTCAGTTTGACTTAAGCAGACAAATCAGCAACAACTGACTGTGCAAATGAGCATAGTGACATTCTTCATAGCAATATTGAAAAGTTCCCCTAGAAGGGTCTGTTTTAAGTAATAGAAACCTATGCGAAGATACAAACTGAGTAATTATATTTCAAAATATTGACAAAGCCCAAATGTTTAATCCTATTATGAAGATATTTTGGTTGCTATAATAATTTGACAATCCTAGAAAAATGTGCGTGTGTCTGTGTGCGTGTGTGTGTGTGTATGTGTATGTGTGTATGTATGTGTGTGTATGTGAGTATGTGTGTGTGTATGTGTATGTTTATCATAGTACAAGGGTCTAAGTTTTAAATAGCCCTTATAAATTGTATTACTTATGAATTACTTATATCGCTTTACTTCCTCCATCCTTCTATCTTCTCTATCCTTGTCTACTCTGTCCTTGTCTTATGCAGTAGCTTAGCTCTAGGAATTGAGGACTTGTTGCTATGTATTTAAAACCAGGGAGAGCATCATAAGCACATAGAAAATTAACTAAAACATGCTCAAGTAGTTTATTATGGCAAATAACAGCTGGGTTATCATTCATTCTAAATGCACATGGCCGTCTTTCAGGGGAAGTCTTTCCCTTCAGAGGCTATCACCCATGTGGCACCCAGGCTTCTGAGACTGTCACTATCTGGCAGTGTAGGAATGACAGTGTCTGTTAGGTTGCTGGTTCCTTGGAACTTTTTCTCTTTCACTAATTGACCTTGGCCAGCCATTGATCTCCTCTAGATTTCAAATGAATCAAGTCATATCAAATATCCCTTTAATATTTTTTAAAGTTCATGACCACTCACTGGGACCTCAGACTGAGCAAGAAGCAGCCCAGGAAAGAGCTTCATTAAATATTGACCCTTGTTCTCTGAAGCTCCTTCAGCCACAGAACTTACATTCTTAATCCTGCTTCCTGGGAAAAAGCTGCTTCCTCTTCTCTTGCCTCCTTCCTGTTAAAGTATTTCATCAATTTATTATTAGTAAATAATGAAACATACATTAATACATGAAAATTTCATTATCATAAAAGGTACTTTTTTGACGTTGTAAAACATAGTTATAAAATCATTAATCATCTATGCCAGATTTCTAGCAAAGCAAAGTATTGCTTGTTAAAAGCAATCATTATCAAGCACATCTAGAATTGGCCAACAGTTCCAATCAATTGTGTGAACATATAATTCATTTAACATGCATGAAGATGAACTCTGAGAACATGTTAGTATGCATTAATATATTCATAAATATGACATAACTTCAAAAAGTCTTTTCATATTAACTACATGAAAATATCACTCATTTTTATAGTTTCTCGACCTTCACTTTGCAGTACAGGCTATGTAATATGTATATATAAAAATATACCTGCATACTTTTTGACACTTTGATGTGCACAAAGTCAGACAATGTATACTCACATGCATGCTTGTGTGTTTCATTTTACAGAGTGTTAGATTAATCACTTTAATGTTTCTGCATAAGACCTGTACCATATTATATTTGTGGAAAATTCACAAATTATTTTCTGATTAATTTATTATATTCATAAAAGTATATAGAATAAGTAACCATTTAAATTTATATGCATTTGAAAAGTATCTCTTATTTTCCATGAGGGATTTGCTGAAAGGCATTTTGTTTGTGATGGAATTACAGTCAATAAAACTTTGAGCTCCTTTTCTGTAGGAAAGTGAATCCACCTTTAGCATATAGAAATGTGTCCTGATCATTTCAATGCTGTCCTACATTTTTTTCCTTCTATTACTCTACTTATGTTTTCTTACATTAGTCTCCTTACATTTCTTCCCATTACTCATTTGTTCTTCAATTTGTTCTTGTCCATAAATTGAAATATCAATATATCAAAGTAAATAAAAAAAAACAGAAAAAATTCTCTGCAAAGTGGGGCTGTGCTTTCTCATTTACTCCAGTTATCAGAACTTAGCATAGTAAGATTGGAAGATCATAAATATCAAAGCTATCATGTACTACATAGTGAGACTATGTCTTACAACAAATAAGTATTAAATATGACAAAGAGAATATCAAATAACATTTAATTCCTCGTTTCAAATTCTAGATAAATGTGATAATTTATTAGCAGTACATTTATTTTATGTCAAGTATTGTAAGGTAATAACAAAATTAATGTGATTCGTGATCTTTAGAAAACTTAATTAAAAATGTAAAATGTTGCAAAGCTTTTTGAATGTGATGGGACTGATGTCTTTGACATTTTTATTTGTTAGAACCTCCTTCCTAATTTTCTGTCTGCAGGGTCTCATTGTAGACATGCACCCAACTTTCCATTCTTTCTTAGCCCTCTAAGGTTCATTTGTTCACCACTAATTATTATTACAACATATTTCATGTTTAGTACCAGTTAATATACCTTCATTTAGGGTTAGATATTATACATTATGCATAACATCAACTTCTTTCCTTCCTACCCCAAAATGTTTTCCTCTCTATAAGCCATCATAACATAATGATTGAGGTTTAAATCTACCTCTTATATAATACTATATAAAGTGTCTTTATATTATAGACATTTCTACAATATAGGTAACTTTAAATAAGTATTTTTAATTAAATTAAACAGAAAATCTTTAGCTCTATTTCAATGAGAATTAAAGAAGACTGATAAAATAGGCATAGTACGAAATAATATTTTGATTCATTATGACATAGATTATAATTTCTAAAGCCAGTAATAGAATAGGCAAGTTAGGTTAGGAAGGAGTTCTAAATTACTGTGGATTTTCCATCTATTAAGACCTATGAATCAATGTATAGAGATTTATTCATGGGCAGAAGCAAACACTCAATGGTCTCAGTATATAATTTTTACCCCCCACTGGATCTATTTTTTATATTGCTGAAATGAATATATAATTATATTATTGTTGAAAATTAATCACTTCATACTTGCTACATAAACAACTTAGACTAAAAATGAATTTGAATCGTATTTTACAAAAGGCAACTGAAACTTTAGCTGAATAAATAATACCAAAGCTGGAGGGGAAAAAAAGCCTATTGGGGTTGAATTGGACTAGAAAGCATGTCACTAGATTCAAAGAGAAATATTATATCTGTTAGCTCACAGTCATTTAACTGGATGAATACAGAGAAATGGCTGTAGTCATGAGTGGATAGGTCATTTAAAGTCCTTGCTACCCAGGGCTGCTCTCTTGGCAGTAGCTGTGAACATGCTGAGTTCTCACAGGGACAGATGGATTTGATGACAGCAATACTGCATAAAGGCTTTTATTAATAGCCTTTATTTTTAGCCTAGCATATGCTATTCTTGTCTAAATATTCAAACATTTTGGAAACTTACTACGTACTTTAATTCTTATGATATCTTGTTGGGGAATGTAGATAAATTATATATTGCTCTATGAAAGATAACAATGGCCCTGTGACCTCGGAGTGCCTGAGATGACACAGTGATGTCTTGGATGCCAACCTAAGTAACCCTGGTGCAACTAAGGAGACCATGCTTTATACAAAAAGACACAACTTCAGTTTTTCTATTATGAGCATAATATTGATGGCAACATGACCTGGTCATCCTTTAGAAACATTTATAATAACAAAATGCAGCCTGCCAAATAAAGTTTCAGGCCATGAGGATTACTATTATGATATGTAGATTAAAATAAGATTTAAAAAGGCAGATAATTGATTGTTTCAGAACTCATATATTATCTAACCATTTATTTATTTTCTTTTGAATGCCTTTTACACCAAGCAAGTTTAATTACAGAATGACCTAGTTGTTATTTTTAAATATATAAAAAGAGAATATTATTCACTAACATGGTTTCTAATTCCAGCTCTTCCTCTAATCATCCTACTATCTTTTGTCAGTTTACTTTGTTCTTTTATATAATTCAGGGGTTTGTCTGGGTGACACTGTTGTTTGTTTAAATAATCTACACTATGAGAATCTAAATATAATTATTTTTATTAATATGTAGAAGTCATATTGTAAGCATCATTACTGTTTTAGACATTAAAACTAAAGCATGACAAACATTTCAAAATGTTAATTACAGAGTGCCTAAAATTCTTTTAACTAGTTTTGTTAAAATATAAAAGTTAAATTTTTCATGGATCTTAGTAGTGTTGACAGAAATTTAAATAGCATATCTTATCATATAGTATTCCACATGTAGAGATAAGACAAAGTTTCCACTGGAATCTACACTCAAGTTATTAGTATTCTATTCTTCAGTAGCCTGTTGGATGGTAAATTTCTGTAAAAAGATATCAAGATGTAGAAGGAAAAGGCAAAATGTGAATTTTTTGTCTTGTAGATATTCAATATTATAAATCCAAATAATAATAATAATTTAGAAGATGAATATTTTGTGGCCTAAGGTATTCAGTTGCTGATATTAGCATGATTTATATTTTTAAAATATATTAACTTCCATGACATACAAGCAAAAAAAGCAAACAACTGTAGAGGGAAGCAGAAACCACTAGAATATAATGAAAATTAAAAACTAATTTCCTGTTACAATCTTGAACATTAGTCCCTAATGCAAAATGAAACATTAAAGAAGCTACAGATGTGTTGTCCTCTGTACTGTTTTAAAAATATTTAAAATGTTTTATTAAAAACTTTTAGCCTATCAATTGGTGTTATTATTTTATAAAATAAAATGTAAGGTAAAACAAAACCCATCACATCAAAGTTGAAAAAGGTAAGCAAACTAAGGGAATAGAGCCCCGAGAAAAGGCACTAGAATCAGAGCCCTAGTTATTCATACACTCTAAGGAGTCCCAGAAAAATAATAAACTAAAATCTACACATATACATTATAATATTCATATACATATATGAATAAAGACTCACTTCTTCAGGTGATTATAAATCTCATAATGTTGCAGTGCATTTGAGATTAACTTCTACACTCTGTTTTCTCCAAATACTTGTGTGTGTGTGTGTGCGCGCGTGTGTGTGTGTGTGTGTGTGTGTATAGAGGACCTAGTACAGACCTGTGAATGACCTGTTGTTGCTTCTTTAGTCTGAATTCCTATGAACATTCTCTGTTGATTTTAGAGGACATGGCTCTCCTGTAGTCCTCTATCCCCCCTGGCTCTTAACATTTTTCTACCTCGTATTTACTACTGATCTCAAAAAACGATTTTTTTTTACCTAACAGAAATAACTATTAATGCAAGTCTGACAGTAGAAAATTATTTGAAGAAAACAGGGTGTGGAGATTAATCTCAAATGCCCTTTAACATGATGAGATTTATAATTACCTCAAGTAGTGACTCTCTGGATATGTCTATGAGGAATTGTCCTTATTAGAATAATTGATAACCGAGGTAGGCAGACTCACTTAGTGTAGGTAGAGTTATTCCCTTGGCTGGGATCCAGGGCTATGTAAAGAGAAGAAAGTGAGTTTAGCACGAGCATCTTTTGTTTGCCATTTCATGACTATGGATGAGTTGAGCTGCCTTGATATCATGCTTTCTTGATTTTCCTACTATGGTGTAGGAACATCAAACTGCAAACTAACTAACAAATAAATTCTGTCTTCCTTAAGTTCTTTTGATCAGAATATTTTATCAAGGTAATATGAAAGAAAAGTATGACACAATGGGAAATGCCTTTCCTTTAGGCAATGTTTAGGAAATGCTTTTTTGGTTTGTTTTTTGTTTTTGTTTTATTTTTTTAACAACAGAAGAAAACTAGACCCGTTTAACTGCATTGAATTAAAACTGACCTGCATAAGAAAAGAAACAATCAAGAATCATTAGATGCTGAAAAGGCATTTGACAAAATTCAGCATCCTTTCATGCTAAAAGTCTTGGAAAGGACAGGAATTCAAGGCCCATATCTAAACATAGTAAAAGCAATATACAGCAAACATGTAGCCAACATCAAACTAAATGGAGAGAAACTTGAAGCAATCCCACTAAAATCAAGGAGTAGACAAGGCTGCCCACTCTCTCCATATCTTTTCAATATAGTTCCTGAAGTCCTAATTAGACAACATACGGAAGTCAAAGGGATACAAATTGGAAAGGAGGAAGTCAAACTATCACTATTTGCAGATGGTAGGATAGTATACTTAAGTGACCCAAAAAACTCTACTAGAGAACTCCTACAGCTGATAAAGAACTTCAGCAAAGTGGCTGGCTACAAAATCAACTCAAGGAAATCAGTAGCCTTTATATACTCAAAGGATAAGCAGACTGATAAAGAAATTAGGGAAATGACCCCCTTCACAATAGCCACAAACAGCATAAAGTATCTTGGGGTGACTCTAACCAAACAAGTGAAAGACCTGTATGACAAGAACTTCAGATCTCTGAAGAAGGAAATCGAAGAAGATCTCAGAAAATGGAAAAATCTTCCATGCTCATGGATTGGCAGGATTAATATAGTTAAAATGACCATATTGCCAAAGACAATCTACAGATTCAATGCAATCCCCATCAAAATCCCAACCCAGTTCTTCATAGAGCTAGAAAGAGCAATGCTCAAATTTATCTGGAATAACAAAAAACCCAGGATAGCTAAAACTATTCTCAACAGTAAAAGAACTTCAGGGGGATTCAGTATCCCAGACCTCAAACTTTATTACAGAGCACTAGTGATAAAAACTGCATGGTATGGGTACATAGTGTTGGCACATGGTATTGGTCAGGCAAGCAGATAAATGGAATAGGATTGAAGACCCAGAAATGAACCCACACACCTATGGTCACTTGATCTTCGACAAAGGAACTGAAAGCATCCAGTCGAAAAAAGATTGTCTTTTCTACAAATGGTGCTGGTTCAATTGCAGGTCAGCATGCAGAAGAATGCAAATCGATCCATTTTTATCTCCTTGTACTAAGCTCAACTCCAAATGGATCAAGGACCTCAACATAAAACCTGACACACTGAAACTAATAGAAAAGAAACTGGGGAAGACCCTGGAGGACATGGGCACAGGGAAAAAAGTTCCTGAATAAAAGAACACCAATAGCTTATGCTCTAAGACCAAGAATTGACAAATGGGACCTCATTAAACTACAAAGTTTCTGTAAGGCAAAGGACACTGTCAAAAGGACAAAACGTCAACCAACAGATTTGGAAAGGATCTTCACCAACCCTAAATCTGACAGAGGGCCAATATCTAATATATACAGAGAACTCAAGAAGGTAGAACCTAGAGAACCAAATAACCCCATTAAAAAGTGGGGTAACGAGCTAAACAAAGATTTTTCACATGAAGAACTTGGGAGGGCTGAGAAACACCTTAAGAAATGTTCAGCACCATTAATCGTTAGGGAAATGCAAATCAAAACAACCCTGAGATTTCACCTCACACCAGTCAGAATGGCTAAGGTCAAAAACTCAGGAGACAGCAGGTGCTGGCGAGGATGTGGAGAAAGAGGAACACTCCTCCACTGATGGTGGGATTGTAAGATGGTGCAACCATTTTGGAAATCAGTCTGGAGGCTCCTCAGAAAACTGGGCATGGCACTTCTGGAGGACCCTGCTATACCACTCCTGGGCATATACCCAGAGGATTCCCCAGCATGTAATAAGAACTCATGCTCCACTATGTTCATAGCAGTCCTATTTGTAGTAGCCAGAAGCTAGAAACAACCCAGGTGTCCCTCAACGGAGGAATGGATAAAAAAAATGTGGTATATTTACACAATGGAGTACTATTCAGCCATTAGAAACAATGAATTCATGAAATTCTTAGACAAATGGATGGAGCTGGAGAACATCACACTAAGTGAGGTAACCCAGTCTCAAAAGATCAATCATGGTATGCACTCACTGATAAGTGGATATTAACCTAGAAACTTGGAATACCCAAGAAATAATCCACATATTAAATGATGTCCAAAAAGAACAGAGGAGTGGCCCCTGGTTCTGGAAAAACTCAATGCAACAGTATAGGGGAATAACAGAACAGGGAAGTGGGAAGGAGTAGATGGAGGAACAGGGGGAGGGAAGAGGGCTTATGGGATTTGTGGGGAATGGGGACCCAGAAAAGGGGAAATCATGTGATATGTAAATAAAGAATCCATCGAATAAAAAAAAGAAAAAAAGAAAAATGCCCTGCATAAGAAAAGAAACAATCAAGAAACCCAAAAATAGTCAGTAGATTAGATTAAATACTTGGAATTGGCGGCAAAGTTTAGAAGGATCTCATGTCCAAAGCTCATTAGAAAGTAGTACTGCTCTGCAGCAATAAATAGGACAACAAATGTAAAAGTTGGCTAAGTTTTTAAACTTGTCTTTAAAGAATGCATAGGAATCGCAGTAAAAGGTACATAACATTTTCAATATCACTAGTCCTGAGACAAACAACAACCTAACCAAAATGAAGTATCACATTATACCTGTTAGATGGCAAGAACTTAAGTGAGTTAATAAGCACTGCTGATTAACTCATTGAAAGGAGAGCCATTGAAATTGTTAATGGGAATTTAAATGGGGCAGATATAGATATATTGAATATTCCTTAACGATTCAATAGAAAAATACTGTCTGGCACAGCAATGTTATTTAATATGTATTTAAGACAATTAAAATAAGAATTGTGGCACAAGAGATATGGCTCAGTGGTAAAACACTCACTGTTCTTGTAGATGGGCTGAGCTCAGTTTCCATTACCCACATAGGACAGCTCACAACTGTAGGCTATTTCAGCTTCCAGTCATCCTGTGCCCCTTCTGTTCTCTGGAGGCAGTCGTACACATAGATACATACCCTTACACAAGAATAAAAAATTAAAATAAATATCTTTAGAGATATCTAGAGTCTTTCGTATGCCATAATATTCACAATAGCACATGACATGGGCTTAAAGTTTCAAAGTAGATGAAAAGAGATGGTAAATACTTCATGTTATGTAAAAAATTTATTTGCAATTTTTTTATGAAGTTGCTGTTATGCATAACGCATAATAGCTAAACCATTAATGAAGGTATATTAACTGGTACTAAACATGAAATATGCTGTATTATTATTCATTCTTTAAAAACAAAAAAATAGCTCCATTTTTTAGAACTTGATTGAAGCTGGAGGACCTCATTCTGAATGAATGAGCAGGACCCAAAAGATCAATCACTGCATGGTTCTACTTACTGACTGTATGTAAAGTAATGAGTTACAGAGAAGCTAAGAGTAGCAGCGTGTTCATTGGTGACTGGGAGAAAAAGGAACATCCACTGATTGATGTTCAGTGGATACAGAGCTGTGATTTTGCACAGTTGATAATGTCTAGAAACATTGTGCACACCATAGTAGCTGCAGTGAACAGCTCTGCATTATATATTTTCATATTTTTAAATACAATCTCATATTGGGTAGCAAGGAAACTGGGTAACTCAATGGATGTGGCTATTTACCTTACCTGTTTGTGCTTATAAAGTTATCATATATATTTTATTTAATAAATGTATTAAAATAACTGAATAATGAGGAAAACATTAGAAACGACTACTATGAAGCATATAGTAGTACGCCAAGCACATTTAATATGAACAGATTATTTTAATATTAAAATTATGTGCTTGAAAACCTGAGTCATAAAATCAGTCTTCTTGTGATATTACATTAAATAAAGGGTTATATTATATAAATGTTACAAAGTTAGCTCAAAATAACAATAACAATTACAGTAATTTTTCAATTAGGAAATAGAGAAGAAATGTTGCTATGGGATTGAGAATTGTTGCTGAATATTTTAATGTGACTAATGACATATCCTCTTAATTCTTAGTTATCAATACTTTAGCACTAATTATGAATTGTGGACAAATCCAGAATCTATAAAGACTAATTACAGAGGAATTATATCTGTTTTAACCCTAAGTCAGTAAGGTTTTTTTCTATGTTTATTCTCCTTTTTTATATGATTGATTTGATCCTTTCTGCTGCAAACCTTCAGTCATCTGCCTTAAAATAGTGCAACTATCTTAATAGCATCCTCAAAACACCTTAAAATAATTTTAAGGTTTGAATTTTTGACTGTTTCACTCATACACTAATTTTAGTTATTGAATCAGATATTTTCAATAAAGTATTTGTGGTATATTATGAGTATATGTTATAAAAAATTCAGTTTATTATAATGTAACCTAAGTCACAATCAAAGAAACATTGTTTGAGCACTTATTATTTTTGTCTACTGTAACTTGGGATAGAAATTTAATGGAACATTGTGGGAGCATCATGTTTTTCATAATGATCAAAAAGATTAAGAAACAGAATTTACAGTCTCAGCACATGTGCACACACATATAAATAGAACATGTGTAATGTATATATAATAATAGGCATCATTTGAATATGTAGAATGAATTTCTAAGATAAGCAAATTATATTTTAATATTTGGAATCATTGTGATGATTTTGAGCAGCTAAATTACTAATAGTCTAATTTGAAAAATTACCCTATTCTCTTTCATTAATTTTCCTTTGTTGATTTTTGTTCAAATCATAGTTAACACTGGTTCTAAACCTACATTCTTTGCTAACTTGCCTACTTGTGTATTCAGTGCTCATATGCATCTATCAAAAGTGCATATTTTAACTCTATCTTAAGAAATCCTTGACTTAATGGAATGGCCAATATTGTAATGGTTTGTATAACAATATGATGTTCCTAAAATTTATTATAGAAAAGGAATATTGATAATTTTTATTAATAATATATGAAGATTTATCTCTCCATATAACTAAAAGTATTAACTGAATTTACTCATAATTTAAAATTACAAATATAATGAAAACTAGAATATTTCAATTAAGTAGAATACATATGAAGAACCCATAGACATACATTGATGAAGAAAGAAAAAAATAATCACTGGCATTTAGGTATAATAGTCCAATAAATTGGAAGTAATTTATTTCTAAACAAAAACTACTTGAAACATTGGTAGTAGGAGTTATTTTTTTCAAGAAACAGGTAATATTTAGTGAAGTAGATAGGCTTCATTTCACTTCTCCATGTATATTAGCTATGAGATATTATATGATAATTCATCAATAAGTATAATTTTTATTTTCGTGTTATAAAATAAAGTAATTTCTACTTTTATTTCTGCTTATTATTTTAAAATTATGTGTATGTGTGTGCATGTATATGAATGTGAATGCAAATACCCTTAGACTTAAAAATGTCTATACACCACCTTGGGTGCTTAGAACTGAACTCAGCTCCACTGAAGAAATAGGAGTACATGCCATCTATCTGCTGAGTCACCACACTATCTCCAAGGTGCCCTTTCTAATAAGGAATTTTTAATCAGCATCTGTGAGGGTTTAAATAGTACATGTCAGTCATGGCTTTGGTATTGGAATATTTGGTTCCTGGTTATTGGAGCTCTTTGGGAAATGTTAAAGAACCATTTGGAATTGTGTCTACTAGGTTTGGGGAAGGATTTGAGAATTTTTTATTACTTTTATTTTTTTTACAGTTCAGTCATTAACCCCCTCCTGGTTGGACCTTCTATAAGTCCTCGTTCCATTTCTCCCATGTCTCCAAGAGGATTTGAGATTATACAGCTTGTACACATCCCAGTTAACTCTCTCTACTTGCCTTGCTTGACAATATGATCTGTCAGCATTTTGCTCTAGATATCTGCCCCATGCCTCCCATAATTCCTGTGCCCCCTATGCCATTATAGATTTTCCCTTTGGAACTATGGACCAAATACTCTTTCTTCCATAAGATATTTTTGATCATCATGTTCTTTATACAAAAGAAAAGAAATGAATGCATTGTACTAGTTTACTTGGGTGGACACAACAAACAAACAGAATGTTTAGCTTAAGGAAAATAGCAATTCATTTATCATAGCTTTGTAGGCTATGAAGTTCACAGTTATGGACCTGGCAAACTCTATGTGGTTGCAGCCCAACATTCAGCCCATAGACCAAGGCATGCCCATGACTGCCCATGGCATGAGGGTCATTTGTATTCTTTTCATCCTCTTCTTGAATTCTGTTAATCCTGGATTCTGTGATCATAACTAAATGACTATGAATAAATGGTTATACTTAAGAATATATCAATCAACCATGTTGTAAATATTTTTGCTTCTGATAAAATAAATTTCTGGATTATTCTGAAGGCTTTTATTTTACCATTGAACTTAGAATTTCCAGATACTCTGGCATTAAACAATGAAACTGTATGCAATAGTTGAAATTCGTTTCTATGGTACAGAAATGTGAATTTGGGTACAGACTACAGTTTCTCTTTTGCTAAATAAAATTGCCCTTGTGAAGAATTGTCTCAATTATTTATTCAAATGAAGTTTGATGTTAATTAGCAACTATTGTATAATTAATATTCATGCATATTCCCATAGATACTAGTAAACATGTACTACTTCCTGCGCAGCTGCTCTGTGTATATATTTTGTGTTCCTGTCTACACATCTTCAACTGTTTTTCATGTATGTATATTTAATTCACTATGTACAAGAAGGGAAGCAATTGTCCAAAATGTGTCCTCCCAGGACAGCACCAATATTTTTGGATGATATAATGACACATGTTCCACCAGTTGCTGGGAGAGCTGCCCACTGTTGGTTTACAGCAGAGTCTGTTCACTAGAATGATACTCAGACAAATGAAGCCATCTTCCCCAAGGCTATGCCACCTGAAAAACCTCACATCAAATGATCTGTTACATCTGTTACAACCCTGGATATCTTGATTCACTTAAGTCTCCCCTTGAGGGCCATCCAGTGGCAGAATTTATGAGACTCTGTAACATTGATGGTTCAACCATATCAGAGCTAAATCTCTTCCTCTAATCGATATGTTCCCTATGTTCCAGATAGATGTTGACCGTGAGATTATTCCCCAATAAATTCTATAGAAAAAGTTTGCCCGGTCTGACAAATGAATATTTCTTCTAAGTTTGTCTAATGTGCTTTCTATTTCTAATTTTATACTTTTAATTCCTAAAAGTCACTTTTTAAAATTTTGATAGTTCTATGTGTATTTAGATTTTTTCTAAAAATTTCAATCCATTTAAATTAAATATAGAAGTAGATGAAGAAAAATGCCTTATTACTTTTTAACCTTAGGAAAAATCTTGCCAAGGATGTTATATAACTGTCTTATCTAACCAATCTCATTTTGATTGTATATGCAGTTTAGGATTTATGTGAATAGTTTTTGCACTACACCTCAAATTATTCTATCACAAAATAAGCTAAATATTTACATTTCTTCAAAATTCCTATGTTCATGTTGTACAATATCAAGAACTGATACCATGGAACATAATTAAACTATGACAGAGGAGTCATCAAAATTTAAATACATTACCTTGATGAGTCTAAAACAAGAAGATGGCTGTCTGAAAATCAGGAAGGGTGACACCAGCAAATCTGAGTCTTCAACACAATCTTACCAATGTCCAGGATGGTCCAAAATAACTTTTTTATATATACAATTTTACCCATAGTGACCTGCTTTAGTATTCCCTATTGAATGATGTGAAGCATCTACATTGACTATTAGAATTTCATCTGCCTCTTTCATAACTCTGTAGGCAGTTCAGGGACCATCTGACTCTCTGTGGGTGCTATCTGGCCACTGTCTCTTCAGTGACATGGTCCTACTCTGAAGATTCCTGAATTTTTGATTATAGGTAAAGGGTAATTTTCTATTTGGAATTGATGACAGTTTGACTGCAAGATATTAAGTATATATGCTTTAAAATATTGCAAATTAAATTTGTAAAATTTATAGAAAGAAATATTTACAATATGTAAATGAAAATATGAACATTTTGTCTATAATTAGATTGATGATTTATTGAAATTGTATACCTTTAAAAACAAATATTGATTCAGAATAATGATTATATTTGATAAAGACAATATAGACATAATAATTCTTATTTCAATTTTGGGGGGATATACATTTTGAAATAATTATTTTTCTTTAAATATATTTCAGTTTGTTGAGAATTTCATGATGAGTTTTGATCATTTTCACTTCTCATTCAACTTCTACCAGATTCACCCACTAAACTTTCTGATGTCCTTTAAGATATTTTAATCTTTATTAAGTCAAATTTATGCTTACCATATATTAATTAATGTATAGATTCTACTGGATTGAGGTCTAGCTCATAATGGCAATACTGATTTAAAAAAGATCTCTCTTTTTAGCAAATACCACTTGCTGAATGGTTTCTAGGCTTCATGCCTACCCTCACACTCTATGCTGGTGTTTGGTCTGGCTTAAGTTTACACAGGGCTGTGTATCCTGCTGTGCGCTCACTGTGAGTTCATAAGTAAGGCTTCCCTGTTGTGTCTGGGTTTCCTTGTGTTCATCTACAGTCTTTCTTAGACTCTTTTTGCTCCATTCCACAGTGATCCCTGAGAAAAGGGTGGTAGGAAAGAGTGAAATACAGATGTTTCATTTAGGGATAAACATTTCAGAAACCTTCATTTTTTAAAAATCTTTTCGAATTTTGGATCACTGTGTTAGTCATCATTTACTACAAACAGAATTTTAAGAGATGCATTAATATATTTAAGGGATGCATTAGCAATAAGTCATTAGGAGTCAGTTTTATAATACATCCATTTGGGAGAGGGGCTTCCGGGCGGCCAGCGGGGAGAAGTCGGTGTGCTCCAGTGAATCCAGCTGGCCCCAGCGGGAGCCTTCCAGTGCCTGCTTTGGGATCTCAACTGCCAGGGCCACAGCACTTGGTTTCCAGGAAGTGCGGGAGACCACTTATGCAGCCAGAGGCAGTCTGGGAGCTCACAGCTCAGCTTGCTCCTGTGGCCCAGAGCTTGGGTCCCAGTCCTGAGGCCTCTGGCGAGAGCCCTCAGCTCAACTCTCTCCGCTTCCAGAACCAGATCAGCCTGGGCAGCAACACCACATCTCCAGGTCCTGCAAGAGGCAAGAGGGGCTTCCGGGAAGCCAGCTGGGAGAAGTCGGTGTGCTCCGGTGAATCCAGCAGGCCCCAGCAGGAGCCTTCGGGTGTCTGCTATCTGAATAGCCTGGGCAACAGCACCCTGTCTCCAGGCAGTGCAGGAGGTAAGCTGTGCACTAGAGGCCACCTGGGAAGGGGCAGCTTGCACTAGTGAGTCCAGCATTGACAAGACCAACTAACACCAGTGAGAACTAGATGGCAAAAGGCAAACGCAGGAACGTCACTAACAGAAATCAAGGCAATATGGCAACATCTGAACACAATTCTCCGCTACCAGCATGTCCTGGATACCCCATCCCACCAGTAAAACAAGATTTGGATTTAAAATCACTGGTCATGATGCTGGTACAGGAACACATGAAGGACACACTTAAAGAAATTCAGGAGAAAATGGATCAAAAGTTAGAAGCCCTTGCAAGGGAAACACAAAAATCATTGAAAGAAATCCAGGAGAATACAAAAGCCAATAATGAGGAAACGAAAAAAACACTTAAAGAAATAGAGGAGAACTTTGATCAACAGGCTGAGGTCATGAAAGAGGAAACACAAAAATCTCTTAAAGATTTACAGGAAAGCACAAACAAGCAAGTGAAGGAGCTAAGCAAAACCATCCAGGATCTAAAATCAGAAGTAGAAACAACTAAGAAAACTCAAAGGGAGACAACTTTGGAGATAGAAAGCCTTGGGAAAAAATCAGGGGACAGAGATGCAAATATCAACAACAGAATACAAGAGATAGAAGAAAGAATCTCAGATGCTGAAGATTCCATAGAAACCATGGACTCGACAGTTAAAGAAAATGCAAAATGCAAAAAGCTTTTAACCCAAAATATCCAGGAAATCCAGGACACAATGAGAAGACCAAACCTAAGGATTATAGGCATAGATGAGAGTGAAGATTTACAACTTAAAGGGCCAGCAAATATCTTCAATAAAATTATGGAAGAAAATTTCCCTAACCTAAAGAGAGAGATGCCCATGAATATACAAGAAGCCTACAGAACTCCAAACAGACTGGACCAGAACAGAAATACTTCCCGTCACATAATAATCAAAACACCAAATGTTCTAAACAAAGAAAGAATATTAAAGGCAGTAAGAGAAAAAGGCCAAGTAACATATAAAGGAAGACCTATCAGAATCACAGCAGACTTTTCACCTGAGACTAGGAAGGCTAGAAGGTCCTGGGCAGATCTCATGCAGACTCTAAGAGAACACAAATGCCAGACAAAACTACTATATATAGCAAAACTCTCAATCATCGTAGATGGAGAAACTAAGATATTTCACGACAAAACCAAATTTACCCAATATCTATCCACAAACCCAGCCCTACAAAGGATAATAGGAGGAAAACACCAATACAAGGAGGGAAACTTCACCCTGGAAAAAGCAAGATAGTAACCTTTCATCAAACCCAAAAGAAGTTAACCAATCAAATTTAAAAAATAGCATCAAAAATGACAGGAAGTAACAATCACTATTCTTAATATCTCTTAACATCAATGGACTAAATGCCCCAATAAAAAGACATAGGCTAACTGACTGGATACGTAAACAGGACCCTACATTTTGCTGCTTACAGGAAACACACCTAAGGGTCAAGACAAACACTACCTTAGAGTAAAAGGCTGGAAGACAATTTTACAAGCAAATGGTCTCAGGAAACAAGCTGGAGTAGCCATTTTAATATCAGATAAAATTGACTTTCAACCCAAAGTCATCAAAAGAGACCCTGAGGGACACTTCTTGCTGGTCAAAGGAAAAATACAACAAGAAGAACTCTCAATCCTGAACATCTATGCTCCAAATGCAAGGGCACCCTCTTTCGTAAAAGAAACTATATTAAAGCTCAAAGCACTCATTGCACCTAACACAATAATTGTGGGTGACTTCAACACTGCACTTTCCTCAATGGACCGATCAGGAAAACAGAAACTAAACAGGGGCACAATGAAACTAATTGAAGCTTTGGACCAATTAGATTTAACAGATATATATAGAACATTCTATCCTAAAGCAAAAGAATATACCTTTTTCTTAGCACCTCATGGTACCTTCTCCAAAATCGACCATATAATTGCTCACAAGACAGAACTCAACAAATATAAGAAGATCGAACGAATCCCATGCCTCCTATCAGATCACTATGGAGTAAAAGTGGTCTTCAATAGCAACAAAAACAACAGAAAACCCACATACACGTGGAAACTGAACAATATTCTACTCAATGATACCATGGTCAAGGAAGAAATAAAGAAATTAAAGACTTTTTAGAACACAATGAAAATGAAGACACAACATACCCAAATCTATGGGACACAATGAAAGCAGTGCTAAGAGGAAAACTCATAGCCCTGAGTGCCTCCAAAAAGAAAATGGAGAGAGCATACATTACCAGCTTAATAACACACACGAAAGCCCTGGAAGAAAAAGAAGCTATTTCACCCAGGAGGAGTAGAAGGCAGGAAATCATCAAACTCAGGGCCGAAATCAATCAAGTAGAAACAAAGAGAACCATACAAAAAATCAACAAAACCAGGAGCTGGTTCTTTGAGAAAATCAACAAGATAGATAAACCCTTAGCCAGACTGACCAAAGGGCACAGAGAAAGTATCCAAATTAACAAACTTAGAAATGAAAAGGTAGATATAACAACAGATACTGAGGAAATCCAAAAAATCATCAGATCCTACTACTACAAGAGCCTGTACTCAACACAACTGGAGAATCTGGAGGCAATGGACAATTTCCTTGACAGATACCAAATACCAAAATTAAATCATGACCAACTAGACCATCTAAACAGTCCCATAATGCCTAAAGAAATAGAAGGGGTCCTAGAAAGTCTTCCAACCAAAAAAAGCACAGGACCAGATGGTTTCAGTGCAGAATTCTATCAGACCTTCAAAGAAGAGTTAACACCAATACTCTTCAAACTATTCCACAAAATAGAAACAGAAGGAACACTATCCAATTCCTTCTACGAAGCCACAATTACACTGATACGAAAACCACATAAAGATCCAACAAAGAAAGAGAACTTCAGACCAATTTCCCTTAGGAACATTGATGCAAAAATACTCAATAAAATTCTTGCCAACCGAATCCAAGAACATATCAAAACGATCATCCACCATGATCAAGTAGGCTTTATCCCGGGAATGCAGGGTTGGTTCAATATACGGAAATCCATCAATGCAATCCACTACATAAACAAACTCAAAGAAAAAAACCACATGAAAATGTTGCCATGTATATGTTTAACTTGTGGAGCAGAACTAATTTCATATTTTAAATGCATAATGCAAAATAAATATTAAAATATGGTATTGTTCCTGAATGGTTGCATTTGCAGTATGCCAGTCTCTCATTTTTCTCTGTATTTATACTATAATCCATGAAATTATTGGACCAAAGATTAATTTATTTAATAGGATAAACAAATATGGAGTTTGCAGGTTCTGAAGGTTTGATTAATCTGTGTTTGAATCTCAACCTTGTTATATATGCATACATACTTTTCTAACTTTGAGATTGTTAATATGTCAAATCTAGATGATCGCAAATCACATGTAAGGGAATTGCAAGCTTTACATAATAAATCAGGTAAATGTTTTTTGAAGCAGGCATATACATCTTATCACATGATATTATAACTGCAATCTCTTTTATCCTCTTTTGTGGGTTGACACAGAAATCACCAGGTCATATTTTTCACAGTTATGATTTTAATATAATGTGTTTGTAAATCTTTTTTACAAGTGTAAAATTAACTTTTACTAGCCAGATGAAATTGTTTTCTCAGAGGCTTACTGCTGAATAAGCTCATACTTTCTAGCATCTTCTGAACTCATCTGTTTTGGACAAAACTCCTCTACAAACTCACTGAGTCAAACTGTTTCTTCACATCTTCTGAATGAATTGTTTTGCTTGTCAAACTAGCTTTGGCAATCTGCTGTTGTAATCTGACTTATTCTCGTTCTCCAGCTCCTGTTTTCACTTGTACTATGTCTTTATAAACTTTTCCCAGTAAAACTGGCTTCTCTCTGTTTCTGTCTCTCTCTCTCTCTCTGTGTCTCTCTCCCTCCCTCCCTCGATTTCTCCCTCTCCCTCTCTTTCTCCCCCCTCTCTCTGCACGGCTCTTTCACGTCCTTTTTGAGCTCTGCTGTTCTCATGAGAGTTGAGTATATATTATCTCTGACTCTTTATGTCAAATAGTTCTAATTTATCACATTGCCTGCCCCTCAGTTAGACATCATTTTTTGGCCATAAAGGTGTGTACTAAAGGTGTATCTGTATTCATTCCAGATGAATTAAAACTGTATTTGACCTGAATCACATTGATCTAGAATGTCTTTGGATGTGATCTGGTACTAGGGCAGCCATGCTGCTGGATTAAAGTTACTCTTCAGCAGGATTGTAATTTGCTGTGCCCTTATACTTTATTCTAAAATTCTACCCTTTTTATTTCTTTTTTTTGGGGGGGGGTATTTGGCTTATACTTTCACATTGTAGTCCATTATTGAAGGAAGACAACCAAATAAATAAATAAATAAACAATGAAACAAACAAACAAATTAATTAATTAATTTCCAGTCTCTCAACTATGGGATCTTGTAAATCAAAAATAAATTAAATCCTTTCCCACTTCTCTAGGGACAAACCATAGCATAGTAACAATCTGAACGAAGGAAAACCAAACTCCCATCAGTATAGACAACTCAATGTATAATCTCTGGGATTCACTCACAATGTTCTGGGCTCCTCCAAATCGCTTGAATCACTTCTAAGTTTCCGTGCTCTGCAGCACACAGAGCTTGCCTTCTAAGCTCTGGCAGGCTCCACTCCAAGGCTGCTACTATTCGTTTTTTTTAAATAAGGTATATGTTTTATTTACACTTCAAATGTTGTCCTCTTTCCTGGTTCCCCCTTCCCCGAAAATCCCATAAGCCATCTTTCCTTCACCGCCCTCCCCCCAGCCCCCGCAGCCGTGTTCCTGTCTGTCCTGGTATTCCTCTACACTACAGCATCAAGTCTTTCCAGGACCAAGGGCCTCTCCTCCATTTGATGTCCATCAAGATCATCCTCTGCTGCCAATGTGTCTGGGGTCATGGGTAACTCCAAGTGTAGTCCTTGGTTGATGGTTTTGTCCCTGGGAGCTCTGGGAGTACTGGGTGACTTATATTGTTGTTCCTCCTATGGCACTGCAAACCCCTTCAGCTCCTTGGGTTCTTTCTCTATCTCACCCATTGGGGACCCTGTGCTCAGTTCAATAGCTGGCTGAAAGTTTCCCCCTCTGTATTTGTCACACACTAGTTGAACCTCCCAGGTGACAGCTATATCTGGCTCCTGTCAGCAAGCACTTGTGGGCATCCACAATAGAGTCTGGGTTTTGTAATTGTATATGGGATGAATTCCTAGGTGGGATAGTATCTGGATGGTCTTTCCTTCAGACTCTGCTCCACACTTTGTCTCTGTATCTCCTTCTGTGGGTATTAGTATTTGCATCTCTAAAATACTGAGAATGTCTATTGCAACCAGCCTGAGCTTTCACCAATAGCTTCTGCTAGACTCTCCTCATCTTTTCTGCATGACTCGTTCATTGCTGGGCCATCAACTGCCTCTGAGACTACAACTTCACTTAAGGCCTCTTGGGGCCTTGCACAGCCAATATTCAGATGTTCCCCAATGATACTTTCATGCCTTCAAAACAAGCCCCACTTCAGTGATTCTTAAACTACCAATTTCATCTGCTAACATGAGGGACGAACTGGGCTGCCTTTGGAACAATGCTTCTATATGCTAATTCTCAGGAAACTCTTCCACAGAAGATATCACTTCCGTGATGCTGGATGATTATTTGGTTGGTTGGTTTTGGTTTTAACACCATTAATTTCTCAGCTCTAGCTGGTCAGCATCCATTGCCCCAGTGAAACAAAGGCTTTCTTTTCTTTTTGTTTTTCTGTTTTCTATCTCTCCCACATTTTCCTCTCCCCTCTTTCCTGCTAGTTCCTCCCCCCACCCTTCCTCTCGTCTACATATCCACTCATTCTCCATTTCCTCTTTAGAAAAAGAAAAAGTCTCCAAGAAGCAAGGCAACACAATAGGATAAAATGTATCTCAAGGCAAGTAAAAGGGTCACATATACACCATTTGTACTTGAAAGAGCACCAATGTAGCAGCCATAACATGTATACAGAGACCTTGGACAGACCTTTGCATGTACCATGTTTGGCATTTCAATATAAGTGACTTCTGTGAGTCCAACTTAATTTATCCATTGAGCTGTGTTCTCCTGGTGGCCTTAATCACCTGTAACTACTACAGTCTTTTTTTTTCTCACTTTTACATGGCTACCTAGTCTCTGAAGGAAGGGATCTGATGGGGACCTCCAATTTAGACTCTTTCTGTATAATGCCTGGCTGTGCGTTACCCACTCTCATCTGCTGCTAGAGAAAGCCTCTGCGGTGATGACTGGGCAAGAAACTGATCTGTGACTACAGCAGAATATTATTAGGAATCATTTTATTGATATTTTTTACCAGTTGTATAGGGACCTACCCTTTAATTTTAAATATGACAATTTTCACAGTTTTTTTCAGGTTTGCAATTTTGTGTTTGTAGATATCACTATTCAGGTTTTTCCCTAATCCTTTATTAAGCCTACATTAGTCTAATGCAATTTATGTAGAAAATAAACAGCATATTTATGCAGTCACATCCACTTTTTTCTCCTTACAGTTGTAAGGATAAAATTTAATTCTACTGTGGAGCAGGGACTTGCAAGATTTCCTAATCCCACATACAGAATAAGAACAAGCTTTGCTAACTTCTTTATGGAGTCACAGACCATCCTCAGAGTAATCAGGCTAATTGATTCCTTTAAAATATTTGTAAGTTATCTGTCACTTCATACATTAATGTGACAGATTTATTTTCTTAATACTCCCTATTGAAAAACAATTATGTTGCATATATAAAAATTAAAGCGGCACTTTTCAGTGAAGCCATGGAGGTAGCACATATCAAACAAAGGCAGGGTTCATCTTGGCATTCTTTGAGTGATGGGGATAATATGTTACTAATTATTCCAGTAGCACAGGGGAAAGAAATTAGCTAGGCTTAACCAAAGCAGCTGATTAATAGGCATGAATTAATAGACATGAATAATGTCTTTGGTACCCATGAGATCTAGTGGATATGATTATATAGATGATTGACAGGTTATCAGGCTTAAGCATTAATATTTTTCAATTTGTGGGTAAAGGTCGAAAAGCACCATTTAGTTTGATTCATTCTATTAACCACAGCTTTTGTGTGCTTTAAATGACTTCATCATTTATAGTATTCTTGTGACATCTAATATGAACACATCATGCTAAAACATTCCTCAAGCACATGGCATTACTCCCCAGCCTTTATCTTTTCCACACATATGCTTGAGAAGATCTTAGCCAGTTTTAACATCTTCAGACATCACTAAGTAAGTACTAAGAAATTACAGAAAAAGTATATATATTCCAATACATGTCAGTGTTTCCAGTGAAGGAGAGTATAGTTATGGAATAAGCTCATACCCCTTTCATATTTTGAAATATTTACAGAACAGAATAAATTGCACATACAGTTTAGAATGTGAGGGACTGAAACTGCAGAAATAAAGAGTGACTAAGGACCCAATTTTATGTGACATTTTATTATAAAAATCTTTCTTAATGTAATCAATTTATTTTTTAATTCTAGTGGATGTGAATAGTGTGCACATCAATTTAGTTAATATTAATCTTTTTTGACTGGGAGTTACATGCTTACTAAAAGGATCATTTAAAATAAAGTCTTAGTAAGCTTTCAAAAAATAAATATGCCTTGGTAATATAATGCACTTAATAAAGTAGATTTTCATTGAATAAACTATTGCTGTCAAAATAATAGATTTTTTTGCACAATAAAGTATTCACCTTGCTCTTTAATATTAAGATTTTTTTTTAATCCTAGAGGCCTACCTATAGCCTGATCTTATTGAGGCATTTGCTCAATTGTGGCTCCCTCCTCTCCATGACTTTTGTGTCAATTTGACATAAAACTGACAAGCATGCACATAGAATTAGAACACAACATTGTTTTAGAAATGTCATATGAGAAAATAGGATCTGTGGTTGAGAAAGCCAATGGAAAACATAGACATCTGTGTGTACAACTACCTTTAGAAAGTGGATTCCTAAGTTTCCCAAAATCCTTCTATAGTTGAGTTAGGAATTACTGAAAAAATACGTAAATATCATTTCAACTTAGGCAAATGGATGGAGCTAGAGAACATCATACTAAGTGAGGTAACCCAGACTCAAAAGGTGAATCATGGTATGCACTCACTAATAAGTGGATATTAACCTAGAAAACTGGAATACCCAAAACATAGCCCACACATCAAATGAGGTACAAGAAGAAAGGAGGAGTGGCCCCTTGTTCTGGAAAGACTCAGTGAAACAGTATTCGGCAAAACCAGAACGGGGAAGTGGGAAGGGGTGGGTGGGAGGACAGGGGAAGAGAAAGGGGCTTATGGGACTTTCGGGGAGTGGGGGGCTAGAAAAGGGGAAATCATTTGAAATGTAAATAAAAATTATATCGAATAAAAAAAAGTAAAAAAAAATAAATAGAAATTTTTTTTAATTTGATTCCTATTAAGTGAAGGGAGTTTTGAAATTGAAATTTTAGACCAGGAAAGATGATTTAGTGATTAAGAGATTTTACTACTCTTGGAGAGAACCAGGACTTACTTCTCAGCATCCATATTAAAGTTTACAACCATTTGTAAGTCTAGATCTAGACAATCTGATGCCCTCTTCTGGTCTCAATTAGGTTGGTAGGTGATTCGGGTGTGTGTGTGTATGTGTGTGTGTGTGTGCAAAAAAAACACTAATACATAAAATAAAATAAATACAACAATAAGAAAATGAACATCTTTGTCTTTTTTACAACCAGGTGTGATTGTTACTCCTGAATAATTACTTACTTAGGTTAAAAATTGCTAGAAATTAGTAAAGAACACTCTTGAGTTTTTGTTTGTTTGTTTGTTTTTTTAAAGCAGGGTTTCCAGAATAATTAACTATTCTGAGGTAAGTTACTTTCCTAAATGTAAGAAGCATCATCAACCATTCACTGGAATCCAGGGTGGAATTAAAGAAGAAGAAGAACTGTTTGTGCTTTAACATCCCTTAAAGCAATGCCCAGTCACATGCCTCTGCTTATACCACACTCTCCCTTTTTAACACAGTTCCAGAAGCAATAGAGGCAGGCTGACCTGACCTTTTGAAAATGTTAGAAAAAATAAACAAACTTCCTTCATTGAGTTTTTTGTTGTTGTTGTTGTTGTTGCTGTTGTGTTTTTTTTTCTTCAAGAAAGCTGAGTGTACTGGTTTGTTAATAGGTGCACAAAGAAACAAATTCACATATTAGAAGAAAATTGCATTCATGAATTCTCTGCAAATTTTTTGTTTGGTTTGGTTTCGGAGGAGTGTTTGTTTTTTTGTTTGTTTTCCGGGGGAGGAAAGCCTTTGTTTCAGTGTACACACACCTTACTAAAGGAAGTCAGCCATGATCATAAACAAGGACCTAGGGAAATGAAAGCAGAGGCCACAGAAGAGTACAGTTTACAGACTTGTTCCTCTGTCTTTTTTTTTCTTTATTAGATAAATTCTTTATTTACATTTCAAATGTTGTCCCCTTTCCTGGTTGCACAAAAATACCATAAGCCATCCCCCCTTCCCCAGGAATTCCCCTCTTCCTCTCCAGCTTCCCTGTCCTGGTATTCCTCTACAGTATGGCATCAAGTCTTTCCAGGACCAAGGGCCTCTCCTCCCTTTGGTGTCTAACAAGACCATCCTCTCCTGCCTATGTGTCTGGAGCCAGGGGTAACTCCAATCTGTCTTCAGATATGACCCAGTACACCTAGCTTACAAGTAGCACTGCCCACAGTCATCTGGGGCTTCCCGAATCATTTGTCAGTCAGGAAAATGCAGTGTATGCTTCCTCTGCAATTTTATAACCATCATCTAGTAATTCATTTGTGAGGAGATCAATGTCATTCACTTTGAGATACTTAAACTTAAAGCCTCAGAAGGGTGTCAACCACAATACTTGATATCAAACAGTTGCTATTACAAAAGTGAATGGGGCATATATCTCATGGTCAAGAGGATTATTTAAAGAATTTATGCTCATAATTTAGAATGATAAGTCATGGATTATCAATTTTATATTTGAAATAATCTATGAATTTAAAAAGCTAGGTGTTATAAATTATGACCATTTTAGTGATCCTCAAAGATGTATGGAAAATGCTCAGAATTTAGAAAATTAAAAATGTGTTGAAAGGCAAATAAAATATGGCTGGTTTGAAATTTTGGTAGGTTTGAGAAGCCAAATAGATAAAGTTTGTACCCTACATGCCTGCTTCTTCTGCAGGTACAGATCATCATCTTGTCTGCTCCTCTGAAGACCCCACTGTCTGAAGGCCTCTCAGGAGACCTGCTGTAGCCAGGAAAACAGATCATCAGTATTCACACCCCTCTGAGGACCTCACAGCTTGAAGGTCTCCCAGGACATCTGCTTAAACCAGGGCTACAGGTATTCCAAGAGTCCTGCTACAACTCAGAGAAACAGTAAACAGGCTCCAGAAAGAGACAACCAGACTAGTTAACCTCAGAGATAACCAGATGGCAAGAGAGAAGCACAAGACCAAATGCAATAGAAGCCAATATACTTTGGCACCATCAGAATGAAGTTCTTCCACCACATCAAGCTTTGAGTACCCCAATACACAGAAAAACCAGGATGCTGACCTAAAATTCTAACACACAAAGATAATAGATAATATATATATACATACATATATATATGTGTATATATATGTGTGTGTGTGTGTGTATGTATATATATATATATATATATATATATATATATATATATATAAACTTAAAGAAATATAGAAAAAGCATAGGTAAATAGGTAGAAGCCCTTAAAGACAAAAAATAAAAAGAAATAAAGGAAAACACAATCAAACAGGTGAAGAAACTGAACAAAGTGATCCATGATCTAAAAATGGAAGTAGAAACAATAAAGAAAACTAAAATGGAAGCAACCCTGAAATGTAAAACCTAGGAAAGAGGTCAGGAGTGACAGATGCAAGCATCAACAACTGAATACAAGAGAAAGAAGAGAGAATCTCAGGTGCTGAAGATACCTTTGAAGATATTGACACACTGGTGAAGGAAAATACAAAAATAAACTCCTAACCCAAAATATTCAGGAAATCCAGAATGCAATGAAAAGACCAAACAAAAGAATAGTAGGAATAGAACACAATGAAGATTCTAAGCTCAAAGGACCAGAGAATATCTTCAACAAAATCATAGAAGAAAACTTCCCCAACTTAAAGAAAGAGATGTCTGTAATTGTACAAGAAGCCTATAGATCACCAAATAGGTTGGACTAGAAAAGAAAATCCTCTTATCACATAATCAAATCACTAAATGCACAGAACAACAAAAGAATATTAAAATCTTTAAGGGAAAACAGCCAAGTAAAACATAATGAGAGACCTATCAAAATTACACCAGACTTCCCATCATGGAACCTAAAAGCCGGAAGGGCCTAGCCTGACATGAAGACCATAAGAAAACGCAAATCCCAGCACAAGCTACTATACCCAACAATACTCTCAATCAGCATAGGTGGATAAATCAAAATATTCCAAGACAAAACCAAATTTAAACAATATCCATCTACCAATCTATCCTTACAGAGGATTCTAGAAGGAAAACTCCAGCACAAGGAGGGTACCCATATCAAAGAAAAAAAAACAAGATATTACTCATCTCACAAAGCCAAAAAGAGAGAATCACAGGAACATAATGCAAGCTACAACAACAAACATAGAAGGAACTAATAATCATCTGTCTTCAGTATCTCAAAACATCTACTGGCTCAATTCCCCAATAAAATGACATGAGTTAACATGCTAGATACAAAAACAGGATGCAGCATTTTGCTACATATAAGAAATGCATCGCAATAAAAAAACAAACAAACAAACAAAACAAACAAACAAACAAAAAACAAAAAAAAACAGGCACTACCTCAAAGTAAAGGGCTGAAAAATGTTTTTCAAGCAAATGGTCCCAAGAAACAAGCTGGAGTTGCCATTCTAATATCCAATAAAATAGACTTGCAACCAAAAGTTATCAAGCAAGATAGGGAAGGACACTACATATTCACCAAAGAAAAAATCAACGAAGAGAAAGTCTCAATTTTGAACATCTATGCCACAAATGCAAGGGAAAACTCATTCATAAAAGAAACTTTACTAAAGATCAAAAGACACTTTTAACCCCACACAATAATATTGGGAGACTTTAATACCACACTCTTACTAATGCACATTTCCTTGAAGCAGAAGCTAAACAGAGACACAGTGAAACTAAAAGCAGTTATGAACCAAGTGGATTTAACAGACATCTATAGACCATTCCATCCTAAAACAAAAGAATATACCTTCTTCTCAGCACCTCATGGTACCTACTCCAAAATAGACCATATAATCAGTCACAAAGCAGGCCTCAACAGACACAAGAAGTTTGAAATAATCACATGTATTCAATCAGATAACCACTGACTAAGGCTGGTCTTCGACAACAACAAAAGCAACAGAAAACACACATACTCATGGAAAGTGAACAACTCTTTACTCAATGGAAACTTGGTCAGAAAGGAAATAAATTAAAGACTTCCTGAAATTCAATGAAAATGATGACAGAGCAGACCCAGAATTATTGAACACATTGAAAGCAATCCAAAGAGGAAATTTCACAGCATTAAGCAACCTCCTAAAGAAATTGGAGAGATCCAACACTAGCAACTTAACAGCACACCTGAAAATCCTAGAATGAAAAGAAGCAAGAACACCGAAAAGGACTAAATGGCAGAAAACAGTCAAACTCCGGGCAGAAATCATCCAAATAGAAACAATGAGAACAATACAAAAAAGTCAACAGTACAAAAATTGGATTCTTAAAAAAAAATCAACAAGATAGATAAACCCCAAGCCAAAATAATATAGTGCTCAAATTAACAAAATCAGAAATGAAAAGGGAAACATGAGGAAAAAACTGAAGAAATTTAAAGAAATTTTAAAAATCCTAAGATGATACTACAAAATTGGAAAATGTAGGGTAATACCCTCTTGGATACAGGGAGGATGAGGAATGGGTAGATGAACTGTGGGAGGGTGACCCAGGATGGGTAACAACACACTGTAAAAAAAATAGTAAAGGTTGTACAATACAAGTTAATATGTAGAAAATAAAATGTCAAATCATGAGAAAAATGGAAATATCCTTAATACATCTTGAGCTAACGTTACTGTTTTAACATATGTTGTTGTAATTCAAAAAGAAGACCAGAGTAGGTGTTATAAGACTTTATGTGTGAAAATAAATATGGCTTATTCACCTCAGATTTAATTTTGTTTTGCGACTGTTCTTGGGAAGGCATGAATAAATATCTCTTCATTTTAGATAGAGTAGTATGATAGACTATAGAAAAATTCATACCAAAATGTGGTTTAGAAAATTAATGCATTTGTTGAGATTAATTATAGGAATATAGAAGTATGAGTATAACAGTATATATTTTTGGAGTATTTATGGTTCATTGGAAGCTGAATTACCCAAAAACTCATCTCAGCATGGTGGGGACTCATGAAAGAAGGCTGTATCCCTAGAGCTCCTTGTCTGACTTACAGCCCAACACCCAATGGGAAGAGTGATGTAAGTTTCAGGAGTTTCCTGAAACTTCTAAGTTTTGTTACTTCCTGAGACCTATGATTCTTTTTGCTTTCTGAGACCAAAGGGATCTTCCTCCAGGACAGAATGCTTCAATTAGGAGGAAGAAAATTTATTACAAGATTTTAAGGGGAAAAAAAAGTAAAAGGTAACTTCTTATCTGATTCTGCTTTTGTAGAAATCCAGAAAAAAGCCAGGAGTGGTGGCTCACCTCTGTAATCCCAGCACTTGGGAGGCGGAGGCAGGTGGATTTCTGAGTTTGAGGCCAGCCTGGTCTACAGAGTGAGTTCCAGGACAGCCAGGACCACACAGAGAAACCCTGTCTCGAAAAACCAAAAAAAAAAAAAAAAAAAAAAAGAAATCCAGAACAAGAAACCAATCATATGAAAGGGGAGGTGGGGCCATTGCTTAATAGTTTAACACACAAGTTTCATGGAAGCCATTAGCCTATTTCTTCTTCAAGTGGATAACCATTCTGTGATCTAAGAATTACCTTTGCCAAGGATCTAATTCTCCCATACAATAAGTCAAATGGAATTAGGCCTAAACTCTAAGGGGTTTATCTAGCCTTGTATATGGCATAGGGAAGGAGGGTACCCCAGTCCACCACCAGTTTCTAGAGATCATTTAGTTAATTGGATCCTCATTTAGGGTCCAATTCATTCTTTGTACCTGTCATGAGCTCTGAGAATAATAGGCACAAAAAATCTATCCCAATAATTTTAATAAGAGACTGTGTTACCTATAGATGAAGGTTGGCTCACAGCCAGATCTCATCAATGAAGCCAATCCATTCATGGGGATAAATCTTACTGGTTTCATGGCTACTATAGTGGCAGTTTCCTTGAGCCTATGGAAAGTTTTGTCCATGTCAGAAGTCAAATGTCAGGTATTTCCTGCCTCCTAGAGGCCTCATACAGGTGCCTGGTGATCTTAGTAAATCTTCAGAGTCTGCAGAACACTGCTGAGCCAAAGAACTCACAAATTTGACTCTGAGACTCAGTAAAGGGAATGTTGAGGATCTTCTCTTTTCAAGCCTAAGATACCAGGTGTCATCACCCCTTGAATATATACCCAAGGTAAGATACCTCCTTTCAGCAAAGCTGAACCCTTTTCAAGGACACCTGATAACTAATTCAGTCCAGTTTTCTGAGCAATGTAGCAGTCACCAAATGACATGTGTCTTTATCTGGTGTAGCTATAAGGAGATCATCAACACACTACAAGAGAGCTATTTGTAGGTGGGCCTGCAAATATTCACCAAGTCTTCATGGAGTGCCTGATCAAATGTAGGGAAGTTTTTAAATGCCCTGGCAAACTAGTCCATGTTAGCAGTCCATTAAAGTCATGTTCTGGGTTGTTCCATTTGAAGGCAAACATGGCTGACTAGCTAGGTTAGTGAAAAGATGAAGAATGCTTGAGGTTTGGAATGATGTAACCATTCAGTCAGGTGGTAGACTGCTCAGCAAGGTGTATGGGCTGGGCATGATAGGGTGAATATTTTCTACCCTTCTGTTGACTTCTCTTAAGTCATGTACTGGTTGCTAGTCACTGGATTGTGATTCTCTTTCTATCAAGAGTGGGGTGTTCCAGATCAACTGACAAGGAACAAATATTCTTTATTCCCAGAGCTAATTAACATGTGGCATTATTCCTAATTTTGCATCCCAGATCATGGCGTATTGGAAGCCTTTTGCTGAACTGGTTCTGGCTTTAGTTTTACCAGGATTGTGGCTCATTGTTTGGCTAGCCCCACAGGATTTCTGTCCACTCATATCCATGGAATATCTTCCTATAACCTCTCCTTGTATGGATTTAGGTCAATGTTCAGAAGAGAAGAGATGTGGCATAGAGCTTATACTCTTCCTCTAATGGCACAGTCAAGATATGTATGGAGTCATTCTCATTTAAAACTTGCACTCCCTCAGGGCCAAAGTGGATTTATTTGTGATTCCATCTTAGTTACAAGGTTTCGGCCAAGGAGCTGGTATGGACATCCAGGGACGACCATAAATGAATAGATGATCTGTTCTACCCCAAAATCCACCCTTCATTTGGTAGGCCATTGAGGATTGATTAATTCTGGTGGATGCTTGGACCTAGATTCTCTTGGACATGGGTCCTATAGGATATTTCAAGTTTGAATGCTGGTCTCATGTGTCTTACAGGAAGCTTATTGACTTTCCCTTTACCTTTAGGGTTACCCAGGGCTCATGGAGGAGGCATGAGCCTTGATATGCCCAGGCACTTAGTTCTTCTGTTTCTCCAGGCTTTTTTCCTTTAAGCCTGTTGGAACATTTGTTTTTGCACTGACTTATTGTTTTACAATAGTCACATCAGTCTTTTGGAAGACAAGGCCTTCCTCCTTCTTAGGAGGCTTATATTCCCTTCCTCTTTTATAAATTTATATTTTAATTCATTTTTATTTTATGTTTTTATTTATTCAATTTACATCCTGCTCACTGCCAACCTACTGGTCACTCCATCCCACAATCATTCCCTCTCCCCTCTCCCTTTTTCCCCTCTCCCCTCTCCTCTCACCAAATGAGGTAGTTTAAGTCTCTGCAAAGCTAGGTGCATCTTCTCCCGCTGAAGCCAGAGAAGACAGCCCTACTAGAAGAACGTATCCCACATACAGGACAAGCAACAGATTTTGGGATGGATGTTTCTACATTTGTGTGGAACCCCCATGAAGACCAAGCTGCACATCTGCTATATATGTTCAGGAAGGCCTGTGTCTACCTGGTGACTGTTCTTTAGTTGGTGGTTCAGTCCTAGAATCCAGGTAAGTCGATTCTGATGGCATTACTGTGGAGTTCTTATCCAATTTGGGGTATTCCATCCTTCCTTGTATTCTGCTATAAGAGTTCCCCAAGTTCCATCTACTGCTTTGCTATGGGCGTTTGCATCCATGTGAGTCAGCTACTAGGTGGAGCCTCTCAGAGGACAGTCACCCTAGACTCCTGTCTTTAAGAATAACATAGTGCACAATGGAGTACTATTCAGCCATTAGAAACAATGAATTCATGAAATTCTTAGGCAAATGGATGGAGCTAGAGAACATCATACTAAGTGAGGTAACCCAGACTCAAAAGGTGAATCATGGTATGCACTCACTAATAAGTGGTTATTAACCTAGAAAACTGGAATACCCAAAACATAATCCACACATCAAATGAGATACAAGAAGAAAGCAGGAGTGGTCCCTGGTTCTGGAAAGACTCAGTGAAACAGTATTTGGCAAAACCAGAACGGGGAACTGGGAAGGGGTGGGAGGGAGGACAGGGGAAGAGAAGGGGGCTTACGGGACTTTCGGGGAGTGGGGGGGGCTAGAAAAGGGGAAATCATTTGAAATGTAAATAAATTATATCGAATAAAAAAAAAGAATGAAAAAAAAAAGAATAACATAGTGTCATTTTTAGTGTCAAGGATTGGTGTTTGCTCATGAGATAGGTCTCAAGTTGGGTCAGTAATTGGTTGGCCATTCCTTCAGTCTCAGATCCATCCACTGTCCATGCATTTCTTGTAGATAGAAAAAACTTTTGGGTGAAAAGTTTTGTAGGTAAGGCAATGTCCGTATCATTGCACTGGGGTTCCTGATTGGTTATAGAGGTCATAGCCTCTTCAAGTTCTTTATCCCTAATGCTGTGAGTCACAGCTAAAGATACCCACATTAATTCTTGGGTGCCCTTATCCTAGGGCTCTGTCTTTTCCTGGAGATGATCCCTACCTCCCCACACCCACCAGTTGCAGATTTCCATTCATTCTCTTGGCTATCTGTCCATCTCTCCTGTCCTTCCCCAGATGTTTTTGAACCCTCTATTCCCATCCTCATCCCATCTCTCAATCAGGTGCCTCCCTCCATCCACCTCCTATGACTATTTTATTCCCCAGTTCTAAATGAGACTCAGGCATCCTTGCTTGTGTCTTCCTTCTTGTTCCATTTCTTTGGGTTTGTGGAGTATAGTGTGTGTTTAATGTATTTTATGTTGATGTTATCTTACAAATTAGCACCTACCATGCATGTCCTGCTGGGACTGGTTACCTCATTTGGAATAATATTCTCAAGTTCCATCCATTTACCTGCACAATTATAGATGTATTTGATTTTAATAGGTGAATAATATTCCATTGTGGAAAGGTAACACAAACCTTTATCAATTCTTGAGTTGATGGATATGTAGAATTTTTTATAGTTTCTGGCTATTATAAATAAAGCCACTTTGGACATTGCACTCCTACCAGCAATGAGGGAGTTTTCCCCTTGTTCCAGTTTCTCTCCAGCATGTGCTGTTTTATGAGTTTCTTAGCCATTCTGATGGGTGTAAGATGAAACCTCAGATTTTTGAAACTTAGATTTCTTTATGACCTTCTCCACCATTTGAGATTCTTCTGTTAAGTATCTCTATTTAGCTCTTTCTCTCATCTTTCATTGGGTTATTTGGGTTATTGGTGTCCAACTTCTTGAGTTCTTTATGGATTTTGAATATTAGCCCTCTGTCAGATTTAGTATTAGTGAAGATTCTTTCCCAATCTGTAGGCTGAGATTTTGTCCTATTGAAATTGTCCTTTGCCTTACAAGAGTATTTCAGTTTCATGAGATCTCTTATTTAGCAATTTTTGGTCTTGAGCCTGAGCCATTAGGGTTCTGTTCAGGAAATTTCCTCCTGTACCAACGCTTTCAAAGCTCTTTCTCAGTTTCTCTACTATGAGATTTACTGTATCTGGTTTGATATTGAGGTCCTTGATCCACTTGGACTTGAGCTTTGTACAAGGTGAAAAATATGATTATATGATTATATATTCATTCTTCTACATATAGACATCCAGTTAGACAAGCACCACTTCTTGAATATACTTTCATTTTCCTTTGTATGGTTTAAGGCTTTTTAATCAAAAAGAAAATGTACATCAGTGTGTGGGTTTATTTCTGGGGCTTTGATTCCATTGCATAGATCAATGTATTTGTTTCTGTGTTAATACTATGCAGTTTTTATATTGTCCTCTAGTTACAGTTTGTTTTCAGGTATAGTGTTTCCTCCTGGAATTCTTCTATTGTTCATGATTATTTTGGGTTTCTTGGATCATTTTTTTCTTATGAAATTGGTAATTGCTCTTTCAAAGTCTATAAAAATTGTGTTGGAAGTTTGATAGGGATTACATTTAATCTGTAGATTGCTTTTGGTAAGATGGCAATTTTCACTATATTATTCCTATATATCCATGAGCATGGAAGATCTTTCAGTTTTCTGATATCTTCTTCTGTTTCTTTCTTTGGGGATGTTAAGTTCTTGTTATGTGGATCTTTCACTTGCCTCATTAGGGTTATACCAAGATATTTTTTCTTTTCTTTATTTATTTTATTTATTTTTATTAGACATTTTCTTTATTTACATATCAAATGTTATCCCCTTTCCTAGTTTCCCCTCTGAAAATACCCTATCCCATTCCTGTTTTAATAAATAGCTTAGTCCAGTTTGTATTGCCATATAGTCATGGGTGTGGACTTTAAAGAAATCTGGCTCTCTTTTGAAAGCAAATCACAGCTACCATGCTTTATTCTAAGCAATGGTCACACAGAGAATTCTGGTTGTATTCAGTGAGTCATGAGAGAAAACAAGAGATCATGAACATGGGAAAGGTACTTAAAGGAAATAAAGGGGTAGATTAACAGAAATGGGAGAAAGTTATGAAAAGATGTGACTGAAAATAATGGGGATATATTATATATAACTTGGAAATTGCTAAAGATGATATTTAAGACAAATTGTATCTAAACAAGATTAATTTATGAATAAAGAGGCAGAAACTCTCCCCTGCTCTGTCTCTCCTCTAATAGTATCAGTTTGTAATGCCAATGCTTTTTGTGACTTAACACTCAACCAATTAAAAAAGAGCATTCTGAAGTCTAAGTAAAGCTTTTTATCTACATTTCTAATACCTGCATCTTGAATTTAGTAGGGGAAGAAAAAGTTTAGTTTCATCCTATGCATTTTGTATTCTCCTCAACAGTTACACTTTGTGAGTTTACACTTCAAGTGAAAAAAAAAAAAAAACAAGCCAACGGAGAAGTGTAACTATTCCTTTTCAGCTTGCTTCCAATGTGAGGTGAATACTAATATTTCATTCCCTTCAAACGTGGTGAAAAATTGGTCGTTGAAAACATTGAGTATGTTGGTGAGGCACTGCCTAGAACCAATGCTTCATTCATCCTAACTTTCCTTTAAATTGAATTTCAACTCAGAGAGGGGAAAAATGGGAAAAGAAAAAAATAAGAAAATCAGCAAAAGCAATAAAAGTGTAGAGGAATGTGCATTCAAATCTATCTTCTTATATTCTGATACAAAATGTAAAAAAAAAATCTGCTTAATTTTACATATTTTTTTTCAGTTAAGCACTTGTGATGCAGTTCAAAAATCAATTTGTATGTTTGTTTGAAATCCAGTCTGACATCTAGCTTAAAAAATATATATGTATGAAAGATTTAGTTTTCTCCCCATAGGAAGGTATTGGGAATATGAAGAAATTAAATTTGGTTTATTTCTCACACTTGCAAATACTGAAAAAAAATAAAAGTATCATGAGTCAGTATTGAAAGCTATTTTATTTTCTTGAAGTATAGGAAAGGATATGCTGTTGCTTTGCAATTATAAGATCTAGGTTATGTTCCAATGATCATTCAGCCTTGTTGTTTTTAATATCTGTTTGTATACTCTCACTACCTTCTCTAGAGATCTGAACCACGGTGCTCCTTGAATTTACTTATTATCTTTGTCTGATAACTTCCAAATTTATTTCTTCTGAGAATACTTGATTCTCATAAGTCCAACTGGTAGTTGATAATTCTCTTAATGTAATAGTATTATACCTCTTTCAGAAAATACTAAATATATATCCTACAGTGTTAACCACTACCATATTTTCTTCCTCTTCCTAATAATAAGATGTTATTAATGGATATACATTCTGTTTTTTCTCTAACCTCTTTTCTTTTTATAGTTCCATCACAAATAACTATATACCTAAGAGTCCCCAAACTTTTCCTTCTGTATAGTAGCATTATTAAATGATGTAATACAGTTCATTCAAAATTCTGTGCTGCCATTCCCTTACTTCTGTGTTAAGTTTCAAAATGAATGTCTGACTCTTTTTAACTCTTTAGAGTCTACTTTCAGCCTTTTTAAAAATATTTTTTTCTGTTTTCAGATCTTTAAACCTTAATTCTGTTTGAAGCTTGTTCTGTGACATTATATGCAATATGTTCCCACTTTCTATGTAGCCATTGTATGTCAAATTATGCATCGCCTCTTCCCAAAGGCTTAATGAATTCTTCCATAATTCCTACTTTCATTGGAAACTCTATTTCTCATCCCTGATCAAGGGCAAACTTATATAGTGTTTATCTGCCTTCTAACATTGCATTAGCTGTCATTTCACAAAGAACAAATCTCTTTTTTACTACTATACATAATTTAAATGAATCAATGTTTACTCTCCATAAAGTGTTGTAATCCAGGAGGAATGTCATGAACATTTTTATATATACCATTAACAAAGTAGTCATACTTACATTTTTATGTTCTTTAATTTGGATATTATGATTCAACAAGGATTAAGAATCTCTTTATGGTGTTTGAGATGTAGTGGGGAGTGAATATTTTTGTAAAATTTTTACATAATAGTTTTATTAGTTCTTTGAGATGTCGTGACCTTTGTTGTTGTTCTTTTAATAAATAGCTTAGTCCAGTTTATATTGCCATATACTCATGGGTGTGGACATTAAAGAAATGTGGCTCTCTTTTGAAAGCCCATAGAATATCACTATATACTCACCTGAAAGTGTGTGCTTTGAGTCTTTACTCCTAAAATCTGGATGTTCACCAGCTTGATTTTTGCCAATATTGTACTGGTACATAGAGATTGTGAGTTTTTTAAATTCAGTCTTCCTGTGATCTTTAAAAGATACAATTTTCACCAATTTCTGGCTCTTGCAACATTTCTGCCATCACTTATAGGCAATTTTATTTCAGGGGTGCAAAGGTGTGAAGTATACACCACATTTGAGGGTGAGAAGTACACAGGTATCTTCCCAGCACTTGACCAGTTGTGAATGTCTGTGGTAACTTCTATCAATTGTACAAATACGATTTTCTGATGAGGTTTGAGAGCAGAAGTAATCTTATGTTATAGAGCTAGGAAATGTGTTGATTCAGCACAAAATGGTTCACCATTTGGGCATATGAGGTGTGCAAGTATGGGTTCTGTGATGGCTATTCTTGGTTCTCAACTTGAGTGCATCTGAAACAAACTAAAACCAAATTATCTGTGCAAACCTCTAAAATATTTTTTCACAATTGAATCACTTGATGTAGGAATATTATCCAGTTCTAATCTAGATCCTTGAGTTGGCAAGATCCTTTTTATCCCCCCCCCCCTTTATTGCTGTCACTTGCAAGTTCATCCTTGGCATTGGAGCCTACTTCTTTAGGAGTCTGGCAAACAATGAAAATGAACTGAGATATCCAACCCTGTGGAGTGAACAACTACTATATTCTTGGTCTTTCTGTTGATAGACAGTCATTGGTGGACTGCCTGGATCACAGACTGTGATCCATATAAATATTTTATTGGATGTACTTTTGTATATACATGATCACATTTGATTGACTGTATATATAAACATGAATATATTACCAGTTCAAATTATATTCATTTTAGTAAGTACTGTCCTTGACTTATACAGGTTATTGGCTTTAGAATATAAGGTTGATGTTTTCATCCACTGGGGTGGTTGTTAAATCCAGTGTTTAATAACTGGTTGCTTAATCTCACAACATCTGTGCAACAGTTACAATGATGGCATATCTTACCATACTGGTTATTAGTATAGGTAAATTGTGAGATAGCTGGGTAACATTGTTTCCCACATAGCTTGCATCTTCTGGAACTATAACATCTAGCATCAGAAAGGGAACTTTCTATTTGGTACCAACCTTATGTCTTCATTCCTTATTTCCAAAATTTTTGTTGTATTTAGTCTAAGGGTCTTGCCATTAATTTCTTTGAACAATCAAAATCAATGACTGCATATTCCCTAGATTGTCTAAGAAATGCCATGCACTAATTTTATTAAAAATTAAATCTATTTTCCAGGTCGAAATGAACCACCTGGTCTCAAATTAAAAGGTATTGTGGTAACTAGCATGATAAATGAACTCATAACCTTCCCAGTATGTATATTGAGTTTATCCTTGAGTGACTATATTTGACTTATCAGTTGAGGAGGTACTTCATAATGGAAACACACATCAAATTGTGCATTGGTTTTCAAAGCTAAGAGTACTTTTGAAATGTATAATTAAACAATGGGCATACTATCAATATAAAATAATTCTTAGAATCCAATATTTTTCAGAAAATGCTAGATATTAAAGTTCTCTAGATTAGTAAGACTGAACAATCCTTCTATAAAGAAATCCAAAATATAGGAGAAAAACTTTTAAGATAATAAAAATTTACATATCACTATATAGTGAATAATATAAAAAGAAATCAAACATTTAATAACCAATCTAATATTTATTAAATGATATATGATACATGAGTGTATAATTACACAGAATTACAAAAGTAAGCAGACACTTATTCAAGACACATGCAAGGGAAGAATCAAGTCAGACATGAACATACTTGGTTTGATTGATAATGGCTAGGAACAAAAAGCAGGCCAACAATTGTTGTCAAAGGAAGAGTCTTTGTGATTCCCAGTGTTCAATTCTAGAGAGTACATTGGCAGTTTTCAGCATGTTGCATTTTTTCTTTAGCTGGCATATAGTCTTGATCACTTCTCACATGAGGACTCTACCATTGTGTTAGGATGAGCCAAAAGCAGCCACAATCCTATCCCTGCCAAGAACACAGTTCTGATATTTCTAGGAGTGCTTCCTAGAATGACTTCTGTAGCATCTCTACCATGTCCTAATCCAGGTCATAGTTATGTGGCTTTGCTTTGAACCCTAGAACAGCATTGCTTTTGTCATCTTCACCAATGAAATTTCACGACTATGTACCTTCATTTTAGATCTTGGTTCTACCACCTCCCTCCCTGTAGCTTTCATGCTTCTGATACCCAGGCCTCTACCAAGTGACCTAGCCAACTTGTCAATCTCCAGAATTGTAGTAGTTTCTTTCTTAGTTAAATTATGGATCATGAAGTAGTGGCATCATTTTCCACATTTCATTTCAGACACAAATTTCCTCAGTTGTACAGAATAAATAAAAACCTGTACCTTAGAACTTGAGTTTCTCTGAGCACATCTGCACTCTGGGCACTTGTTCTGTTAGATGGATTCTGGAGCCTCCATAATACTACATCCATCTATGCTTCAGATAGCAGTCTTCTGGCTCATTGACAAGGATTTATTTTATACTGTTATCGATATTGGAGTGGAGTTATAGATGACATTCTTTTCATACATCCTAGACGAATGTTCTGTCTTGTCTGTCTCTGTTTAATATTGGCTATGTAGCCGGTGCTTAGCATGTCATAACATGATTTTACCATGATCTTGCTCAAAAGCTGGACTTAGCATGAATGGGAATTCTTTTGATCTCTACTTTCCTAATGAGAGAAAGAGAGAATGAATCCCTACTGAAGAGATTATGAGATGCCCCAGAAACTGATCATCAAACATTTGAGAGTCTTTTCCGTTATTGCACATAGCAACAGGTGTATAAATTAAAATCTTATATAACTATTCTAGGTGTAAATCTAGGTGCAAGATTTGCGTATGGAGAATATGTAGCGACATCAGTGCATTCTCCCAGCTGACTCAGATGGTACTCTTGTACTTATCTCTAGAAACAATCCAAAATTTGAAAAATATGCATAACATCCAAAATGAGAAGCTTTTCTTTAGAATGCACAAATATCAGTACAAGCCAATAAGAAATTAAAAATAAAAGAACACATTATCACCACTATAATAACACAGTCATTTCTCTATAAATTATTCTGAATAAATGATGCATACCAATTTTTTGACAAAACAAAAGAAAGCATTATCATAAGGTCATCAGTTTGGAGGCTACAGGCATGGTTCATTTACTAAGAGCACTTGATGCTCTTGTACAAGTTCTGATGTATGTTCCCAGTAAGCACATTAGGGGCTTAGAGCTACCTGGACCTATATTTCCAGACATGTTGAAATTTAGTAAGCACCTTCTGACATGTGCTACACTTAAAAAAAAGCAGGCATACATACAAACACATATGCATAAATAACAATGAGTAAATAAATACTTTCATTAATTTTAGATGAACACATAGGACAAATTAAATAAAATTATGAAAATAATACATGTTTCATGAGAAGTTTAAAAGAGACTTAAGAGAAAAAGAACATGATAGAATTTGTGGAATTGTATAATAGAATAAAGAGAATGGAAAGATTAATAGAAAGTGACAAGGAGAATTGTCCAAGCATGAGAGAAAAACCTGTGGGCTTGAAAAGGGCTAGGTCCAACTATCAAGAAAAGAGTAAAAGGGGATAAAGATGACAACATATGAATAAAGAAAGTAAAGTATGCATGGGGCATTACACAGAGGGCTAACCTTTCCATTATACACATGGCAGTAGTGAGAAAGGAAAATGAAAAACTTATTTAAATATGTCATGGCTTAAAACTTCTGAATTCAGGTGCATGAGATGGCTCAGTAGATAAAGTCCTTGCTACCCAAAGCCTGGCCCCCTGAACCCAAGCTTGAAACAGAGAAAATGGAAATTCCCCTCTTACATCTGCCTTCATATGGTGCTATGCTTACAACACATGGTGGTGTTGATGATGATGATGGTGGTGGTCGTGATAAGGGCAATGATGGTTGTGATGTTGATAATGATTGAAGAAATTTTTAAAATCCTCAGACAAACAAAATAGTGAATTCAGAAATGTCAGATTTTATTCACCCTTTAGATATCTATTTAGATATCTATGCTTTGATTAGAGCATCTGGGGCATGCTCTAATAAAACTAACAAAGAAAGAATACAAGAATCAGGAAAATAAATGGACATAATTACATATAGAAGAATGTTCTCAAAGCATCTAGGATGCTTTTCAGTAGAGATTTTGTGAGAGGGAACAATGGAATAACTTAGTCAAAATGCCTAGTAAGGAGGTGAAAGGTGCCCTACCTGTCACTCATAACTGATATAAATCTTGTCCATATTGCTTCATATATAAAGTAGAAAAGAGACACATGACAATCACATGATAAGAATCAAATGTGGTTGTGTCATTGCAGTGGTAGAAGAAAGCATTTGTTCTTCAGGCTCAGTTTCTTTGACTTTATATATAATGAAGTCATGAATTTGGAAAATGCACATCAAAATTATCCACAATCAAAAAATATTTGAATTCAGTTTATCTTATGTTATTATTTAGAGACGATTCCTTAATCATAATGATACATTTAATGATGTCTTTGCAAAACCATTGTGATGTTCGTGTGAAGTAGTACATTTGTTATGTTTCATGGTAATGTAGATAACTATTGCAATTTACCTTATTATAATATATGTGCAAGAATAGACTACTTCAAATAATTTGTAGTATGTTTTTATAAAACATTGTTTAGCAACAAAATAAATTGCCACAGTTGTAAGAGTGCAATCTGAGGGTAAAATGACTTATACATCATTGTGACAGAAAATAAAATGGGATAAGTGTTGACAAAACAAACTGTTCTGTCAGGCAACTCACTATTGGATAGATTGTGTAGTAGTTTTATCTGATTCTACACCACACCCATTGTACAAAGCTTTATTGGAAATTGAGAAAACAATCCATTAGCAAATAGTTGACATATAAAACTTTGATTTTTCTTTTTATATGTAACATTCAGAATATTTTCATAATTGTAATTAAAGGTCTCAGTAAGAAGAATTAAAAAAGAGCACATGACTTTGAAAGGGAAACAGGTATATTAGAGGATTTGGAGAGAGAAAAGGGAAGGAAAGGTTGTACTTATACTTTCAATTTATAAGTAAAATAAAAATGAATAATAAAGATATTAATATAAAAACTGAGTTATGACTATATTATAGGCACAAAATAGACATCACAAGGGTGGGTGACAAATTGTGCATAAAGGCCTAATAATTCAGGTTAGTCAATACATATAAAAATCTAAACTAGTTGTCCATAGTTGATATTTGATTTCAAGTACATGAATAATGATTTGGTGAGTACCATTGCCAATGGTACATACTGTTTATTGCAGTCCCCTTTTAGCAATCTAAAACACATTTCAATAGCCGTGGATATATGCTCTAATTACTCCTAATCACAAGGAATTGGGAGTTTACTGGGAGGATTGTTGAAATTCTCTAGGAACAATGCCTGCTGTGGACTGTGGGAATATAGGAGATATTTCATCTTTTAGCTATTTTGTATGTTGGGAGTTGGAACATTATATTCAATTGTTGTTACCTTTGTTGATACCTTTTGATGTTATAGTCAGTATGTTGAGTATAATCAAACATATCATCTAAATGTGTCTATATTTGCTCTTATGTTTTACAAACTATCCGAAAAAAATTTGAATCTTTACTTTCTCCCAAGTCTCTTCTCTGTCCCGATCCTGCTTTGCAATACTTAGTTGGAATTGGAAACAGTGACATCAGTTTTAATTGCAAATATGGAAAAAATTTAAAGGAATGTATTTTGTGTGAAGGGAAAGTTATGAGGAAGATTAGTAAAGACACGAGGAGGACAGGTCAGGCAGGACTGTGCAATGTTCTACCAAAAATGACTTGGGAGTAAGCAACACCAACATAGCATAGTTAAAGCAGAGATGATGCTACAATCACACAAATGGCAATTTTAAATAGTCTAAAATTGTAATACCAATGAAAATTGGTAATTGCCTCTAAAATAATAAAATTTACTTATAGATATGTAGGTTTATTCCTTTCAGGATCTTCTAATAATATTATCAAAGTAACTTTTGCCCTAGAATATCTTCTTGCAGGCAGTATACCATTGTCAAAGTGTTTGTAGCTGTCTTGGTATTTATGTTTCTCTTTTGGTAGTTTACAATGTACCTTCCTTCACAAAACAATGCTAGAATTAGAGGTGAAATCTCTATGCTGATACCAGCTAGGATTATAAATATTCAGCGAGTTGTATAGTTGTTGTCTTCATTAGTGGAACCTTGCTGTCATATTTTGAAGAGCAACTGATTTCTCCTTAAACCCCTTTAGGCAAAATCTCAGTTAGATGTAACCTAATCCAAGTACTAAAAGTTTTGTTTGGTGGCAACAGATGGCCTTTGAGACTCTGTTTCCTCATTATTTTATGATTTCATTAAGATCACCTTCATATACATATATATTTTAGGACACTTGCACTGTACTTGATTTCCAAAGTACCCCTCAAAACCCCATTAATTTTATCTGTCTCTTCCAGTATTTCTTCCGTCATTACAGTTACCCTCTCCCCTAGTTCTTACTTCATCATTCATTCCAGGCACCCTATTCATCTATATGTATTTTATTTCCATTTTCTAAGAAAATGTATCTGTTCCCTCTAGTTCTTTATTCTATACCAACCATCTGTGAGTATATGGATTTTAGCTTAGTTATCATTGACTTAAGTGAGTACATAACATATTTCTCTTTATGGCTTGAGATACCTCACTCAGGATGATTTTTTTTTCTTGTTCCATTAATTTGTAGATTTTATGATGTCTTTTCAGTGGCTGAATATTACTCCATTGTGTAAATGTATCACGTTTTCCATCCATTTCCTGAGTTATAACTACATTATTTTCAATATTTGACTGTTATCAATACAGCTGCAAGGAAGATATTGAGGAGCAACAAATATGGTCCTTACTGTAGGATCAAGCATCCGTGTGTATATTTCCAGCAGTTGTATAGATGGATCTTGGGATAGATTGATTACTGTTTTCCTGAGGAATCATTGCACTGATTTGCACAGTGACTACTATTACATTATGATGATGCACACACCAGTAACAGATGGTTGTTCCTTTTCCCCACATTCTCACCAGCATGAGCTGTCCCTCTTGTTTTGTATTTTAGCCATTCTGAGGTAGAAGGCAAAATCTCAAAGTAATTTTGCTTTACATTTCCCTGTTAGCTAAGAATGTTGAACATTTTAAGTGGTTCTCAGCCATTTGAGTCTCCTTTATGGTCAGTTACTCTACCTACTTGCCTGGACTGAGTGGTACATGAATTTCCAGAGAGTATGCGTTGTTCCTGTTTTTGACTTTTGTATGTTTTTTGAGAACTTCATACTTGAACTGGTTCTATATAATGTCCTGCTTTTATCATCTTCTAACTTTTGCCATATCTGTCACGGTTACCCTCTCTCCCAACGGTCACGTTTTCTAGAATTATTATTGTCACATAATCATAAGCATACTTATGCATGCTTAAACATACTAAAACACATTCATGCACACACACACACGTGCACACGTTTATATAATCTACTTTGTGCATTTATCATTGCTCATGTGTTCAAGTGGCCAGGTATAAACACTTAGGATCAAATAACCTTTGAAACAAATGTTAAGAAAGCAACAATGGCAATATGATACTCCTTGCATTATGAACCTTTATTTAAAATTATATTTTATAAATAATTATGACAACCTTATCTATTTTACTTGAATCTTCTTTATACTATTACTCAAATTCTAAATAAAACTTTTTAAAAGACAAAGTGCAGTATATTGAATGAGATAATCATATTTAATATAATTTTAATCATTGCCACAGAGTTACAACAATATATTTTTCAAGCTATAAAAGAACCCCTGTTGGAAATGCTGCAAAATGAGAGGGTATACATGTTTATAAGCTACATTCTGAATTATAAATACCTCAATTAGAAACTTGTAAGAAAATTCAAACAAACACATGGCAAGGTAGCTGTTTGACTAAAGCCACAAATTGGTACAAAGGAACATTTTGCTAAACTTTTTTTGGTAATTCTTGGAAATATCTATATATTTATATCATACAAAATTCAAAAAGGAGATAGTTTGTTGTTCATCAGTTAAATACCCAGTTGTTGTTTTATATTTAACCATTTGCTTATGTGGCTATTGTTAGAGTCTCTGGAAACTTTATGGGACATGTAGATGAGTGTTAGCCTAGGAATGGCCTAAGAAATTTCAGAGAGGTCCATTAACACTGGAGAATTTTAACGGATTGACAAATTTTAAAGGGAATGCCTTCTAAACACATTTTTGAGGGAAGTTAAGAAAATAACAACAAGAATAAAAATGAACTTACAAAAATTACTACCTTTGAAAAGGACAAAACCCAAACAAAACAAAATACAACCTCTAAAATGGCCAAAAGCAAACAACCAAATAATCAAACAAACATAAGCAAAAATAATTGCAAGCCATAAAATCATAAAACCTATGGGTTTGCAGACATCCCATGTCTACTACAAAACAAACAAACACACAAACAAACAGAAAAGCTATGGGCAAGGCTCATGTGTGTGCTGAGTTGATGTAACTGTGTGATAATAAACTGAGACTTTTATAAAACACAGTTATTACAGAAGACATGAAAAAAAAGAAACTCTATAAACACATAGTTGTTTCTCCAGGAAACAACTAAATCACATTTCACAAAATGAAATCCTGGCCTTAGTCACACACGAAGCAAATATGTACTAGGATAATAGTCTGTTCACATGAAGATAAAAGGTGCCTCAAATCAAAAACTCAAAACCAAAAAACCATCTAATGGATTTTTTTTTAAATAAAAAAGGCCTGTTTAACTTATTTCTAAATCAATCATTCCATTCCTTTACATCTCAATTGATATCCCACTTTCCACATCTGCCCTCTACCTCCTCCCCTTTGATTGTATGAGGGTGCTCCCTCACCCCCCTACCCTCTCCTGCCCCACCACTCCAGCATCCCCCTTACGTGGGGGAATCAAACCTCCACTGAACCAAGGGCCTTCCCTCCCACAGATGTCAGACAAGGCCATCCTGTGCTACATAGATATCTGGAGCCATGGATCCCTCCCTGTACTCTCCTTGGTTGGTGGTCTAATCCTTCAGAGCACTTGGTGGTCTGGCCAGCCAGAATAAATTGTTCTTCTTACAGGGTTACTGTTCCCTTCACTCCTCCAGTCTTTCTGTCAGCTCCCGTATGGGGTCCGCAAGCTCAGTCTGATGGTTGGCTTCAAACATCCACATTTGCAGCAGTTGTATAGATCAGTTGCCGGGTGGGACAGTCCCTGGATGGTCCTTCCATCAATCTTTGCTCCATTATTTGTCCCTGTCTTTGCTTTGGAACATTTCTGTGATTAAAACTTTGAGATGGATGAGTGGACCCATCCATTGACCAGGGCCATGCCATATACTGGGGGGGGGGGGTGGTATTTACAGGTTCTATCTCACCTATGCTGCGCATTTCAGCAAAAGTCTTCTTTCTTCCCTGGCAACTGGGACCCAGCAGTGGCTATCCCCAGTTCTTCATCCCCCAGTGCTACATATTTTCATTCCATTTCCTGACCCTCTCTACCTCTCTGCAGACCCCTTATTTCCTCTCGTTCATCTCTCCTTCCCAGTTCCCCCCTTCCTCCACCTCCTGAGATCATCCTGTTAACCCCTCAGTGAAGGACTGAAGTATCCAAACCCTGGTCTTCCTTCCTCCTAAGCTCCTTATGGTCTGTACATTGTATCGTGGGCATTGTGCATATAGTGTAATGTTAGGGTATTCATTGTTATCACATTAATAATTGATAAGTCAATAGAAAAATGTGTCTATCAGTGAATATAAAATTGATAAAAATTTCTGTATCAACTTATGATAACTAGAATCAGAACATTCAAATGTATAGAATATTTTCTTAAAGTGTGACATTAAAAAAATGTCTGGATCAACTACACTACTATCTGAAGCATTCCAAGATTTATACCATTTCATGTATTCTTCAACATTTTACTGATTGTAATAGTCAGTGCAATCAGGCAAGATAAATCAACACTTATAATATGACACCATTTAAAATGTTTATTAACAAATTAATGGACAATGTAAATATGTTGTACCTGCCATTATCTTCAATATTATAAAAAATAAACCATGATTTTCTCAAGTAAAAGAACAGAATTGGAAATCATTATATAAAATCAATTATTTTTTTTAAAAAGACATACATGCAAGCAAAACCCTCATATAAATAAAATAAAAATAATACAATTAAAATTACAAAATGGAAATTCACTGATGACATTGAATTGTAGATAAGCTCTTACTATCACAAGCATAAAATGTATATTCAGACATGCGTCTTGACACACAGAAGTTCTGTAGTGATTTAATATGTTCAGGGAGAGTGTCCATATACAAGGAGAACTTTGCAAGTTTACTTCTAGTTACTATCCCGTGTTATATATAAACCTGAGCCTTGCATGTTCGTATCCTGAGAGGTCATATGTCTATTTCTCTTAGGACACCGACAGGTGAATACACTTAACCATTAAGAGTACTGCTGGTCATCTCAGTTCCACCTTGCTGATGTTCAATAATTACTATTGAAGTTTTGGTCACATAAGTTCATGTTTCTGTTTTAAATTAAAGTGAGGATTTAATTTGGCTTGAACATTCCTTTTATAGGAACAGATACAATTACAAAATGTCTAATTAAAAATCATATTAGCTTAAAGGAATAAATCAGAAATGCTTTAAAAGCCAAACATAATGGATGAATTACTTGAAATCACCATATTGTGAATTTACCAAAGACAAACATAAGCATAAATGTTTATTTCATAGTATTTGTGTGTATGCATAATAAATCTAATATGTTCTTCTCTTAGGAATTTTATAATTCCAGAGAAAGGACTTCCATTTCATTGGCCAACATCATTTAAGTGATAATTATATAGAGTAACTGTTTGATATCATTAATATTCCTTTGTTTGTACCTTCAAAATAAATTGTGTTTTCTGATCCTTGAAGTCACAGGTATATCTCTTCACATATCCTAAATACTACCTTAGTGATCATGGCTTAGGGGCCTCTTCAAGAGCATTTGCATTTTGCAAGGGTCTTGAAATATGAATGTCATGGGTCAGGTTTCTGAAAAACAATAAAGAGGCTATGAGACCATTCTAAAATACTTGAAATCATGTTATAATCTATACCCTTATGCTCAAATACGACTGCCCTGTGCAGCTTTAGTTTAACCTGAAACATGACTCTGCATATCAATTGCCTTATGTGCCTTCTGGAAGAGTGAGCAGTTTCTGAATTTTATATTCTTTCCTATAATCTCTTTTGTTCTCATTTAATTCAAAAATGTCATGCTTTTATTATTTGTATAGATGTAATTGGAGTAAATTATAACCACATAGCTATTCTTAAAACACATGTGTTTAAATAATTGTCTTAAAGCCTGTCCCACCATGAATGTAATAGATGTAATACTTCACCTGCATGCCAATTTGTTTCTTAATGAGGTTATTGCTGTGAACTGCTCCACATTGTTTCTTCCTTTTTCTCAGTATTACAGGAATCACTGAACACACACTATAATTAGGTATAAAGCAAAGTGATTCTAGAAATATAAAGTAAAATCCTCTCTTTTCCCTTGCACATGAATATTTGCTTCTGAAAATGGGTAAATATGGTAGGTATGGTCTTTCTAATTTCTAATATTTCTTACAATTAGAAAATTATAAATTCATTACTTTGTATAATACCAGAAATATTATTTCCAGTTTTTCTTTTGACAAGCTTGCAATTGCTTTAGGAATATATGTTCAAAACAAAAATAAAATTGAGAAAAATACATTTGAAAATTTCTAGATGCTGATGGCAATACCTCGTATCTACTTTGAGAAGAAGGCATAATATAAACACATACCACACACATACAATCCATTTTGATTTCTTAGTAAGAGATTCTTATTATATTATTAAGAAAGTTCATCCAAGGGGTACATATGGTTCCAGCCAAAAATGTGGCAGAGGAATGCCTTGTCGGGCATCAGTGGCAGGAGTGGTCCTTGGTCAGGTAAAGGCTGAATAGATGCCCCAAGAAAGGGAAATTGAGTGGGGGTTGTGGGAGTGGGTTGGATGGAGGGGCATATAGTTGGAGGCAGGAGGTGGGAGGAGGGGTTGGGGATTTTCAGGGAGGGGGTCGCCAGAAAGATTTTAGCATTTGAAATGTAAATCAAGATTATATTCAATAAAAATTTTAAAAAGAAAGTACATTTAGGAACTAAAATTTACTTATTGCTTTATTCCTCATTGGATGAACAGTGCTAAAATTAAAATATATTCTATTTTAGGTGATTTTTCTTTTATATTAAGATAAGAATACTATCCATTTAAAACTTTCTATAACAGTATTGATAACTATAAGTCCAATATTTTGCCGAAAATATTTTAAGGTTGTTAAATAACTTAATCTTAAATAACTCAAAATTTATTTTCTCCTATTATGAGTAATGGTAAAAGCACCTTAAGAATTTACTGTAATAAGTATGGGTATGTGCTAGTGTATACAAATTAAAAGGAATAATAATAATTACTTATTTGCTATTTTCGAGATTTTAATTGAATTACATGTATCCTTTTCCTTTCCTTCCCCCATACTTTACCACATACCTCTCTCTAATCACCTTAATATTCATACCCTCTTTAAAAATTAGTGACTGCATGTATGTGTTTATATATATATATATATATATATATATATATATATATATATATACGATATTCCTATATCTATACATCTACATATATAAGTTGTTATAATTTGAAAAGGATATTCTAATATCTGGTGCTAGTTAGAGTGCAAAGGAAATTTTAAATGTAGACAATTGTCTGTTTCCAATGATTGGGTATTTTAAATATCCATAATATCAAATTCATGTACAATATTTGTGTTCAGAAGTTTCAAATTCTTCTTTACTAACTATATTTCACCAATACAATTAATTACTGAAACTAGAGTTCCAATAATATGCTATAGAGTATTTGAAATTTATTTTTATTATTATTAGATATATTCTTTATTTGCATTTTAAATGTTATCCCCCCCCAAAAATCACATGGTGCTGTCTTCTTTCCTTTTCTGTCTTCTTTCTGTTTTTGCTAGTGTCTCATGAAGTTTGTTCTTCCTCTCTCTACCTATGAAAGAGATTATAGTTTTTATCTTCCACACTTTAGTGAGAAAAAAAAAAAACACAAGATGGGTCTTTCTTTAAGTGGTTCATTTTGCTAAATGTCCTGTATCAATGTTATAGAAAATGGTTGGATTATGGGCAGCCATATTCCATTTTGTTTATAGCCCACATTTTCTACAACAATTAATCTGCTGAATGTAACCTCAGTCTATTCTCTACTTTGGTTTTAGGGATAGCGCTATAATGAACATGCGACTTTAGATACGTATATAATATCTTGATTTTCTTTCATATATATATGAAATTATATATATATGAAATCATATATATATATATGAAATATATATATTTCTGTGTGAGAATGGCTCCCATAGACTCATATATTTCAATACTCAGGCCCCATTATTGAAATTGTTTGGAAAGTATTAGACAGTGTGGTCTTGTTGGAGGAAATATAATATGGGAAGAGGACTTTGAGGCCTTAGAGGAACTACTTTCAAGTTAGCTCTCTCTTTTCTTCTTACTAGTGTGAACTTTCAGGTTTTCCTGGGCCCATGTCCTCATTTTCAATCATGGACTTTAATCCTTTGAAATCAAAAGCTAAGATAATTTGCTTTATTTTATAAGTTGTATTGGTCATGATATTGTTCATACCATAGAAAAATAATGAGCAAGACAGTATATATACTCAGAATTGGGTTCATATGTTAGTTGGCTGAGGAAACTATGCTCTTTTACAGTTTCTTTACTGGCTTACATTCTATTTACAGTGTATCAATGTTCCCTTCTCTCAGAGCCCCCTTGAATAGTGTCAATTTTTTCTTTGTTATACTAGATATAATTGCTTTATGTTATTGCATTGTAATTTTGATTGTCATACCTTGGCATTAAATTGTTTGTCATATATATAACATTCATTTGCATATCTTTATTGGAAAATGTCTACTTAGATGATATGCTTATTTTAAAGTGCAATTATTTTTGTGGGAAATTTGGATTTGTATTTTATTGTTGAGTTGTTTGAATTTCATATCTATTCTGTATAATAATGTTTTATCAGTCCAAGGGCTTATAAATATTTTATTTTATAAACTAATCATGCATTTGCCATGCAGAATTTTATAGTTTGAAGCAATCCAAGGTGTTATATTTTCTTTAAGATTAGGAATGTAGTAGCATAGCCTTACCCTGAATATTTTGCATGTGTGAGACACTTTGCTCAATCAGATGTATGACAAATAATAAACAAACAATGAATAGATAAATGGATAAATAAATATAATTAGAGCTTAGGCATTTTTTTGTCATTGAGAATCCATTTCTTTCAAATGTTAAAATGTCCATAAAAATACCAGCTTTTGCTTTCTAGTAAATATATTTTCCTGAAGTTTTTTCCCATAGGATGTATTTTGATTGTATTCATTCCCTCTCCTAACTCCTTGCAGATATTCTTAGTCTCCTATCTATTAACTCTCTCTGTCTCTCTGCCTTTCTCTCTCTGTTTATGTCTCTCTCTGTATGTCTCTCTCCCTCCCATTCATCTATCTCCATCACTATCTCTCTGTCTCTCTCTGTCTCTGTCTCTCTCTGTCTCTCTGTCTCTGCCTCTGTCTGTCTGTCTGTCTGTCTGTCTCTCTCCCTCTCTCTGTCTTTATCTATTGCTCCTTAACTCTCTCAATCTCTTGCATTATCTTAGGAAAAACAACACAGAAGTCAAATTGAAAATATGAAAGTCATAAAAAGGATAACAGATCTATTTAAGTAAAAACAGAGTAAACAGGAATAAACTGAGTGAGAATGGAAAATGATGCCTTCTGGATCTCAGTCTATTGCATGTCTATATAAGTGGTTCAAAGTCCTCTCACCAATTCAGAAAAGACACGAGTTAGCAATCAATCTCTGAAGTTCTTTTAAAAGGTGTGATTAAATCTAGAATGATGCTGATTTTCTTCATAAAAATACAAATAAATCTTCAGAATTATTTTCAGAATTCAATTTTGTTTGAATGTATGCTGAATTAAATTTGACAAATTAATCTGCAGGGTGTTCAAATGAATTGGGAAAGAGTGAAAAAGCACAGAAAATTTAAAAATTGTTTCTTCTGTAGTGCATCTTATGCTACAGTCTAGAGAAAACATGATGAATAAAACATTGTTCTTGCCCTCAAACAACACAGCGTTTGAGGGATACAAGACAAGGAGAAGTGAAACAGAATATGTTAAGCTACAAAATAAAATATTCACATAATGCTGTATTATCATATATAGGAAATGCTTTTTTCAGTATTTATCTGACTTTACATAGATCTTTGTAATACAGATGACTTTAATTGTTCATATTTAAGTGGCCACTTCAAAGGGAAATGAATCTGAGTAAAATCTATAGACTTCAATTGAATCTAAGTAAAATCTATAGCCTTTTCTGGTCTTGATAACACACTTGTACTATAACAGAAAAAGTATCATATTTTATATACCACAATGCATGCGTTTCCCTGTCTTCAGGGAAATGTTGTTTCATTCCCTTCTTAATTTTTTGTAAGTCAAATGAGTAGTGGATGTACTGGTTTCAGTATAAACTAGAAAATACTTGAGCAATTTCATCTTCTTTTTGAGCAATGCTCTTAATTTGTCATTATTTTTCTTGTTTAAATTTTTCATTTAAAATATGTCATATTGTAGGAAGCAACCTCTCTTACAACTATATTCTTACCAATAAAATATAATAGAGTCTAACACAAAAATAATGGAAATCACTACAAGTGAAAATTCCTTAATTTATATTCAAGGGTATCATTCTTCACTGTATGTACAAAACAAAACTGTATTGTACAAAGTAATTTTGCTTTATTTTTTGTTGGTTTGTTTGCTTGGGTTGTGTTTTGTTTTGTATTTTTTTTTTTTTTGTGAGACAGGGATTCTTTTTGTAGCCCTGGCACTCACACTGTAGACTAGGCTGGCCTCAAAATCAGAAATCTGCCTGCCTCTTCCTCCCCAGTGCTGGGATTAAAGTGCCCTACCACTTAGAATAACAGCAAAGTCCCTATACATAGAACTTTGTTTTCTGAGGATTTTAGACAATGAATATTTGAAATAATTTGTGTAAAAAGTTGCTGTTTGGCTAATTGCTCACATGAATTACCATTTTTTGTTTACTAGCATCCTACCCGTGTGTGTGTGTGTGTGTGTGTGTGTGTGTGCTGGTGCATGCACCAATATGCATACATTAAGTACATGAATAGGTACATAATAATATGTGGACAGGAAGAGGTTATTGGGCATCTTTCTCCATCACTATCCTAACATCCCCTTGAGACATTGTCTCTCTGAAACTGGAGCTCTTCACTTCACCTAGAATAGCCAGTAAGTCCGAAAGATCCTTTTAGTTTCCATGGTCCACTGTTGCCCCTATAGCTCCCCTTAACCATGTTCAGATTTTTAAGTGAATGCTGGAAATGTGGTAAGAGCTTTTCTCCAGTAGACACTTTCCTGCCTCCAAACTACCATCTTTTTTTTGAAAATTTAACATATTCCTTGCATTATTTAGAAATCTTAACAATTCATTGCCTAAAACAGAGCTTTAAAGGAAACTCTATCCTGATAATTTCTAGCCTTAAAGCCACATCTCTCTGGACCATCTCTCTGAATGATGCATATCTTTGGTTTGATATAATGTCATAATATTTGGCTATACATAACTAGAGTACGTTCATTCTACTAATGGCCTAAATGTTCACCCACAGAAATATTTAGATGATGCGAGCTGTCATGACTTTCAACATGCCTTTCTCACTACATTTAATAATTTCTATATTGTTATACAAAATATAGACTGGTGACTTCCTTTTCTCTTCAAAATATTGGGCCTTGTAGTCTATTAAACAGTCTATTTTCAGTATCATTTTATCTCAATAGATAGGGAAATTCAAATAGATGGAGACATATATAGAAATGTCTAGTCAGTTGTATGAGTAGAACATGCCCATTTGCTGACTAAATTCATCTTCTTATGTGGTCACTAGGACTCATCTAGTCATAATAAAATAATGTTTAACTACTAAAACAGATTACTAAGCCTGACAGAGATACAATGAAAGACATGCTGATAACAGGACAGGTGCCGATAGACCTACTTTATGCAAGATTGGCAGGAACTTTCAACTTAAAATGACTACGTTTGTAAAGTTCAATAAATCAAAGCCTAACAAAATGAGATATGCTTATAATTTTATCTGCTGCTATTCCTTTTTGAGACTGTCAGCATAATAGGTCTGTTTACACCAATTTCATCACAGACATACGAGCAGTGCCTTATGTTAAGAGGTCATGACAGCTACACTCTAACAGGAAGTAGAAACTTTAATGGAAGTTTAAAGTTTGCTGTAATCTTAAAGGACGACTTTTTTTGTATATAGTCTATCTATGGACCAGTATTGCCACATTTGTATGGATCTATTTCTAGATTTTCCCTTCTGTTCCACTCATTTATGAGGCTATATTTTTCTATTAATGTGATTACTTGATAATTGAAAGACTATGCGTGTCATCCTTTCAAATACACTGTCTTAGAACACAAACTGGGTAGTGTAAGTCTTAAAGTTTGCCTTGTCATAAAATTTGCATTTTTCAGTATCTATTTTTAAAATGTAATTTATTTGTGTTTACTTATTTACTTTTCATCTCACTTACTGCCTGGTCACCTCCAACCATAATCCTTCCCCCATCCCTCATCCTCCATTCCCCTACCCCTTCTCTGAATGGATCAGGGCAGGGCCATTGCTATCCTCCCACCATTGCAAGTCTTTACCACTATATTAACTTTAAGATTCCTAAAATGTATCATAGGTAATATCTTCAAAATTCTTGCTGGAAATTTTATAAGGAAAGTTTGTATTTTTTGCTTAAATTTCATATGATTACACTTTAGCAGTATTTGTTCTTTTCCAAGCATATATGCATCTACATAGATAATCTTTAACCAACCATATTATTGTTTTACATTTTTTAAATATAAATATTTTATGTATTTATTAGAATAATAAGATATTAATTTTGGGGCAGCTTTTTAAGGGCCACTCATTTTTATCTTCACCGTTAAAGTAGACATTCTTGATGTGAAAGAAAGAGAATTATTTGTGTTAATAAGATGGTATGCACTCACTAATAAGTGGTTATTAACCTAGAAAACTGGAATACCCAAAACATAATCCACACATCAAATGAGATACAAGAAGAAAGGAGGAGTGGCCCCTGGTTCTGGAAAGACTCAGTGAAACAGTATTCGGCAAAACCAGAATGGGGAAGTGGGAAGGGGTGGGAGGGAGGACAGGGGAAGAGAAGGGGGCTGACGGGACTTTCGGGGAGTGGGGGCCTAGAAAAGGGGAAATCATTTGAAATATAAATAAATTATATCGAATAAAAAAATTAGCTCAAAAAAAAGAATGTTCATAATTTTCAAAGATTTTTTGGAAATTTATTGGAGAAATGCCTACATAGATATGAATATTTGTTTTTGTATAAAGGCAAATATTTTCCCTTTTTAATATGTTTAATTTTGTCTTCTCTTATTGCATTTGGTAAGACTTTCTGTTAGCTATCAAACTGAAATGGAAGATTTATTTTCTTCTTCCTAATACTTAGCTGTTTTAGATTTCTGTGTGATTTTGGAAATGCTTAATGTCTCACTATTTACACAAACACTGATTTGGTAGTTATTTTGACGCTGTTATGTGAGTATGATTAATGTTACAACACATTGACTTTATGCAAAATAGATTCCTTTTAATTATCTCACTGGACTAGATGCATACTTGGAAGGCTTTCAGATAGCTATTGGCATTTGATGTAGGAAGAATAAATTCAATCTGTAAATTCTAGAATAAACCCAAGCAACAAGTTCTCTAATCTGCACTTTCCAACAGCTTGCTCAATCGAAGCATACATTCATAACTAGTTTCTAACTTTATAATTTATGCCATGTTATTTATGTATGAATCCATCTTCTAACCTAAAAGCATTCTAAAGCAATCTAATACACTTTTTGGAGCCTTATTGATGCCGCAAATGTAGTATCTTCTTTAGTGAATTATGTCACTGAGTTACGTGAAGGTCCTTAATTTTGCCATTTCCTAGGCATTTCTAATGAGTTCTAAACTATGCTTCGTCTCATAAATTTTGAGTTATTTTATTTTATTTTTTATTGGATATTTTGTTTACTTACATTTCAAATATCCCCTTTCCAGGTCTCCCCTCCGGAAACCCCCTCTCCCATTCCCCCTACCCCTGCTTTTATAAGGGGTGGGTTCCCTCTCACCCACCTTCCTTCCCTGGCATTATCCTGCACTGGGGCATCTAACCACCTCAAGTCCAAAAGCCACTCCTCCATTCATGTCCAACAAGGCCATTCTCTGCTACACATGCAGCTAGAGCCATGACTCCCTCCATGTGTGCTCTTTGTTTGGTGGTCCAGTACCCAGGTGCTCCTGGTTTGGGTCTGGCAGGTTACAGGTACTCCTGGGGGGGGTGTCTGTCAGGTTATTTGATTTTATAATGCATTCAATTCTATAGTAATCAGTTTGAATTTTTCAGCCTTGAGTTATTATTTTATCCATGTGCAAGTCAAGATGAAGGCAAATATTTGAAATGCAGTACTGAATCATGAATTATTTAGGTGCATATCCAACTCAATATCTGGCTTAAAAAAATTCAATCTGAGGGGTATTAAGAACCAGTTCAAACCAAAGAGATGATGGCTGCCATTATCCAGGAAGGTATGTACCAAACAAATAAATAAACCACACTAAATGATAAAAAAAAACAAATAATTATAATCAACTGACATATTATTTAAATCTCTGACATATGCAAAGTGTTTTACATTAAAACATCCAGTGATGCTTTACACAGTGTTTAAGCATCTGTCAAGATAATCCATCCAAAGAAAATACACACAGTTAACTAAAAACATTTGATAATGGCTTACTTATTGATATAATTTTTAAATTAAACATATTCAATTTATTCCCATACATACTTTATGATATGTAAAATATTTCAGTATTTCAATTTATATGTTAGAATTGAAAGCTAATAAATGATTGTTCTTCTGATTTGTATTTACAAAACCGATCATTCATAGGAAAATGAAAAAAAAACCTGTCACACAAATAACAGAATGACTGGTCTGTGTTGTTACTCTTATATTTTAAACTACAATTAATGACTCTATTATCCTTATTGAAATTTTACTTCAAAATAACAATGTGTTAAAGTGACTTTCACCATTTCAAGGATCACACATCTTACTGATAAGTTTAATTCCCAAGTATTACCAGGAATACTACAGATGTGAGTTATATCAAAGGTCCATAAGTTTTCTGAGGAAAAGTGTTCATCTTCTAATTATTTTGGTTTCTTTTCTTGAGAGAGGGTAACCTTTTTAAACCCTGAACATCCTGGAGTTCCAACAAGCTTGGAACTCTGTACCTCAGAGATCTGCTTGACTCTGACTCTGTAGTGCTGGGAATAAAGGTGTGTGTCTCTAATTTAAAATTTAAAAGTTTTTTTGTAGTGTTCTTCTATGTAAAACACTAAAACTATAGTTTTCTTCCTTTTAAATATGTTTTTTTCCTGTGGGAGATAGTTTAATCAGGTTTGACAAACATATCTTTTTTTGTCTAATTATATGTTTAGGTAATTTTATTTTGTTTAATGTGCCAGCATATTATGAGCTCCTGATTAAATCATGAGATAGTCTATGTGGTATAAGGTTATTCAGGACAATTGTACTGTTTATTTAGCATCTCTCATGATGCATCATGGCATGAATATTATGATAATTTTCTTTTATAACTTCAAAGCTTCTTACATTAGCTACTAGATAATTCTTGCATCTATCAAACATGATCTTGTTAGATATCCACATTATCAAATTTGTTTATATATGTTCCCCTCACATTCACATTAGTTTCAAAGTATCACACTTAAATAAAGGATAACATCATTTCATAAAGCATTATGAATAAATAAATAAATATTCAGTTTTATAATTTTTGTAAAGAACATGATATTCAGCTCTTTAATTTACCAACTCATTTCCATTGGAATGATACTCAGACAGTTTACTCTAACCTTCTTTAGAACACAAGTCATACGGAAGCCTGATAAGAGCAGTAACCCTCCTCCTGGTGTTTGCTCTTTTGATCACTATTGGAGGCTTTTATTCTTCTGTCCATAAGATTTACCACTTTACATATACAGAAGGCTGCATCTATCTTGTTTATTACATCTGTTTATTGTATCATTTTCTCTCGTGACTGATGTAATCCCATGCTGCTTTGTTTATCATGGTCTCTAAGCTTACACAATCCACTTGCTAATGACACTAGTGATCATCCACATTGAGTGGGCGATCTGGAAAGGAAATTAAAAATGATTAAGCATGGGGAATACAGGAAATAATCATGTTATTGCTCACTGCTTCCACAGGCCTCCTTCATTTCTACCTTCGCTCTGATAGAGAAGACAGTAAGAAAGTGCCACAAAATATTAAAGGCTTTGCATTCTGGAAGGCAGTGATAGGAACAGAAACTGAAAATAAGTCTGTACAATCTATCAAGAACTCCATATTGACTTCAGTTGTAGACTAGGTACCCAAGATTAGTTTTCAAAGCAGCATGATTAATTTAGCCCAAGAATGTTTGGGAATGATGTTGAATTAAAATTTTCATCTGCTATGTATCTTCATGAGCTTTCTGTTTGTGCTTTGTTCTCTCTTGCCTTTACTTCTTCTTTTTGTTTCTTGCTTCCTTCCTTCCTTTCTTCCTTCTTTCCTTCCTTCTTTTCTGCTTGTCTTGCTTACCTGCATTCTTACTCTTTGTCTCTGTCTCTGTCTGTATCCCTCTCTTCCTCCTTCCTTCCCTTTCCCCTCTCTAGCCCCCTTCCTTCTTCCTTGTGTGTGTGTGTGTGTGTGTGTGTGTGTGTGTGTTTCTTTTGTTTTGTTTGCATCTCTACTTATTTCCTAAAGAGGGAGAGAATGGAATCCTGGAGTTGTATGGTTGGGGGAGTATCTGGGAGGAGTTGTTCGAGGAGAACCTTAATCTGAATATATTGTAGGAAAAAATGTTTTCAATAAAAAGGAAAAAAAAGTCTCTGAACTTAATTGTGATATGAAAATCCTGCTAGTTTTCCATCTCTTTTTTATATTAATTGGTTAGCTAATTAATGAATTTAGTTATTATGTATATGAGTGTTTATGTGTGGGTCAGCGTATGCCAATGTGCATGAGAGGAGATCAGATCATTTTCAGGAGTTAGATTTCCTTTCAAATATATGATGTAGTTGTTACACATTGTATTTATAAATAACACCATTTGGTCTCGTAAATCCATGAAAGTAAAATGTGTGAATTCATCTACTTTCACATTTTGATTATGTTCATTCCCTCATAACTCCTCCAAGAGCAGACACCTTTTTCCCACTAAGCCAACTTTGTATTCTCTTTTTCTTTTAAGCAGCTAAAATGCACTTTGTGCTGTCTGTCCATCTGCACTTACACATGTGGCTTTGCACCAGAGGGAAGCAAGCCTAGAAAGAACCCCACTCTTAAGGAAGTTGATGTTCTTTCTGCCAGCAGCTATCAATTGGGATGATAATGCAATAATCTATAATAATCCAGTTTGTCTGACTCTTAAGCAATTTCTACTTTCTTTACAATAATCCCTGAGCTCTTATAAGAGGAAATGTGATGTGCTGTCTTGTTTAGGGTCTCACCTTAAGCCTCGGAGCAGCTGTTAGTCCCAGCTGGTAGTCATCACATGATATAGACAAAAGTTCCTCTGATGGAAGCAAAATAGTATCTTCCAAATTGTAAGCATTGTCGTCACACATGCAATGTTTTTTTTATACTGTTTAAAACCTTAACAATATCCCCACATCCATGCTGCTTAGCCTTTAATAATTATTTTCATCATAAAATAAAGTGATTATAGGTATCATTTTCATTTTTCTCAATGTTATACTGAAAATGCTATGAAAGAAAATTTTGTGAGTAGTCATGGGGACCTTAATTGTAAACATAATAAATTCTCTGAATTAAAAAAGGAACAGGATTTAAATATACAACACTGAATTTATTAAAGTCATGGTATGTTTTGGTTTATGGGAAGCAAGGGATTTGTTTTACAACTGAAAACTGTGTTTTCTAAGACTTTCTCCATTTACTTGGCAGTAGTATGCCATCTTCCCTGCAGCACTGTCCCTACACAAGTGTAAGTCATCAAAGTGAGTCTTCATTGCATCACAGAACACACAGATCTGCCTGTGTGGAAGCTCAAGAGGTCACCAGTATACATAAATACATCAAGTTTTAATACTGGCAGTCCTGATTGCGCATGGTATAGCAGGCAAAGAATTAGAACTGCCCAGCCTTTGAGCTAATTATGGCATTTCAAAAATAAGCTAATGTGTATCTTTTTCTCCCCTTTTCTTTTATTGGCTATACTTCAGTTACTTGCATTTCAAATATTGTTCCCTTTCCAGGTTTCCCCTGTGGAAATCCCCATCCCCACCGCCCCCCCCCCGCCACCTTCTTCTATGAGAGTGTTCCACCACCTCCTAATTCCCTATCCTGACATTCCTCTACACTGGGGCATCAAGCCTTCAAAAGACCAAAGGCCTCTCCTCCCACTGTTGTAGGAAAAGGCCATCCTCTCCTACATAAGCAACTAGAGCCATGGGTTCTTCCATGTGTACTCTTTGGTGGATTAGTCCCTGGGAGATCTGGGGGAGGGGTCTGGTTGGTTGATATTGTTGTTCTTCCTATGGGATTGCAAATCGCTTCATCTCCTTCAGCAAATTCTCTAACTCCATGAGGATCCCATGCTCATTCCAATGCTTGGCTATGAGCATCTGCCTCTGTTTTGGTCAGGCTCTGGCCGAGCCTCTCAGGAGACAGCTATATCAGGCTTCTGTCAGCCAGCACATCTTGGGTTTGGTGACTGTGTATGGGATGGATCCCCAGGTGGGGCAGTCACTGGATGGCCTTTTCATCATCTCTGTGTTTGTCTTTCATTTGTTGATCCAAGGAGTTCCGGAAGTGGGCAACCCACTGGAAGCACATTGCAGAGTAGCCTCAACTCACTGCTACAAATGCCTTTTCAATTCTTCTATTACTGCATACTTCATTCATTTGCTGTTTAAGCACCATACACGCCCAAATGTATTTTCTTTCTTTTTATCACTTCAATATCTATGTATATTCATAATATTGCTAAAAGTAAAATTGGATATGAAGAATTCAAGTTATTTCCCTTTGAGAAGGTTAATTTGACTGATATTTGAGTTGACAAAGTGTTAAAAAAAAACCTGTGGTGGGTCTTCACATGGTAGTAATGATACAACTCTAGAGGCTGAAGCATGAAGACTGAGATGCTTTCAGGCATTCAGGCTTATGTAGTGGTTTCTCAGACATCCAAGACTAGGAAAGAATATCCTAGATAAACAAAAAAGTCAAGGAAAAAAAAAGGACTAAATAAACACCTAAATAAAAGACTGAAGCCCTGAGGGCCAGCAGAAAGAATAGAAACAGGCAACCTTAGGTCATAGGAGTTTGGGGGCACCCACCTGAATGTATCAGAGACCTGGGAGGTTAGAGAGTCTCAGGATTCAAAGGGAGGGACCTTAGATGAAATGCCTACACTGGGGAGAGAGAACATGTTGAACCCACCTCCAGCAGAAAGACAGGCCATCAGGTGAGGGATAGGGCTGCCATCCCACAGTCAAAACTTTGACCCATAATTGTTCCTGTTTGAAAGAACTGCAGGGATGGAAATAGAGAGAAGCCTAAGGAAAAGAAGATCCAATAGCAGGTCCAAAGTGGGATCCAGATCAAGGGGAGCCCCAAGACACTATTATGGAGGCTACGATGTGCACTCTAAAAGGGACCTATCATGACTGCCCTCCAAAAGACTCAACAAGCAGCTAAGTCAGATGCAGCTAATTGCAACCAACCAATGGACAGAAGCTGCAGACCCCTGTGGTTGAATTAGGGGAAAGAAGGAAGAAGGTGAGGAGGAGGGCAGCCTTGTAGGAGAACTAGCAGTCTCAATTAACCTAGACCCCAAGATCTCTCAGACACTGGAACACCAACCAGGAAGCATACAGCAGATGATATGAGGTCCTCAACACATATACAGCAGAGGACTGCTTGTCTGGGTTTAGCCAGAGAAGATGCACTTAACCCTCAAGAGAATGGAGGCCCCAGGGACTTTAGATGTCTGGTGGGGTGGGTGGTGGGTGGTAGTGACATCCTCATTGAAACAGGAGGACAGGGAGGAGGCATGCGATGTGGAACATTTGTAGGGTGGACCAGGAGGAAAATAAAATCTGCAGATTAAAATAAAGAAAGAAAGAAACAAATAAGTAAATAGATAAATAAATAAATAGATAAATAAATAAATAAATAAATAAATAAGGAAGGGTTGAAGGAAGGAAGGAAAGAAGGAAGGAAGGAAGAAAAAAGAAAAAGAAAAAAGGAAACAAAGATACAAACAAACAAAGAGTGAAGTATTGTTAGGTCCCATTTTGTGAGTGTTCCATAGCCTCAGTAATAGTGTTAGGCCTTGGGGCATCCCCTTGTGCTTGATCCTACTTTAGTTCTGTTGCTGGACCTTCTTTTCCTCAGGCTCCTCTCCATTTCAATCTCTGTAATTCTTTCGGACAGGAAGAATTATGGGTCAGGTTTGTATCTGTATCTGTGGGAAGGTCCCCCACTCCCTCATTTGATTCTGTTTTCCTGTTGGAGTTAGTCTTTTTATGTTCCCTCTCCCTTCTGTTGGGCATTTCACCTGAGTTCCCTCTTGAGACCTGAGAGTCTCTTACCTCCCAGGTCTCCGTTTCATTCTGGAGGGAACCCTCAATCTCCTATCTCTGGAGGTAGAGGTTGCCTGTTTCCCTTTTTTCTGCTGGCTTCAGGGCTTCAGTCCTTTTCCCTCACCCAATACCAGATCAGGTTCCCCACTCCCCCCTCAATTTCCCACCCCTTCCACTTTCCCTCCCTAGCCCCTCTCTCCCTTCCCACTGGTGATTGCTTCCTTCTCTCTCCCAAGTGGGACTGAGGCATCCTCACTTGGTCACTTCAGTTTGTTGACCTTTTTGAGTTCTGTGCCTAATATCCTCTTTTTAGTTACTACATACCATGCATATCCTTTTGGTTCTGAGTTACCTCACTCAGGATGATATTTTCTACTTCCATTTATTTGCCTGCAAAACTCAAGTTGTCCTAATTCTTAATAGCTGTATAGTATTCCATTGTGTAAATGAGTCATATTTTCTGTATCCATTCTTCTGTTGTGGGACATGTAGGTTGTTTCCAGTTTCTGGCTATGACATATAAGGTCACTATGGACACAGTGGAACAAGTGCCCCTGTGGCCGGGTGGGGCATCTTTTGTATATATTCCCTAGAGTGTCATTGCTGGGTCTTCAGGTAGATCTTTTTCCAATTTTCTGAAGAACTTCCAGATTGGTTTACAGAGTGGTTGTACCAGCTGCAATCCCACCAGCAATGGAGGAGTGTTCCTCTTTCTCCACATCCTCTCCAACAGTGTTGCCACCTGGGGTTATGATATAATCCATATAAACAGTTACCAAACCCCTATACTACCACAAGAAGTGTATACCAAAAGGAGCTTGCCAAGGTTGTCTCCTGAGGGACCCTGCCAGAGCCTTACAAATACAGAAGCAGATGCTAGCAACCAACTATTGAACTGGGTGTGGGGTTCCCAATGGAGGAGCTGGAAGGTGGTCCAGAGGAACTGAACGGGTTTATGGTCCCATGGGAAGAACAATGCTTTCAGCCACCCATATGCCCTAAGAATCCCAGGGATTGAGCCATCAACCAAGGGGTACACATGGTTCCAGCCAAAAATGTGGAGAGAAAGGCCTTGTTGAACATCAGTGGGAGGAATGGTTCGGTCAGGTAAAGGCTCAATAGAGGTCCCATCAAAGGGAAAACGGGGGTGGGGGAGTGTGTCGGGTAGAGGGGCATATACATTGAGGCAGGGGGAGGAAGGAGAGGTTGGGGGGGTCTTTGAGGAGGGGAGAAATCAGGAAAGGTTTTACCACTGGCAAGGTAAATGAAGCCGATATTCAATAAAAAAAATTTTATCCATTCTGATTGGTGTAAGATGAAATCTCAGGGTTGTTTTGATTTGCATTGCTTTGATGACTAATGACTTTGAACACTTCTTTAGGTGCTTCTCAGCCATTCAAAATTCCTTAGTTGTGAAATTTCTATTATGTTCTATATTCCATTTGTTTGATTGAGTTGTTTGGTTTTTTTGGTCATTAGCTTCTTGAGTTCTTTATAAATTTTGGATATTAGCCCTCTATCAGATATGGGGTTATTTAAGTTTTTTTCCCAATTGGTAGGTTGCTAATTTGTCTTATTGACTATGTCCTTTGCCTTACAGAAGCTTTCCAGTTTCATGAGGTCCCATTTATCAATTCTTGATCTTAGAACCTGAACTATTGAAGTTCTGATTAGGAAATTTACCTCTGTGCAAATGAGTTTTAGAATCTCCTCACTTTCTCTTCTATTATGTTCCATGTATGCGGTTTTATATTAAGGTATTTGATCCACTTGGATTTGAACTTTGTGCAAGGTTACAAATATGGTCTATTTTCATTTTTCTACATATAGACAGCCAGTTAGACCAGCACTGTTTACTGAAGATGCTTTCATTTTTCCATTGGGTTCTTTGTCAAAGATCAAATGTTTGTAAGTGTGTGGTTTTATTTTTGGGTCTTCAGTTCTATTCCATTGATCAATGTGTCTGTCTCTATACAAATACCATACAGTTTTTATCATTATTGCTCTGTAGTAAAATTTGAGATCAGGGATGTTGATCCCCCAAGCTGTTCTTTTATTGTTAATAATTGTTTTTGAAACAAAGAAAAAAAGAACAAAAAGAATTGCTTTCACTATTCTGGGTTTTTTTGTCTTTCTGGATGAATTTGAGAATTACTCTTTCCATGTCTTTGAAGAATTGTGTTGGGATATTGATGGGGATTGCATTGAATCTATAGATTGCCTATGGTAGGATGGCCATTTGTACTATATTAATTCTGCCAACCCATGAGCATGGGATAGCTCTCCATTTTCTGAGATCCTCTATTTTTTTTCTTGAGAGTCTTAAAGTTATTGTCATACATGTCTTTCACTTGTTTGGTTAGAGTTACCAAGATATTTTATATTTTTGGTGGCTATTGTGAAGAGAGTTGTTTCTGTAACTTCTTTCTCAGCCTGTTAATCATTTCTATAAAGGAACACTAGCATGAATGCACTCTGGAAGACCTAACAAGCATCTGAAAGAGTTGGATGCGGATATTTATACTCAGCTAATGAATAGAAGCTGCTGACCCCTGTTGTTCAATCAGGGAAGGCTGAAAGAAGCTGAGTAGAAGGTTGACCCTGTAGGAGGACCAGCAGTCTTGATTAACCTGGACGCCAAGATCTCTCAGACACTGGACTACCAATCAGGGTACGCACACCAGCTGGCATGATGCCCCAGTACATATAGAGCTGAGGAAGGTCATGTCAGGAGGCATAATAGGATCATCCTGAAATGGCCTGCTTCAGATTATTATATAATCTGCGACACGTGAGCCCTCATCAAGCAAGGCTGTGAGGGACTAGTTCTAGGAATGATCCCTGCTATTAATATACATTTCCTGTTATTAAACATATATAATAAGCAATATGTAATAGTACACCCCTTTGGAGCAGAACTCTGCAGATCCACGAAGATATACTATCTTATGGTGATGCTATGTAGACAAATAGATTACTTAAATTTTAATGATAATCTTATAAGGATTCCTAAAGTTATATCTGTGATCATTAAGCTCTTTTATAGTGGGACTGCTATTAGGTCATTTTCTGATAGTCAAAACTGCATTAAGAACTCTGACAACCTCCCAAGTGTCACAAGTTAATTGCTCTTAGGTGGTAACCAGACTTTCTCCTACTCAGAACACATTCCAAGAGGTAGTAAAACAATTAACGAAAGGTCATAAAAAGGGAACTAGGATTTATTATAGCTGCTAGGACAGCAGATAAAATATTGACTGGGTTTATCTATACAAAATTTCACTAATAACTTAGTTATGGTTTTAAACTTTTAATGAACTGAGAGAAGTAATAAATGTTTAGCTAGATAATTATGCCTAATGGATATGCATGTAAACATTCTCTGTTGTAAACTTCTATTTCAATTTATGATTTGTGATTTTGTGTGAACTTGTGATGAACTTTGTAACATGTGATTCTGAAAGATGTGTAAGTACTGAGGACAAAGAGATGAAGAGGAGATAGAGTAGAAATTTTTCCCCTTCCCCAGTTAGAGTACAATTTTTGCCTTTCCCCTCTTAGAAGAAATTTTCCCTTTCTCCATTTAGGATCTTTCTGCATTTCCCTCTTTGATATCTTTCATAGGAAATCTTTTACAACTTAGTAATAAACTCATTAACTACTTCTCTATGTGCCCCATTTTTCTCCTTGCAGACTTCTGACTAGCAGGCTGAAAGTTAGAGCCCAGCAGTTCCTGCTGAGATAGAACAAAGACAACAGTAGGCCTAATCCTCTGCTGTTAGACTGCAGGTATTAATCACCTAAGCCAGCAGTCTTTCAACCTCAGAAAGAGCAAGAATGTTTGGGTATTTCTTAGAAGTTATCATAAGCATTTCAATAAAGTTAGAGAGCTAGAAAGCCCTGAGACCCTCAGACTTCAAAGTCATCACCAGAGTCCTACTCCAGGCCTCCACCAGTACCTTCTTCTAGGAGGATTCCAGCCTTTAGCACTGCCAGGTCTGGGTTCAGTCAGAGATGATGTACATAACCCTCAATAGACTGAAGGCCCCAGGAAGTTTAGAGGTCAGGTGTGGTGGTACATGGCAGATCCACTTGTAGACAGGCTGGTGGGGAGGAGATATGGGAGGAGATATGGGATGGCGGGAGGGTGGACAGGGTGGGGGATAAAATATAGTGTTAAATAAAAGGCAAAAAAAAGAAAGAAAAGAAAAAAACAGTCCCATCATTCCAACAGATCAATTTTACATGATATGTTCCTTCCTGATTCTTCATATTACTGTGCTATAATTTTATAGTTTTCTAACAGAAACTTCAGTAGAATAATACTCCAGAAAATTATTTTCCAATAAACTATATAAAATGATGCCATATACAATGATAAAATTGAGAAAGCCTTTGAAAAAGACAGTTCTTTAATAAGCTAATTTTAGTACTATTTTAGCTCTACTGAAAAAATATTGAGGTTAAAAAAATAGTTCCTAGTTTCCATATGTCCCACTAAAAGTTTCCTGTATCATCGCCATCCCATTTACATATGTTTGATTTTTTATGATCACTTACTGAACTGATATTGAAGTCAGCATTATCTTCATAATCATATTATAAACTCAGTATTTATATAATTAATTTTTCACATTCAAGGACTCCACTTGAAGATACCTTCTACCATTAGGCTTTATGTAATTTCCAACTATTTTCTTTAGTTTTCTCTGTTCTGAATGGATTTTACAGTTTAGAAATTGTCATATCAAATATTTTATAAAATATCCTTGTATAGGATTTTTCTGAATTTTCCTAGGATCACATAAGTCACAGTATTTTTGAAAGAAGATCAGAGATGTAAAGTGTGTTTTCATAACATCTCTCAATGGTATAAACAATCAAGATGCAATTACTACTAATATTTACCCTGATTTCCAGTATTACCAGTGTTCTGTTATGGAGAGTTATTTCAGTTATCCCAAATTTAAAATTATCTAGAAGTGTATCTATTGGTGTAAGTCCCCTATTTGAAGAGCAATTAAGAACCAATTATTTATAGACAGAGTTGGAAAGAGGATTATCCATATTCTTTTGTATGAGAGATTTGTCCCTTCTTTTTCAGTTCTATGTGTTCCCAAAATTTGTCTACATTTGTATGAAATAAATAGATTTAAATATATATATTTGTACTACAAAGTTATACTGAAAGCTATGTATTGATACACACATATTTATAATATTGTGAGTTGTAGCCAAATATTGTATTGTTTTATTATTAAACTATTTCTAGATATAGTCACTTAAAAACTCTCAGTTGAACTCTGTGACTCTTTGACATACCACATTTTATGTGTATGTGTGTGTATGTGTGTGTGTGAACATGTGTGTGTATGTTAGAGAGGTGGGAAGAGAAGGAGAGGTAAAATGAGAAGTAGAGGAAGAGAGTGAAAGAGAGAAAAGAGAGAGGGAGAGGAAGAGAAAGTGAGGAGAACATTGGGTGTTTAGTACTTTCTTCCTCATTCTAACTATAGCTTTTCGTGTATTATCTTTCTCAAAACCAAGGTAATTTATGAGCTGTTTCTCATAGGCATACTACCTCATTTTGGTGTAGGTTATGTACTTATCTGAGCTATCATCGGCAGGATAAGAGATGTATACACATATGACATATTACATGTAATTATTTGTATAATTTTAGCTAAGAACAAATTAATACAGGATTTCTTTACTTTTTTGTTTATGTCTTGGTAGGTTGTATTGGTTAAGTAATTTATCAATTTGCGCTAATATCTGAAAACTTAACATATTAACCATAATAGTTTCTTATTACCAATATGGTACTGGTTTCAGCTTTATTTGTTATTTTTCTTTCTACTGGAGTGTAAATAGACACTGAATGAAATGTTCCTGTTTATGGATATGTCTTTATTGTTATAAATTCCTCATCAATTGCACAAGAATAATTCACTCTGAAAATTTGTAAAACCTAAGTTTCTCAGTCAGTCCTTTCCTGTTGGGATTTGAAGCTAAGTAGGTCACCTTAGGGTTTTGGGGTTTTGTTGTTGTTGTTGTTGTTTCTACTACTTATATATCCTCCGGACATGAGCTTGATTTTCCAATTATGGCTATCCTTTGAAATATGTCTTGAACATAACAGCACCAGATCATTTTTATTGTAACTTCTATAGACCACAGAATCTTTATTTTGTGGTTTTACTCTCTGGACTCCATTAGGTCCAATAATGATGACTTAAAAATACTAATTATTTTATTTCTTTGTCTTCAGAAACTTCTGTTTTTCAGGACAGTCCAATTTCATATCTATCTACCCATCTGTCTGTCTGTCTGTCTGTCTGTCCATCTGTCTATGTTCATTTCATCTCTCTACCTAGAATTATTACTTATACATCAGTTCCATGTGTATACATGATTTATTGTCATCTGATGCCTATATTTTAAAGACCATTATGATTTGTTTTTTACTTAAATGGTCAGATTCATCTGTAAATATATTTTACTTCGGTACTGTTGTCCATCCATTTCTGGGATGTTTTCTTAAGTATTTGGTATGGTTATGATAACTTGTGAATGAACTTTATATATTTTTGTTCACAGGTAATTCTAAAGATACTTTCATCCTATTTGTTTGAATCTTTCTCATGACAGAAAACTCTTGTTTCATTTACTTTCCATGGGAAGCTAATGCACAATACCAGACACACATCTTCTCTTTTTCCATTTTATTACTTCTTACAGCTTGTTGAATAACATGGGATTATACTACTACTACTTTTTGAATATTTCATTTCCATTATTCTTCACTAACATATAAGTTTTTAGAGACAGACATGTTTATCTATTTTAATAAAAAAATAAAATGGCTGTTGTAAAACAGATAAAATAGCATGGGTTCTAAAATACTATTTTAGGAAACATAATGTATCTTATTAAATTTGAAAGAAATCATCAAATTTAGGATGTATCTCTGAGGACAGGTTTACCTTGCATGAAAGTTCTGAGCTTAATTCCCAGTACTACCACACATACACCTATACAGACACACACTTACACACACACACACACACACACACAGGTAGATAGATGGATAGATAGATAGATAGATAGATAGATAGATAGATAGATAGATAGACAGATAGATAGATAGATGGAGAGAAAGAAAGACAGAGAGAATGAATCACATAACAAAGTCAGGATGGTGAGGAGATGGTACTAGGAACACGGTATTATAAAACAATAGAACACATCAAGATTGCATCTAACTTGTATTGACATAAGATATAATATTTATTGAGAGACCAAATTTTAATTGAATTCCAGAAGAAATGTGGGATCTAATTAAAATATTTAAATGGATGTTTTAAGTGTTCAGAGCGTTCAACTCTCTAGTTGAGTTAGCTGAATTTACTACAAAATCATTTATGGAAATAAAGTAGTACACAGATCAATAGTTTCTCAGGGGGAAAATACATTCTGCTTAAAATCATGTAAATACCTAGTGGTATTTTCTATACTAAAAACTTTCGTCACCTAGATTACACTTGATTTGATCTCTTTGTTCTGCAGATGCAAGGGATGTATTGAGAAATTGTCACATCTATCTTGTGAGTAATTGGTAGTTATTGAAAGCACAAATGTCCACATACATAATTTAAAGTGATACATGCTATATATTTGTAAGTTAAATGAGTGAGAAGAAAAATCAATTTATCAATACTTACATTTGTACAAAGACTTCTAAATTAAAATTGACATAACTTTTAAAGAGAAGGTGATGTTGCTTTATGAAAGCTGGATATATCATCTTGCCACCTTCAGGAACTGCCATGTTGATTGTGAATATAGCTTTTAACAGATGCTCCAGGGTCCAGTAAGAATTCCCAATGAAACCAGGTTTTTTCAAAAGCTATAGTTTTCTCTCTACAAACAGATATTAATGCCCCATTGCTGAAGACAATTACACAATTAATTCAATTGGTAGAAGCAAAAAAGGCTACATAGAGCCTTTACCCCATGTATCTTTAGTACAGGAAGGTACTCTGCATGATCAAAAGAAAAGCATAAATACTAAGCCAATATCAAATCCTTTGATCTACAATGGTATCTTGCCTACAAGATATTCTAGGAAAATGGTGGATCAAAGTTTGTAGAGGTAGCTAACTGATATCTGATATGACTGAAAGCTCACTTCATGAGATAGGATCCATACCCCAAATTGTTCAGATAACCAGGAACCTGAGACTAGACAGTCTAAGGACCTAGGGTAAAAGCAAATACTGTTGTTCTAAGAGAAAGCTACAGCAGCAGCAGAAAGTAGCAATAATATAATGCCTAGTGACATTGTGCTGTACTCATAGATCAAAGTGCCTTTCCCAGTCATCAGAATAGTTTCTTCCTGTAGCAGATTGGAAAAAACCCGAAACACTCTTCATGAAACACTCTCTCCTCTCCTCTCCTCTCCTCTCCTCTCCTCTCCTCTCCTCTCCTCTCCTCTCCTCTCCTCTCCTCTCCTCTCCTCTCCTCTCCTCTCCTCTCCTCTCCTGTCCTCTGCTCTCCTCTCCTCTCCTCTCCTCTCATCTCCTCTCCTCTCCTCTCCTCTCCTCTCCTCTCTTCTCCTCTCCTCTTCACTAAGGACTCAGGGAACCTGCTGAAAGGAAGTCAGAAAGATGATAAGAGCCAGAGCAAATAGAGGACTATAGAAAACAAGACCTTTTGAAAAAGCAGAATTGATGCACATATAAACACACAGACTGGTGCAGTATGCACAGAACCTCCTGGGACTACTCCAGATGGTATCCTAGAGCTCAAAGAAGTGGACACACACACACACACACACACAAACACACACACACACACACACAAATGCACATCTATAACTTGGAAGCTATCTTATAATATTTTCTTGCAAATGAAAATTTAATTTTCTCCAAAAGATTTCACTAGGGAAACAAAGTATTCTTAAGCATAGGCCATTTGCCTAGCAATGGGTGGCTAACACGAAATACTCAATAGTGTCACTCAGTGTTTCATGTTTCATAGTGTCATGTCAGGGCTTTAAGAAGAATTGTATCTTAGTTTTTATTTTCTTTTATCCATCTCTCTGTCTGTCTCTCTCTCACTCTGGGTCTGTGTGTGTTGTGTGTGTGTGTGTGTGTGTGTCTTGCTCTTTACCTTATAGGTCTTTTAGTATATATTATGACTTCCAGTTTAGTGGTTTTATGGATTTCTTGAGTGTCTGAGAACCCTTCTTATTATATCTATAGCACCTGTCTTCTCTTGGGATCTTCATTCTGTTTTGTCCTATACCAATGCATTAGTTTTCTGTTATCATATTTTATTTTATTATTATGCCTTGGATGTCTATTTGTTTTCTAATGAGAGACAGAAAGATAGTGAATCTGGATGGGATTGGTGGTGGAGAAGAACTTGGAGGAGCAGAAAGGAAAAGTAGAGTCTGTATTTATCCTGTGAGAAAAGAAAATCTAATTCATTTTATTTAAAACTTTTTTTGGTATAGAATAGTTTATTCAGGGTAGGGGATGGGAGTTAGTGGTAGAGAGAGGTAGAGAGGGGGGAGAGGGAGAGAGAGAGAGAGAGAGAGAGAGAGAGAGAGAGAGAGAGAGAGAGAGAGAGAGAGAGAGAGAGAGAGGAGAAGGAGGAGGAGGAGGAGGAGGAGGAGGAGGAGGAGGAGGAGGAGGAGGAGGAGGAGGCTGGCCATGACCATGTGGAGGGGGGAAGAGCCCCAGGGGCAGAGAGGTGAGAGAGTGTGGGAGAGCAGAGAGCAAAGAGCTATTTAAAACTTTTATTTATTTACTTTATATCCTGCTCGCTGCCCCTCCTTCAGTCACTCCTTTGAACTATTATTTTTCCTTTCCTACTTTCCTTTCCCTCTAAAAGTTAGAGGTCCCCCTTGAGTATCTCCTCATCCTGGCATATCAAGTCCTCTCCTACTGAGACCCAAAAAGGCAGCTCAGCTAGAAGAATATGTCCCATGTATCAGCAACAGCTTTTGGGATAGCCCTTGCTCCAGTTGTTAAGATCCTGCCAAGCTGCACATCTGCTACTTATGTGCAGTGTGGAGAGTGCTTGGTCCAATCCATCTTTGCTCTTTGGTTTGGTCTCTGAGAGCCCAAAAATCCAACTTAGTTGATCCTCTTAGTCTTCCTGAGTAGTTCCTATCTCTTTCAGGGCAGCAATCATTCCTCCTATTCTTCCATTAGAGTATTCTTCCATTCTCAAGCACCATACAATATCTGGCTGAGGGTATCTGCATGTGTTTGAGTCAGCTACTAGGCAGTGCTTTTCATTGCACAGCCATGCTATAGACTCCTGTCTGCAAGCATAACTGAGTATCAGTATTAGTGTCAGGGATAGGAGCTTGGTCATGGGATGGGTCACTAGCTCCACTAATTATAAGTTGCCCATTTTTCTCAGTCTATGCTCCATCCCAAAATTCTTGTAGACAGGATAAATTTTTGGGTGAATGTTTTGTGAGTGAGATGATGTCCCCTACCACTCCACTGAGATTTCTGCCTGCCTACAGGAGGTGCTCTCTTTAGGTTCTGTATCTCAAATGCTGTACCTTACCCCCACTGATTCTTGGATGCCTCCTCTATCCTCTGAAAGCCCCTGCTCATCAGGAAAATGCAATTCAAAACAACTCCGTGATTCCACCCTACATGGGACAGAATGTCTGAGATAAAAACAAAACAACAAAAGCAAAACAAAACAACAACAACAACAACAACAACAACAAAAACCTCAAGTGATAAGACATGTGGGCAAGAAGGTCAAGCAAGAGGAATACTTCTCCATTGCTGGTGGGATTGCAAACTGGCTCAGACACCTTGGAAATCAATTCAGCAGTTTCTCAGAAAACTGGGAATAGTTCTACCTCAAGACCTAGCTACACTACTACTGGACTTTTATTCAAAATATATTCCAGCATCCCACCAAGACACTTGCTCAATTATGATCATAGCAGCTAGCTATTACAAAGAAGATTTAAAAAAAAAAAAGGTGAAGCATCTACAAAATGGATTGCTAGTTAGTATTCTGTCAAATACTATTAAAACAAAAACTATTTTAATTAAAAAGAAAAACAATCAAACAAGAAAGAAGTGCCATATAAATATACGTAAGAATTAGACTCTGCATTATTAGTTAAGTGACATTGTAGGCACCCAGAGAAAAAGTTTTGCATAGAATAAAGAATAGTAAGTTAGCCCATTCAGTTCTTTATAAACCAGTTAGACTAACATATATATATATATATAATATTTGCTATCAATTAAGGCTTTAAAGCAGTAACATTGACCTGGCTTCCCTGTCCATAGTCTTACAAGTTTAAATCTGAGCCACTTCGAAAAGCCTCTCACCTGAAGCTAGGGTCCTTGCCCTCATACACTGAATATTCTGGAGTTCACTTATTTTTATCCTACCCTTCAAATAACTGAAAAGCTGTCTGCTAGATTTTTTAAGGTCAGGAGAAATATCCTTACATTATGGATTTCTTTCTGTGCTTTCAAGCTGCATCTGGCCAGTAAACATAAATGCGATGTGCTTATGCAATTAGGTCAGGGCTGAGTGTATAATCTTTCTTCCTTAATGTCATCTATGACAGATCATATGCTGTAATTATGGGAGTAAAATCCCTATGACTGGGATTAGGGAGAGCATATGCAACGAGGGCATTGACCTTGAAGGGTCTCTGAGAATTTGTTCCGAATTGTGAGTAATGAAACCTGTTCCAAACATTTACTGTTAAAGGGGAATAAGCCACCCAGAAAACGGATGCCAGAGGATTGTGAGTTTAAGCTTATACCCCATAAGCTAATGTATATACAAAAACGCATACATATACATGTATATGGAGAGAGACAGCAACAGAGATAGAGAGACAGTGACAGAGGGAGAGAGGAGTTTGAAACTCTAGTATATGAAGCAGGTTACTTGGCTGTAGCTCTGTGGTAGAACAGTGTCTGTCCCACATCATGCCTTCATTTTAATTCACAGGCAACCAGAATATTAGTATACCACAACAGCCTTCCTATAACCATCCCACTTTCTTTAGGTCACAGGTTCTTCAACATTTAATATTGTAATTCTCTCAGAGCAGATATTCTTTGCATAGTAAGTATATAAATCAGATGCAAAAATCAAGCATTTCTAGACAATAGCTATACATGTAGTTATTGTAAAGTAATTAAGTTAAATATAATACACATCTATTAATTGATGACTAAAAGAATATTGCATATTAGTGAGATAAATGCAGCTTTTTATATGAAGAATAGAACTTTGTAAAACAATTTAGAACATCAGGGCTTTGAGCATTTCAGTGTTTTTTGTTTGCTAATTTGATTTTAAAATTGTAGTTGCTAAAATAGTACATCACACATACACACACACACACACACACACACACATGTAGTTTAGACACTTCAGAATCCTGGGGAATTCCATTCTCATCACAAGATAGAATCCAATTCATGATTTTGTTTATCAAACAAAACACAATAGCTCAAATAAAAAATTTAAAAGTCAAACATTCTAAAAGATAAAATCCAGAGACATACTAATTTTATCTATACTTATTAAGGAATGATGATAGAAAACTACTAATACCTTTGTTTTCCATAGCTGAGCCATGTTTCTGTAAGAGCAGAACATGTCATATGTACAGAGAAGAAGCCGTAATTCTGAATCCACAGTATCTTGTCCTAGCTGAAGTACTTCATGAAGCACTCATTGGCACTGGATATCACAATTCATATAAAAGTGCTCCGCACTGTATGTTCAGAACCAGCAAGGTTGTACTATCAAGCAAGTGCTACGGAATACACTTCAGATTGATTAAGGACGTGATTTTGAACATTTTTTTATTATTGTGCATTCAGCAATCTTTTACTGTTTCCAAATTTGTCCAACCCCCACATTTAGTTATATAACCTTATGTAGGGTCCAGGATAACAGTTTAAGACCCTATGGCTTAGATAATTTTTATGGTTTTGCTGGCAAGTGTATTCTTGGGATTCATATTCAGAATTCATTAGGCAGAAGAATAAAAAATGCCCACAATCTTTTTTTGGATTCCTCCCATTAAGAAATTGAAAATATTTACTTATCCACTGACGTTTGATGTGCGTTAGGACATGTTTTGAACAGAGGAATGGAATAAATTTTACTTATTTTGTAAAATCTGAGAAAGGGTTAAAGAGGTCTTCTCTTCAAGTTATTGTATTCCTGCTCTGAGACTGGCATGCAAAATTTGCTTAAGATATGAAATTTGATAATGAAGAACATATTATTTAAGGAGGGAGAGGGAAGGGAGAGAAAGAGGGAGGTCAAAGAAACATCTTGTATTGTTTTTTTTTTAAATATTTTTATTTTCTATATTCTTTGTTTAAATTCCAAATGATTTCCCCTTTCCTGGATCCCCCCTCCGCATATGTCCCATAAACCTTCTTCTCTCCATCCCTTCTCCAATCACCTCCCTCCTTTTTCTCTGTCCTTATATTCCCTTCCCATGCTAGATCAATACTTTCCAGGATCAGGACCCTCTCCATACTTCTTCTTGAGAGTCATTTGTTATGCAATTTGTGCCTTGGGTATTCAGGGCTTCTGGGCTAATTAATATCCACTTATCAGAGATTGCATTCCATGTGTATTCTTTTGTGATTGGGTTACCTCACTTAGGATGATATTTTCCAGATCAAACCATTTGCCTAAAAATTTTGTGAATTCATTGTTTCTAACTGCTGAGTAGTATTCCGTTGTGTAAATATACCACATTTTCTGTATCCATTCCTCCTTTGAGGGGCATCTGGGTTCTTGTATTGTTAGCAGTCAATGAGACAACAAAGATTTAAACTTTAGTTAAAACCAGGTGCATAGTTTATTTAGAAATATGGGTTCATTTTAATCCATTTGCTGGCTTAATTGTAAAGTCAACACTGTGGAGATTTCTTTGTTGCATTACTTAACATCACAGAAAATGGTCATAAATGAACAAAAGTAACAAAGCACAAATGTAATAAACCTTTACAGAATGATTAGCATCATTAGTTAGTAAGCCTGTCTGCATATCAGGAACTGTATCTCTCCCTAAGGCAGGTGGCCAGGTGCTTGTCAAGAACATAGGCTTTCGAAATATCAGTCCTCAAATGGAACCTTCATTTTGAAAAGTACGAAACTGAATACTTGCTAACATTGCTTATGTTATTAATTTTCATCAAGTAAGTTTTATTTTCTGCTGGTGTAACAGTTTATAAAACACCAAGTCTGTTAAAGCAATATATATTTACTATGTCAATATTCCTGTGGATTGAGCTGTCCTTGGCACAGTGGGATCTCAACTTCTGCTTCTCATCAGGTATGATCCTGGTGTGAGCCTATAAAGTGATATTATCAGAAACTCAATTTAGGGAAAGGTGTCTTCCAAATCCTCACAGGTTTTTGGCTACATTACTGGCTACATTACTATCTTGCTGATGGTGATACTCTTAGAGAAGCTTTTCCAAATTCCTTGTTTTGTCATCATGAGATATAACATTCCTTTTCCAGGTTCTTTATCTTATAGAAATATTTTTAAAAAAATTTAGAGAATTTAAGATAATGTATTAGGTTTCAGAAAAACAACAGAACAGACAAGATGGGGATTTAGTCAGTTTCAAGGAAGAAGTAATTGAAATAGAAGGGAAAAAGAAGGGGACATATTTTTCTGAGTTAGAAGTTAAGAAAGCAATCCAGGTTTATCTTAGTGGTGTCTAAGCAGCTATATCCAGAAAATGGGTGACGTCACAGAAATTGTTGAGTATTCTAAAAGGATAAATAAGGAATCTATGAATTGCTGCTGTAATAAGGAGGGAAATAGTGAGAGACCAGATCTTGGATTTAGACTGCATTTTAGAAAATCTAAGGTTGAACTCGAGTTAACCAACAAACCTGCACCTACCATCAGTTTCCAGACAAATACCTAGCACCAGTTTCCTGGTTACATTTTAACTAGCCTATCCGCATTACACTTCCTAACAACTGCCAATCAGGAGGAAAGCAGAAGTTTATGGTTTGGCTTCTAGCAGCAGCCAATTATTTTAAAAGACAGAAAAAAAAATCCATAATAGCCCCCTAATTATATGTGTGCCAGGCTAGAAAGCCCCTTGCTTGTTTGCTAAGCTCTACACAAGCTTTCTCTGGGCTTCACCTTTCCATCCTGCTGCATCAGGATCAGCAGTGGTCCCAAGCTCAAGCTTGAATTAAAAAAGACCATCCATCGTGTGATTACATCAGAACTGACTCCTTGGTGGTCTTTGGGAGGCCACAAAATAAGCACAACAATAGAAAAGATGGGGTGGTTGAATTTTCTCTCTGAGTGAGAATTCAGAATGTAGGCAGGCTCAGAAGTATAATCAGAGGGTCTACATGAAGGGGTATTTTAGCGTGTTTTGATATGCATCTTATTAAAGAGGCAAGTATTCCTCCAACATTCTTTTCTAAGTTGATGCTCACATGTGTAACATTTATTTTCTACTTTTACCTTAAGCTTGCCTTAATGGGCTTCCAAAGGAGGCTTCCCATCTAAAAGCAGATGACTAATCTAGTCCCTGAACAAGGGGCGCACTGCTGCCACATCAGCAGGTATCACCCAGTGACTCAGCCTTTTGTAAACAGATGATTGATCATTTACCAGACTATTTTGTGATATGAGTTTTTGCTTATTGGTATAGATATATCGTAAAGGGTTTACAGAACATGTGGAGAGGTCAGAAATGCTATTAGTACAGTGGTTTTTAACTTGTGAGTGGAAACCCTTTTGGGGGCCCAGCTGCAATTTTACAGGCATCACGTAAGACAATTAGAAAACACAGGCATTTACATGATGATTCATAACAGTAACAAAATTACACTTCTGAAACAGTAGTGAAAATAATCTTATGGTTGGGGGTCACCACAACATGAGGAACTCTATAAAAGGGTCACAGTAAAAGGAAAGTTGAAAACCACTATGTTAGCAACTACCAACTGTCAGCCTAGTAACATAAATTAGCTTCCATTATCCAGACATAGCTTCATAATCATATGTCCAAGAGAAGCCTTTTCCATCGATTCTTCTGCATTCACCATCTGTACTTTTCACTACATACTCTCCTTTAGGGCTTTTATAAAGTTTAAATGATATGTAATGAACTTTGTGCACAAGTATTTTATCAGAAATGTACATATGGACCTCTGAATACCAGGGTAAGGTTTTCAGAACAGGTATGGTATGTAGACTAGATACGGCGTTACTAGGAAAGAGTCCTTCCCTCATTCATCCTCTTCCCTGCACAACTTTAGTTCAGGAGGGTGCTAGTGAGAGTATTTTAAAAAAAAAAGGCCACCCCCAGAAAATAGAGGGAGGCTCACATGGTGAGATCGGCAAAGCTCTGCTGGACAGATATCCTGAGAACCTACGCCACAGGAACATCTTCCAGCTACTGAACATTTATTGAGTGGAAACATGCTTTCTTCTGCATATTTTAGTATATAGAACTGATGATAAACTTAGTAATGCTGTTGTAAGTGTGGGTCTTTGGCTCTGTGTTTTCTTGTAAGCTGAGCACTGAGGGAATTCAATATTCTTTTCTTTTCTATATTCTTTGTTTACATTCCAAATGATTTCCCCTTTCCCAGTTCCCCCCTCCCCATATGTCCCATAAGCCTTCTTCTCTCTGCCCATTCTCCAATCACCTCCCTCCTTTTTTTCTGTCCTGATACTCCCCTACAATGCTAGATCAAGCCTTTTCAGGATCAGGGCCCTCTCCTTACTTCTTCATGGGAATCATTTGTTATGCTAATTGTGCCTTGGGTATTCAGAACTTCTGGGCTAATTAATATCCACTTATCAGAGATTGCATTCCATGTGTATTCTTTGGTGATTGGGTTACCTCACTTAGGACGATATTTTCCATTGTAACTTCTCCTGTTCTTCTGTCTCAAGGCCTACTGCTCTTTTTGTATTCTATGAAATTATTGTTGCCAAGGAAGTAAGATGGGATTAGTTTTGTCTGACAGATTGCCCATGATATGGCATCTTCCTGGTTGGCAAAATTCTCATGTGGTGTGGGGTTTTTAGGTGGTGAACTGTAGAGTAATTTTATTCTTGAAACATGGTTGCACAGGCAATTGATCACATTCAAAGACCTAGGCCTTTGTGATCTGGCTAGAGGGCACACAGACACTCCACACACCTTTAATCCTTTGGATGAAATACATATATGCGCTTAGTATGTACCTTTAAGGTAAAATTAATTTCTAGAAACAAGCAGCTCTGTCTAATTGAGCAGACAAAGTGGTGAATCGGAGAATTATTTGAAAGAATGAGAAGTTAGGCCCAACTCTCACAAGAATAGTGCAGGAGCAGGAAGCTATTCAAGAACAGCACAAGGAGAGGAGAGTCAGTTGTAGTCAGTGCCGTGAGTGTAGTACAGTGGAGTTGAGTTCATTCCTAAGTTCATGCCATTCAGTTCAGGTCCACAAAGACAGTTGAATCTCTAGAATAAGAAGAAGCTATATAATTAGAGCAAATTGCTAGAGTTAGTTTGAGGCCAAGCAGAGCAATTGAGAAACCAGATTGGTTCACTCAGGTTGGAGAGGAGTTTTAGTCCAAAGAGCTAAGTTGAATCAGCCAGTCTGAGTTCAGAAAGAAACCAAAAGGGTGAGCTTACTCATTAACAAGCTCCTGAAATGACAATTATATCAGGTGAATACAAAATACTTTTACAGAGAAATTCCCTTTTTGGGGGTGGGCATGGCATACACTGTATAATCTCCATTAAAAACGTATGCAGACTTGCAGGGTATAAAATGACACATGGAGCTGAGGTACTCTAACTGGGTGTCTTTTTTTTTTTTTTTTTTTTTTTTTTGGATTCTTACAGTTTGTTTCCTGTAGTTCACATGCTACAAAATAATCGAAAGCTTCCTTTAAAAGCTTTAAAAAAAAACAGCTACCAACTGTGTCATATTTTTATCAGAGGATTCTGATACAGATCAATACCTGTAAAACAGATGTTTGCCGATTTCCTTGTCCATTTCTTTGCTTTCAGTCTAATGAACGTCCCCTGTGAATTATGTTTCTCTAGTATGTCCACTTTATTCTGGAGAGGTCAGTCCTCTATGGCAAACAAAAGTGAGGGAAAGAAATTACCAGCAACAATGAACCTCAAGCGACATTCTCTGGTGTTTCTATACATATTCCGTGTATATAGCTAGCATATATTTTATTGTGAAAACCTAATTTCTATTTAAGTATCATAAATTTTATTGCTTGTGGACAAGATGACGCCACACTGTCAGGCCAACTGAGTGTCTCCATCCCCACATCTGAGATGGTCTCAGCATCTAAATCCTGATCATTATCTTTCTCCAATTTTCAGCTTCTTCTATGGTTAAAACCTTGATTTTTATTACTTTCTGAAATTTCGGGCTAGTAAAAGAAATAACAATATCTTTTTCTTTCAACATTTTGCACAGAACTTAATTTCAAAGGCACATGGTCTAAATATTAAGAGTACACCATCGTCTTTCACAAAAAATTATAATTCTAAGTCTCTGACAGTGGTGGTTTGTATTTATTTTATTTTACATGCCCTTCAAGAATATTTTTACAGCACTGGAACACTCCTTCTGTCATGAAGTTTTACACTAATGGTCTGGGTCTCAACATTCTTATCAATATTTCATATTTGAGAGTGAACAAATTCTAGTGCTTCAGAGGCCTGGATGAAGCCATATTGTCTGTCTGTGAACTCATTAACAAATAACAAGCATTTTTAAATCGGTAAAGCCTTTATGTTACAGGGCAGGTATAGGTGGACATGCTTAACTGTGGTATGTTCTATAATCTTTAAAAAATGTTAGGAAAACATATTACTTTGCCTTAGTTGGGATTTTACTCCAGTACTGAGAGTTGGAAATTGTATCAAACCTATCTGATAGAAATAAAAATGATTGCTTTATAGTGATTACATTTCATTCTTTTTTTATTTTTTAAATATTTTAATGTTTATTTTATGTATTTACATTTCAAGTGTTACCCCCTTCCTAGTTTCCTCTCCACAAACCCTTTATCCCCTCCCCCAAGCAGGAGCACCTCTATAAGTGTGCTCCTCTACCTGCCCACCCACTTCCACCTCAGCATCCTAGCCCTCCTTAGGCTGGTCATCCAGCCTCCACAAGACAATAAACTCCCCTGTTATTGATGCCAGATAAGGCTATCCTCTGCTACATATCCAGTTGAAGCCATAAGTACCTCCATCTGTATGCTGTGGTTAGTAGGTTAGATCCTGGGAGCTTTGGGGAGGGGGTGAGTCTGGGAATCCCCAGATTTTTTTTTTTTTTTTTTTTTTTGTATTTAAACCCACAAAGCTTCAGACAACTAGCCAGGTGAACTTTTAAGTACCATTTGCATAGATTCCCATTGGTTCATACTGTTCTTCCTATGGGGTTACAAACCTTTTCAGCTTCTTCAGCCCTTTCCAACTTCTCCATTGAGAACCCTGTTCTCAGTCCAATGGTTGCCTGTGAGCATCTGCCTCTGTATTTGTCAGGCTCTGCAGAGCCTCGCAGGTGATAGCTATACCAGTCTCCTGTCAGCAAGCTCTTCTTGGCATCAGCAATAGTGTCTTGGTTTGGTGTCTGCAGATGGGATGGATCCCTAAGTAGGGCTGACTTCAGGTATATAACTTTCTTAACAAAAGCTTTTTTAAATCTTCAAAAACGTTTAGTTTTACACATACACAAAATCATGAGTAGTGTTACATCATTGAATTTGTTTCCTTTTCCTAGTTTGGAAGTATATAAAATTTGTGTGGACTACATACTTTAATAACTAGAAAGGAGAATACAACATTTATGCTCAAGTGGAGTTACTTGCAGTATCAGAAGTCTCTGTGAGGTTCTTCTTCATACATTTATCCTTGGCAGAATTTTATTGCCCTAAATTTCTCATTGTTGCCAGTGTATTGTCTTGTAGTCAATCTAAAGTAGCTTCATATGGTTATTGAAATTTGAGTTTTTGTATTTAAACCCACAAAGCTTCAGACAACTAGCCAGGTGAACTTTTAAGTACCATTTGCATAGATTCCCATTTTTAGTATCTTACTGTTTGCTTTGTGGCTTAATCTCCATGTATTCATGCAATATGTGTATCAATATGAGTGTATGTATTTGCTGAACTATTGAAATAAATATGAAATGCTGGTTTTGGAGAACAATGACATACTCCAATTACCAGAGCATACTCCTATCATCTTTGCCATGTAATGTACATTAAAATAAGCTAGAGGGCATACCTGTGACTCAATGATTTATCCCTAAAATGAACATTATTAAAAATTATTTTTCCAAATCACTGCTCGATATAGCAAGATAACCACAAATCTGAAAATATGACAGAGGGTTATTTATAATTTCTCCCTAAAGAATGAAATTAAAAAATGTTCATCACTTTCTGGTTTGGGGATATTTTATCAATGATCTTGTTTCAGTAGATTTTTTTTTTTAGCAGAACTGAGAAAGTATTACTATATTATTTCCAAATAAAGTACAGTACTGTAAACTATTTGCATTCAGAACTCTTTAAATTAGCATGTTCTTTCTTGTAGATTCTCTAATTAACCTCATGATTAATGATGAATATCTTTCTAAAGAGACTTTAAAAGTGGAGAAAATGTACTTCTGGAAGAATAAAAGCAAATTCATCTCCACAAACTGTGACCACTGAAAATACTAAATATTTTCTATAAAAACTGATGATTTTCTAGCTCTGTTTCTCACTTCTAGGAATATTGGCAATTTACAGATGTGGTGCACTCTGGTGACCTGTTACAGCATCCGTAGTGACAGACCTGTGGTTCCATGCCACATTAAAGACTCACTTTTATAGTTAACAGTTACACAGGGAGAGAGCTACAGGGAAGATGGCTGTACTACAGGCACGTCAGTGAAGAATGTCTTTGAAAACACAGTTTGTTCCTGTGAGGCAAATCTCATGATTGATACCAAATATATCTTACTGATATTTTATTAAATTCATTGATACATATTTTAAAATTTTATTTTATAACCAAAGGAAATTATTTTATCTACTGCTAAATTATCAGTGACTATGCATGAAAATTTACTTTTTTTTAATTCTTTAATCTTTTTTATAGCCCAGACTTTATCCTCCTCCTGGTCTATCCTCTGACTCTTCCTCATCTCACACCTCCTGCCCCTGTCTCCAAGATGTCCCTACCTCCCCAAATCCACATCACCATACCTCCCCACTCCCTGTGGTCTTAAGTCTCATGAAGGTTAGGTGCTTCTTCTCTGACTGAATCCAGACCTGACAGTCCTCTGCTGTATGTGTGTTAGGGACTTCATATCAGCTGGTGTATGCTGCCTGGTTGGTGGCAGCTCAGTGAACAATCTAGGGGGTCCATATGAGTTGAGAAAACTCATTCTCCTCAGATTCTTTCAGGATTTCCCTAATTCAACCACAGGGGTTACCTAACTTCTGTCCATTGGTTGGGTGAGGAATCTTAAGCATAATGTTAAGAGAAATAAAAAAAAAAGATAGTATCAAATGATAAGAAAAATATGATCCTAATTAGTTTATTTCATAATATTATTAAGCATAATAAACAAATTAAAGAGTCAGATGCAGATATTTGCACCCAACCAATGGACAGAAGCAACTGACCCCTGTGGTTGAATTAGGGAAGGCTGAAAGAAGCTGAGGAGAAGGGCATTCCTGTTAGAGGACCAGCAGTCTCAATTAATCTGGACCCCAGAGATCTTTTAAACACTAGACCATAAAACAGGCAGCACACAGCAGCTGATATGAGGCCCCCAACAAACATACATTAGAGGACTGCTGGACCCATGTTCATTAAGAGATGATGCACTTAACCCTCAGGAGACTGGAGGCCCCAGGGAGTTTATAGGTCAGGTGGGTTGGGGGTTGGGAAATCCATGTGAAGACTGGGGAGTGGGAATGAGGTATGGGATGTGCAACAGTCTAAGGGTAGATGGGGGCATAAAATGTGGAGTGTAAATAATAAATACATTTTACAATAAGGAAAAAAGAAAGAAAAGCATAAATAGCATTAATATCTGAATAAAGAGGTTTAAAAATCCTAACTACTTTGTTTAAATTTCTATACAGGAAAGGAGACAATCACTCTAGTGAAAAGGTAACCTACAGAATCAGAAAAATCTTTTTCGTTTTTGGGTTTTTTTTTTTTTTTTGAAAAATTTTTATTAGTAAAACATTAGAAAAAGGAGTAGTGCATATCTCAACCCCATCTGAGAACATTTTTGTTTCCATTATTGGCAATCAAGACCGAGTCAACTAGTCAAAATTCAGAAAATAAGAGACTATAAAATGCTTAATCCTAACTAGGACACTCTACAATACCCAGTCTTCCCAAGACTCCAGAATCATTGCAGAAGAGGAGTTGGAAATATAAGCGGTGGATCTGGTAAATTACTACAAGGGAATAATGTTTTCCAGAAACAGTAGGGTGGTTGCACATGAGAATTCACAGGCTGTGGCAGCATTCACAACATCTTCACAGTTCTATCCAGACAGAAATCTCATCATGGAGAAGAAAAATGGTAACAATGTCTCAGTCCTGGCTGAAGAGCTTTGGTAACTGATAGTGGAAGGGAGAGTGAGAGTCACTGTTTTTAAAGATATTCTCTTTTGTAAGCCAATCAACTTCAGTTAAAGATGATACATTGAGTAGAATTTTGTAGCACAAATTGCACTTGATGTGTTAAAAACAAACAAGTGAACATCAAAAGAGTGTGAGGGGGGACTGAGTGATCTGAAGGAATTGGAGGAGAGGAATAAATACCATCAAAATATAATGAAGAAATTCTTAAATAATTGAATAAAAATAAATTGATACATTATTCATATCTATAATGCATAGTAACAGATCTATACATTTAAATACTTTCTTTTTTTACATCCATTATCAAGTTGATAGCCATCATAGTAATGGAAAAAGCTCACAATAGAGTTTACTTTCTATTGCCTTCCCCAATATACTAAATATTTTCTGTAGAAAAAATTTACTAGGAATGTTTGATGCCTGATTACTTAATTAAGGAGCATTGACTTTAATTAAACTAAAACTACTTTAATTTTATTTTATAAATGAAATCATAATTTATGACAGTTATAAAATTATTTTAAACTATTGCAACTTAAAAATTTACCTGAATACCTCTACCTCTTTTGTATTTATTTATTTAATCTATCTTCTTATCTATCTATCTATTATCCATCAATCTATGATCTATGTAGCTATAGAGTTATTTGTTTATTTTTGACTAATGTTTTGCAACTCTATCTGGCCTTGAAATTTTATGTAGCTAAGTATAATATGCAATTTCTGTCTCTAACTGCCAATTTTTGGGATTAAAGTATTCCGTTTACCTTTCTCTAATGAGATTCCTCTGTTTTTGTTGGTGTAGAAAAATGTAGCTGTGAAATACAGGTCACCTTAGCAGTCTATCATAAATATTCCAATATTCAAATCTGTTAAAACCCATTAAAATGATTTTCATTTGTTTAACATGTTCTTTTTCTTGCTTTTTAATCTCTGCATTTTAAATGTGTCAGAATGCTTATTTTATATCTATCACAGATGATACTTTTTCTACTATAGATTTATCCCTTTTAGTTTATTTCTTCTATATAGTACTATGAGACAATTGCTGAAAGTCAACTTGAGTACATCTAGAACTAACTTTATCTCAAAATGAGTTGGGCATACATGTGAGGGATTTTCTATTTAATGAAATCATTTGAAGTGGGAAGATTCACTTCTAATTCAGACTTTTGAGGTGAGAAGATCCACTTTTTTGTTGGTTTGTTTGTTTGCTTTTCTTTTTTTATTGAATATCCTCTTCATGTACATTGCCAATGGTAAAACCTTTCCTGATTTCCCCCCCTTCCCAAAGACTCCCCCAACCCCTCTCTCCTCCACGTATATGCACCTCCTGCAACATACTCCAACCTCTCCCTCGGTTTCTCTTTGTTGGGGGCCTCTGTTGAGCTTTTACCTGACCAAGGACCACTCCTCCTACTGATGTCCAACAAGGCCTTCCTCTGCCACATTTTTGTCTATAACCATGTGTGCCCCTTGGTTAATGGTTCAGTTCCTGGGAGTCTTGGGACATCTGGGTAGCTGAAATCTTTTTTCTTCCCATGGAGCTGTAAACCCCTTCAGCTCCTCCAGTCCACCCTCCAACTCCTCTATTGGGGACCTCATGCCCAGTCCAATAATTGATTGCTAGCATATGCTTCTGTATTTGTAAGGCTCTGACAGGGCCCCTCCTGAGACAACCATGGCATGCTTCTTTTAGTATACACTTCATGTAGTTCATTGTTGGAAACACTTCTCCATTGTTGATGGGATTGTAAGCTGGTAAAACCACTCTGGAAATCAGTTTGGCAATTCCTCCAAAAATTAGACTTAGTACTACCTGTGGACCCAGCTATACCACTCCTGGGCATAAACCCAGATGCTCCTACATGTAATAAGAACACATGCTCCACTACGCTCATAGCTGCCTTATTTATAATAGAAGCTGGAAAGAAACCAGATGTCCCTCAACAGAGGAATGGATACAGAAACTGTAGTATATATACACAATGGAGTACTAATCAGCTATTAAAAACAATGAATTCATGAAATTCTTAGGCAAATGGATGGAAATAGAAAATGTCATTCTGAGGGAGGCAACCCAAACACAAAAGAACACATATAGTATGCACTAACTAATAAGTGGATGTTAGCCCAAAAGCTCAAAACAAACAAATTACACTTCACCCAGCGCAGGAAGCTCAAGAAGAAGGAGGATGTAAGTGAGAGTGCTTTAGTTCCTCTGAGAAAGGGAACAAAATACTTACAGGAGCAATAAGGGAGACAACGTGTGGAGCAGCGACTGAAGTAAAGGCCAAGCAAACACTGCCCTACCTGCGGATTCATCCGAGAAGATACTATTTTATTCATGTCTTTTTTTTTTTTTATTAAGGTTGTTTGATTTTATTTTATTTTTTATTTTTTTTAATTCGATATAATTTATTTACATTTCAAATGATTTCCCCTTTTCTAGCCCCCCCCACTCCCCAAAAGTCCCGTAAGCCCCCTTCTCTTCCCCTGTCCTCCCTCCCACCCCTTCCCAGTTCCCCGTTCTGGTTTTGCCAAATACTGTTTCACTGAGTCTTTCCAGAACCAGGGACCACTCCTGCTTTCTTCTTGTATCTCATTTGATGTGTGGATTATGTTTTGGGTATTCCAGTTTTCTAGGTTAATAACCACTTATTAGTGAGTGCATACCATGATTCACCTTTTGAGTCTGGGTTACCTCACTTAGTATGATGTTCTCTAAGATTAACCTCTCATCTGAGCCCCACCTTATATTGGATGACTAAATAAAGGGCATGGCAGAAGAAATCTCTATTTGCCTCCTCGTTTTTTGCCCTCACTAGCAAATCTATTCTTCACAGGAATTAGAGCCTGCTTCTTTGGGGATTCTGGTGTATACTTAAAGCTAGCAGACACATGCATCCTCATGTACTGAATGCTTACTGGATTCTTGGATCTTCTCTTCAGAGGCAGTCATTGTTGGATTAGCTTGTATTAGCTAGACTACTGACTGTAAATTGTAATAAATCCTTCTTTTTCCCTTTATATAGAGAATCATTCTATAAGTTCTGGTACTCTACAGAAAAATCAGATTAACAAGACATAATAAGTACTTTTGACAACATTCATCCTTAAGCACTCTCTAAAATTTGGATAAGGTAGAAGATCATATTCTTAGTACTTTGAGTAACAATGAATGCATCTGCAGGGACACTTAACTCTGCTGTGATACCTTTCTTAATTGATGGTAATTTATGGCAACTAGTTTTAAGGCTTCAGTATGGAATACATCAGAATGAAGATACTAACATCTTTGTTTTATTGAAGTGATTATTTCTATTTGTAGCTATAGTTATGTCTTAGTTTACTATTCTATTACTATGTAGAGATATAGGAAAAAGGCAGTTTATGAAAAAAATTCAATACGGGGCTTGTATACTGTTTCTGAGGGTGATTTTATGATCATCATTGCAAGGAAAATGGCAGTAGACAGGCAGGACACTGGAGCAATATAAGGACTTACATTTTATCTGCACTTTGAAGGCAGAGATAAAAGGAAACTAGGCCTGGCATAGGTTTTTGAATCTTAAAGTTCCATTGCAATCACATGACTCCTCTAAGGACAGGTATCCTAATCTTTTCAAAACCTTTGAAACCAAATATGGATTATTTGGTTTCAAACTACCTGATCTTATGGGAGTAATTCTCATCCAAACTACCACAGTCACTACCCAATGTAATGAAGAATTTAGTGTTTTTATCTGTTCTTCAAAAGAATCCATGTGTGCTCGACCAAGTAGGAACATTAATAAAATCATAAACAAGTAACCAATTCAGTACAGTATTGTCATTATCAAAGCTTGTGACTTATTCTTTCTATTGATTTTTATGTACAAAGTGCAATCTTGTTGCTTCCAATTATTTCATCTACTTTTAACATGTATTAAGAGTCACTAACTTTCAATCTATATCTATTAACTCCTCTAAATTCTATTTCACAAGTGCATTGTGCAGTCATTAAGTTTCTAGCACATAAGCTACAATGTAATATCTACCTTTTACAAGAGGCTTTTTTGCCCTATTAAACTTTGTTTTGTAGTCTTTCATGCTGATTAGAATAGCTTCAAATATCATTAGAAACACAAACTACATTTAATATGAACCAAAATGTTATTCCATAGCAATATTTTTAACCATGATGTTTCATGAAATCTCTACCTCAAAATATTAGCCACTGTACATCTGACTCATTCCCCTAAAATAGGTTTACCCTGTGAACATTTTAAATGATAAGATTTTCTACTACATGTAATATTTAAACATAATCATTCTTCCTTATATTTCCTTACTATATTTTAGATAACTATGTGAAATCATAAAAATGGTTTGATATGTTGCTTTTAATTTAATCTTACAGTATTATGGAAACAGTATTATGCATATATGTGTATGGAGTGTATAAAAAAGAAAGTGATTTAAACTGTCTGGAAGAAAAACAGTTTAAACCACTGAGAAAAACTTGTGTCAGTTCTGCATGTATTAAAACCTCATATGTTTGAGTGGGGAAGTACAGGTGATCAAGTTGGTGTATTGCAGGATGTGTTTCCAAGAAGGGTCACCAAATCCTGTGACACTTGGAAGCTAAATTAGACAGTCATCATCCATCCCTGTAGTGATGGGAATAAAGAGATGTTTGCTCTGGAAAAAGTAACTACTATGTTGAAAGGGACTTTAGGTTTATAATCCCTAGAATTTAAACAGTGGCTCCAGGGAAGATTGTCTATAAATATCCCAGAAGGATTTCTATTTAACTTCCAGGTTTTGTCTTTCTATCAGTTATCCTTTAACATTGGTTGTCAACAATGTTTCTTGTGCAAGCAGAAAATGGGATGATAAGTGAAAAATATCCATGGATACCATTTTTTGACATCTGCAATAGATTTATTCATTTTTTTAAATCGTGAATTAACTTAGAATTTCCTTCTCAGAATTATGCTGCTCTAATGAAGTAAAGACATGTCAAAATTCTTAAAATATATTACAAATAATTAAAACATTGTAAAATAATGAAAGCAAGATAATTTCAAGATAATAATGTCCCTAGAATGTTGATATCCTAGTTAATTCATGTGTAAAAAAATTAGAAAATTAAAAATACCATAAGCTATCTTTAGATCTCAAATTTCTTTCCCAGATATATAAGTAGAAGGACAATTGTTATAAAGATAACTTTGGTTTTTTTTTTTTCCTGATTACTGTCTTTGTTAATTATTCTCAGTGGTTGGAAGGAGTGAGGAGAACACATGCTCCTTTTATTACTCATATAATATTTATAGCTTGGAAATGTTACTATGTTATAAAATGTTTTTCAACTAAGTCAGTAGAAGCATATGGTCCATTTCTGACAATAAAATGTATAGAAAGACCACGAGGGACCCCATTATAAGAAAGAGCTCAGTCTAAACAAAAATGGTCTTTTTAGGAAAGAGAACTAAGCTTAAGAATACAATTCTAGAACAAGTTTGCTAATGTTTATTTTAATTAACTACCCACTAAACTAAATTTTATTAAAGTATGTTTATTTCATAAGAAATATATGATAATTTGTTATAAGATATTTTAGAACTAGCTGCTATCTACTACAGGACAGATGTAAACTTATTAAATGATATTTCAGTACTTTGAAGAGACAAAAGCCTTTTCTTATTCAAATCACAAAATAATAGTTATTAATTGCATATAGCTTATTTTAATTGGCTTTTCTTCCTTATAAGCTCTATGAATAAAAATGAGCAAGTAGAGTTTTCCCCATTGTACTTGCTGGTTCTGTATCAACTTGACACAAGCTGGAGTTATCACAGAGAAAGGAGCTTCAGGTAAGGAAATGCCTCCATGAGATCCAGCTGTGAGGTATTTTCTCAATTAGTGATCAAGGGAGGAGGTCCCCTTGTGAGTAGTGCCATCCCTGGGCTGGTAGTCTTGGGTTCTATGAGAAAGCAAGCCAAGGGAAGAAAGCACGCCAGTAAGTAGCATCCCTGCATTAGCTCCTGCATCCTGAGCTGCTTGAGTTCCAGTCCTGATTTCCTTTGATATGAACAGCAGTGTGGAAGTGTAAGCTTAATAAACCCATTCCTCCCCAACTTGCTTCTTGTTCATGATGTTTGTGCCAGAATAGAAACCCTGACTAAGACATCCATGAAGACACATGTAACTAGACTTTAGTGACTGGAGAAGACACCAGAATCTTGTTACAAGAAAAATGGTAGAGAATTGAGTGCCCCATGATGAAAAACCTACTAGGGAAAATCCAGGGTAGAACACATTGCAGATTTACTAAAGATGATAAATTTTATATTTTAAGATTTAATATATTGAAGTGTGTCTGACCATATTCATATACTAAAGTTCCCAAGTTTGTTCTATCTATCATCTATCTATCTATCTATCTATCTATCTATCTATCTATTTATCATCTATTGTCTATTTTTATTTTCTTTTTATTTATCCTCTCATGCATTACATACCAAGTCGGCTTCCCCTTCCTATATTCCTCCCAGTTCTTTACCCATACTTTTTCTTTCCCCCAGAATCACTGCCCCACCTTTTCCTTCAGTAAATTGCAGGCCTCCCAAGGATGTCCACTGAAAATGGCATACAAAGATACAATAAGACTAGGCACAAACCCTTATATCAGGGCTGGACAAGGCAACCCAGTAAGAAAACAGGTCCATGAGCATACAAAAGATCCGGTGACCTCCCAACACCCATTGTTAAGAGTCCCAGTACAGAGTGTCAGGAAATTGAATAGAAACATATAGCAGTGGGTGATGCGGAACTGGGGTTAGACACTAGAAAGTCACAGATGCCAGGGAAACAAGAGGCTCCAAGCACCCAACAAGGATATCCTTAGATATAATGACAAACAGAGGGGAGATGGAACCTGCAGAGACTATCTCCAGTAGATAGTCATGGTCCCCAGCTGAGGGATGGAGCCACACACTTATCTCACGAAAGTCAACCCAGGAATTGTTCCTGTCTTTAAAAAAATGCAGGAACAAAATGGAGCAGAGTCTGAAGGAAAGGTCATTCAGAGATCACCCCACCTATGGATCCATCCCATCTGCAGATACCAAAGCCCAACACTATGGCTTATGACAGGAAGTGCTTGCTGACAGGAACCTGGTATGGGTGTCCCCTGAGAGGTTCTGCCAGCACTGACTAATACAGATGCAGATGCAGGTAGCCAACCATCAGACTGAACATGGGAACTCCAGTGGAGGAGTTAGGCGAAGGACTGAAAGAGCTCAAGGGGTTAGTTAGCAACACTATAGGAAGAACAACAATATCAAGTAACTAGACCACTCAGAGCTCCCAGGGACTAAACCACCAAGCAAAGAGTATACATGGAGGGATCCATGGCTCCAGCTACATATATATCAGAGCATGACTTTATCTGGCATCTATGGGAGGGGAGGCCCTTGGTCCTGTGGAGGCTTGATGCCCCAGTATAGGGGGATGCTAGAGTGGTCAGGTAGGACTGGGTGGGTGGGTGGAAGAGCACCCTCATAGAGGCAAAGGGGAAGGAGGTTGGGACTGGAGTTTGCAAAGGAAAATGGGAAATGGGCATATCATTTAAAATGTAAACAAATAAAATGATTAAGAAAAAAAAAAACCTCCCACATAATTAATCACAACATGTGTTCAGAAAATTCAGGACAGAGCCATACCCTGTGATTTCCATATACTTTGTGAGCCCCAATGGGCTCTGCTTAATTGATTCTGTGGGTCATGTTCCTCTGATGTCTTCAATGTATCTCCTACAATCCTTCCTCCTCATCATCCATAGGGTTCTCTGAGTTCTAAGTAGTGTTTTACCCTGGGTCTCTCTCTTTTTTTTAAATTTTCTACATTCTTTGTTTACATTCCAAATGATTTCCCCTTTCCTGGTTCCCCACCTCCATAAGTCCCATAAGCCCTCTTCCCTCTGCCCATTCTCCCCCCATCAACCCCCTCCCACTTCTTTGTCCTGGTAATCCCCTGCAATGCTGCATCAAGCCTTTCCAGGACCAGGGCCCTCTCCTTCCTTCTTCTTGGGAATGATTTAATATGTGAATTGTGTCTTGGGTATTCAAACCTTCAGGGCTAATATCCTCTTATCAATGTCTGCATTCTATGTGTGTTCTTTTGTGATTGGGTTACCTCACTTAGGATGATATTTTTCAGATCCAATCATTTGCCTAAATATTTCATGAATTCATTGTTTTTAATTGCTGAGTAGTATTCCATTGTGTAAATATACCACATTTTCTGTATCCGTTCCTCCATTGAGGGACATCTGGGTTCTCTTCAGCTTCTGGATATTATAAATAAGGTTGCTGTGAACATAGTGGAGTATGTGTCCTTATTGCATGCTGGGGAATCCTCTGGGTATTACCTGGGGAATACCTGATGGGTATATGCCCATCAGTGACCAGGAGGAAACATCATTAATGACAATTGGATTAGGAATTCTTCTATGAGTAGAGCAGATTATCATTAAGAATAATTTGATTAAAATAAATTTATTTTTTGTTCACAAGTTCTGTTTGGTTCTATCCTAGTTCTTTCAGTCTTATAGCCTTATTCTTGGCCATACAGGAAGTGTCAGGTATAGGTTTGTTCTTGTGGTGTGGGCCTCAATTTAGATAAGTCATTGATTGATTGGCCACTTCAAAAAACTCTAAGCAATCATTGCCCCAGGAACTCTTGCCCGCAGGACAGGTTGTGGTTTGAAGATTTTGTGATTGAGTTGGTGCCCAAGTAGTACAATTAGAAGTCTTGCTGGGTACCAGAAGTTGCTTGGTTCAGTCTCCATATCCTTCCATTAGTAGGCATCCTCACTAATGTCATCCTCATTGGTTCCATCACCTTCAATTGTATTTGATTCCTATATAACTCCCAGAACCCCCCAGTTACAGTTCACCCTCCTATACCTTCTCTTTCCCTCCCTTCCCTACTGATAACTTCTATATCCATCATATCCTGAGCCTAGTTGATCCAAAATTAATTTTCTCTTCCAAGGGAGATCCAATTATCCCCTCTAAATCACTGCGTATTACTTATCTTCTCTGTTTCTGTGGATTATAGCATTATTATCTCTACTTAAGAGCTAATTTCCAATTATAGGGATGTACATTTCATGTTTGTCTTTCTGGGTCTGGTTACTTCAATTAAGATGATTTTTCTGTGTCCCATATATTGGCCTGCAAAATTTCATGATGTTATTATAGAAAATACTACATTTTGTGAATGTATCATATTTTTGTCTCTAATCAAATAATTAAAAATTAATTTAGATTAGGACCTTGAAAACAAAAGGATTTTTCAGAGAAGCAGGTTTTTGTTTATTTGTATTTTTAAGAAATGAGGTAAATTTCATTATCATATTTCTTCTCAAGTTAAAATTTCTGCTTGGGAAGTGCAAAATTTAGTACTTGAAAAGGAGCCTTATAGGCTAAGGAACACCATCCTAGCAAAGGCACAGAAATATGAGAAACACTGTTTTCAAAGGACTAGTTGGCTTGATTTTGGTATTAAAGTCTCATTTTTCCCATCCATATCTTAAAGGACTTTGACTTTGGTTTAGTAGAAAATGTATTCAAAGGCATGCCCTTGACATATTTTGTAGGGGCAGAGGTAAGGAATGAAGCTCTCCTTTATAAGTCACTTACCTCATTCAGCCACACACCAGATGTAGTAATGCCTAAGCTTGGCCTCACAGAATATTAAGTTCTTCATCGGCTAAAACAATTCAAAGACCTTTGCATGCTGCACAGTACAACACGTGAGAGAGAATCTAATAATCCTTGACATTTTAGTAAAGTAAAAGACAGAAGATTATGAGTGAGCTGATGAAAAGGAAGAATGATTGTGAATGGCTTCCAGATACTTACTATGCATTTCAGCATAAGCCCTACTGGAACCGATTGCTAACCAATGAGAACTAGAACTCTTTCTATTACTAGACTTTCTCTTGGGATGTGTTGGAAATGACGATAAATGAGGAACCACATTTCTCTATGAGGAATATTAACAATGTTCTTAAATAAGCAGCCATGAAAGTTAATGAGTGTAAATGGAAGTAAATATAGAATATAGGCACTCACTATGTACAAAGGTCTCATCTACATATATGAACAAGCCAACCTACACAGGTCAATATGTGGTATATATACATATATATGTATGCATATACATACATATATATATGAAAACCCAGACGTTAAAATAATGTCATGGTATAAGGCATGTCACATCTAGTATACTTACACTAATTATCAGACATAATGTTTTATAAGCATTTACTTATTTTATGTCACACAGTGTATGTAGTTTTATTTGATTTTTGCAAGCTAGAAGGTTGTGTTATGATTACATTTATCTTACAGCCAGGATATTAAATTTCTGAGAGGCTAAGGATGCTATTTAATATGAATCCATACATTTAGCAAACCCCAGAGATAGAGGTCATTATTTTCTATTTAGTCATAGAAAGGTTAGATTGCACCAGGTATTGTGCACTGTGGATCACTCTGAGCTTGTTTAGTTTTTTAAAGATAAATCTGACCTCCCTGCAAATATGGTGACTCTTTTTTTCATTTCTAAATACCTTTATATCAGAACTACTATTATATACTTTTGCTGCTAGCCTGTTGCAAAATGAAATGTTAGTCATTTAATTAAATAGTATTATCTGTGAGGAATATGAACCTTTAAACACTATGACAATATTTTCTGTGTGATGTGGGTTTCAGTGTTAAACTGAATGAAAATCAAACCTGACTACAGAAATGTACTATGTGCTATATGAAAGGAAAGCAAAATCAGAATATATCATAATCAATAACACTGATGATGTGTGAGGATGATATCATCAGATAAATTCTAAAGGTGTGAAACACCTGTCCTAAGTGTAGGTTAGATCTTCACAGACATTGTATAGTTTAAATCTCAAAAGTTCCATGACATGTTTTCTAGTAGCATTGACTTAAGTCTAAATAAATTGTATTTAAGGAGTTAAAGTTTCTAATTTCTGATTCCTTTCATTCTTATAGTTAAGATGAGAAACATTTCCTACCTGAAGTCAAATTCAGAGCTCTAAGTAGGCAAAACTCAACAAACGAATAATATACACCAATAACCACAACCAAGATTATATTCCTTTTTCACACAGTATGTACTTAATATTTGCAAGGAACCACTCTGGAAAATTGTATGTTCAGTTTGATCTTCATTCAAAAGTAATAGCTTAAGGTCTAATTTATTTAATAAGAATAAGTTTGGTTTAAAGAACTTTAAAAATAAAAATTCACACATCTATATTAATGTAGCCATTAAAAGGAAAACAATTAAAATTAGCAACCCTTATAGCAGATGATAGCTGTAAGCATTCTCCTTAAGTCAATAATTTCTTACAAAAATCTTAATATTCTTTCATATAGTACACCATATGAGAATAATCTTGAGCATATAAAGTGGTATCAATGTGCTACACAAATTTAGGATCTTACTAAGGAAACTTGTTTTAGAGACTTCAAGTATAAAATTATAATGAGATAGAATATGCTATCAAAAACACTGTTTTAAGCTAACTCCAAGGCTGATTAAACTTCACGTGTTACTACTCTTATGCATATAATGAGGCTTTGCACATCAAAGATCACACATTAGTTCCTGGAGTAGTAAAATGAGACCATTAAAAATCTGACAACGTTAAATTGAAGACAACCAGCTACAGACGTGAAAAGGGCAAGTCAAATGCTTGTCACCAGAAATGATTCAGAACTTCTCCAATGCTAGCACAGTGACTGAGCAGCAATATCTCTGGGGAACCCGAATCATGAATTATTTTTAACTGAAACGACCACCCAGAATTATCATTTTTGGACAGAAAGACATCTGAGCAGATGGAGCACAGGTAGACACTCTAGTGACTGGAACAAATGCAGTGGTGTGTGTGTGCGTGTGTGTGTGTGTGTGTGTGTGTGCATGTGCGTGTGTGTGTGTGTGTGTGTGTGTGCGCTACTTGCTATTTATTGAGCTGAAATTGTGCAGTGTGTCAAATATACCCTCTCGATTATCCTCACTGCACAGAACTGCTTTCTTCTATGATCATTTAAATATTCTTTTGCTAAACAGAACAGCTATTTCCAGGAAACATTTTACATTTGAAGTTGTTTACATTTCAGAAGACTGTTTTAAAAATTAATCACTTTAAAAAATATTTTTTCTTTTTATTGGCTAAAACTTGTTTAATTTATATTGATGATTAAAGTGCTTGCTAAATATATACTATTTCATTGAAATGATAATAATTAATGCTAATTTAGCCAAATGAACTAATTGAGAAGGCAAATACATTTTCTGCTACCCTCAGTAACCCTTGTGGGGCTGGCAAAGGGCTAGACTAATTTGTCAGGCCATCTGTGAATTCATCTGATATGTTGTGAACAGCAACTTGTGTTCTGAATTGACGCTGATACACCCTTGTGAAGGATCTTCCAGTCTATTACTCTGAACAAAACTTATTTCATTGTGTAAATACTCGTCTGTTTTCTAAAACATATAATCGTAGTCACATCAAAACTGCCATTGCTTCTGCTTTTCATATGACAACCTAATTTTATTTTTACACTTTTAGAAAATTAATATATTCCTTGAATTCTAACAACTCTGATACTAATGAAAAAAAATCTTATAGAACTATGTCTCCATTTAGTAGAATGTTAGACCTAAATCTAGAAAGACATTTAAAACATTAAAAACTGGAATAGTTGTGAGTTATCTGATCAAATCAGATAAACCTGAGAGAGAATATTTATACCTTATAAGGTACAATGTTAGAACAGCCCTCACTTCCGGGTTACATAGAAAAGTTTGTCCTCTAATAATTTTGCATATAGAAATATTTGTATTGAAAATACTTCTCTAAGGAAGTATACATTCCCAAGAAGACTATCTCTTATAATTAATGAAAATTAATCTAACATAAAGGCACGATGTTTTAGATAAAACCTCCACTATATTTTAAAGCATTTTAAAATATTTGAGTTCTTTTGAAACAAATGTTTATTCTAACAACAGTAATGCTGAAATATTTCTATTACTTTACAAAATCTTCATTTTGAAACACTCATCATTCTTGTATTTCTTTAAAAATGTTTTTGTAGAAGTATAATTTTTTGGTAGATTATTTTGTTTTGTGAGTTATTTTCCCATAAGAGATCCACTTAGGCATATATGTTGTTTTGAATAAAGAATTCTTTACATGCTATTAGAAATATTTTTCTTTATAACACAGAAGATTTCTGAGGACTCAAAGCTAGTAAAGTTATAGAAATATTTCCTCAGCATTTTACTACTCTAAGGAAGTTAATAAAATATATCCATTTTTGAACCCAATAGGAGTCTGGCTGCCCTTTCCCACTGACAGGGATACTGTCCGGGTGTGATGGGCTGCAGCAGAATGCCAAAAAGAAAAAAGAAAAAAAAGCAACCTTCTGCCAAATGGACTGAGCCTGCACTCACCTGCCAAAATGAGCAGAGAATTGTGTAGACACACCTTGCCATGTGGCTTCCCCACAGCTCCACTGTGAACAATCAATTCCCATAACGCTTCCACACCCACTTACTTACTCTGCCATGATTGTTTCCTTATCTTGCTTTACTTTAATTTCTGTGATGGCATGACTACACGGACCCAGTACAGTTGAAAGAAAATTTTTTTAAAAAATGGGAAGAAACAACATGATATTTTGGAAAGTAATGCATTTACATTTCAATATGATATAAGAAATTTTCAAACTAGAAGTACAGAAGGCCTCAGAGTTATTTCTCACTATTGGAAAATAAAAATGAAGTCAAAGAATGTTTTGCTTTGAAAGAGTGGCACTGGATGATTAAAACATTGTCCAAAACCTGTTGTGAGCATCCACAAATGCAGGAAATTATATACTATATCTGTGCATGAACTGAGTCCAGTCATCTACGACTTTTTAGAAAATTCTCTTGTCTTAGAAAACATTGAAGTCTTAGCATTTGGAGTTCACTTTATTCCCAAGGACTACTAGATTTTCTGTGGGTGGTTTAAATTCTTTTATAAATTATGCATCAAAATCAACCTTTTCCTTGAATACATAATGAATATCTATTCCTAGGGATATGTTTCCTAAAATATGTCTAACTCTCAAGCCTTTCTTCAGAGTATTTCCATTGGTTGTACCTTCCTGCTTTAACTTGTAATGTGCTTTCAGTTATGAACTATAAAAATAGAACAGAAGCTTGTTGTCAAATTCTTTGCCTGAAACATTCTATAGTTTAGTCACTATTTCCAGTATTCTTTACCAATTTCTCAATGGTCATTATTTCACTATTTACATCTCTTTGAAACATGATTTTTGAATTTCCTAAGTCATTTTCCACAAGAGAAATAAAACTACTAGATGTGTATTATATATATATATATATATATATATATATATGTGTGTGTGTGTGTGTGTGTGTGTGTGTGTGTGTGTGTGTATGTATGTATGTTTATGCATATTGTGTGTAATGAATGAGTATATGAAAATATAGAGCCGGGCAGTGGTGGCGCACACCTGTAATCCCAGCACTCTGGGAGGCAGAGGCAGGCGGGTTTCTGAGTTCAAGGTCAGCCTGGTCGACAGAGTGAGTTCCACGACAGCCAGGGCTACACAGAGAAACCCTGTCTCAGAAAAACCAAATCCAAAAAAAAAAAAAAAGAAAGAAAAAGAAAAAGAAAAAGAAAATATAGATATAGAAGATAGACATGTGCTTTAAACTAAGGGATCAAGGGAGAAAAATTATTTTTCCTGGGGCAAAAGAATCCAATTAGTGAGTTGTTAATCTCAGAAACAATTATTCTAGAAGGTTTATCTATAAACTGATATAAAATTATTCTTCATCAAAGATTTCTCTAACATCCTAATGAAGACAAAACATATATCTTTAAAGAATCAAACTTACATTAACTGATTTAATTATATTTAGAAAACAAAAGAAGCTCATGTGAAGGGTGAATGCAGAGTGGGTTACATTTCCTTAAAATTTTGGGTCACAAGAGCAATATTCATGAGATAATGTGGAATATTTTAAGTCCTGGTATTCTAATTCCTGTTGTCCAGTCTTCACTAGGGACCTGGAACTGGGGTACTTTCCTCAGTCATCCAACAAATGACACTGTAGATGTTACATTTTTTCTTTTTTTCTAATTGGATATTTTTATTTAATTTCAATGTTATCCTCTTTCCCAGTTTTCCCCCCAGAAACCCTTTATAACATCCCGCTCCCCCTGCTTCTATCACTGCTCCCGCACTCACCTACCCATCCCTGCCTCCCTGCCATTGCATTCCCCCTACAATGAATGGGGCATCTAGCCCTCACAGGACAAAGGCCCTCTCCTCCCATTGATGCCCAACAGGGCCATCCTCTGCTACATATATGACTGAAGCCATGGGTTGTTCCAAGTGTCCTCTTTGGTTGAAGGTTTAGTCCCTGGAAGCTCTGGGGAGGTCAGGCTGGTTGATATTGTGTTTATTCCTGCGGGGTTACAAAACCCTTCAATTCCTTTGATTCTTTCTCTAACTCCTCCAATGGGGACCAATGTACTTAGTTCATTGGTCAGCTGTGAGCATCTGTTTCTGTATTTGTCAGGCTCTGGCAGAGTCTTTCAGGAGACAGGTATATTAGGCTCTGTCAGTAAGCACTTCTTGGCATCCACAATAATGTCTTGGTTTGGTTACTATATAAGGGATGGATCCACATATGGGAAGTCTCTGGATGGCCTGTCCTTCAGCCTCTGCTCCACACTTTGTTTCCATGTTTCCTCCCATGAGTATTTCATTCCCCGTTCTAAGAAGGAATGAAGCATCCATACTTCGGTTTTTCTTCTTCTTGAGTATCTTCTTTTATTGTGTGTATTCTGAGCTTTTCATTTATCACTGAGTACTTACCATGTCTTTTGTTTGTTTGTTTGTTTGTTTGTTTGTTTTTTGTTTTTTTTCCGTGACTGGGTTACCTCACACATGATATTTCCTAATTCCATCCATTTGCCTAAGAATTTCATGAATTCATTGTTTTAAATAGGTGAGTAGTTTTCCATTTTGTAAAATGTATCACCTTTTCTGTATCCATTCCTCTGTTGAAGGACAACTGGGTCCTTTCCAGCTTCCTGCTATTATAAATAAGGCTGCTATGAACCTGGTGTAGCATATGCCCTTGTTATATGTTGGAGCATCCTTTGAGTATATGCCCAGGAGTGATACAGCTGGGTCCTCAGGTAATACTATGCCCAATTTTCTGAAAAACTGCCAGACTGATTTCAAGAGTAGTTATACCAGCTTGCAAACCTTCCAATAATGGAAGAGTACTCCTCTTTCTCCACATACTTGCCAGCATCTGTTGTCACCTGAGATTTTTGATCTCAGCCATTTTGACTGGTGTGAGGTGGCTGGATATATTCTTTATATTTCAAATGTTAAACCCAATTTCCAGTTTCCCTCTGGAACCCCCCTATCCTGTCTCTGCACTCCTGCTTCTATGAGGGTGCTTCCCTATGCACCCACTTTCTCTTGCCTTCCTGCTCTGGCATTCCCCTACACTGGGGCATCAAGTCTTCGCAAGACCTAAGCCTCTTCTCCCATTGATGCCTGACAAGGCCATCTTCTGCTACATATGTGGCTGGAGTCGTGGGTTGCTCTATATTTACCCTTTGGTTGGTGGCTTAGTCCCTGGAAGCCCTGGGGAGTCTGGTTGGTTGATACTGCTGTTCTTCCTATGGGATTGCAAGTCCCTTCAGCTCCTTCAGTCCTTTCTCTAACTACTCCATTGGGGACCCGTGCTCAGTCCAGTGGTTAGATGCAAGCATCTGGTTCTCTATTTGTTAGGCTCTGGTTCTTGTTGCTCTGTGTAGTATTTTTGTGCCTAGTATTGTCAAAAAATACTATAATATAAAGAACTTATGGAAGAATAATTTTTTTCCTCCCAATTCCAGATTATATGCCATCATAAGAGGAGGTCAAGGTATCAAGAACTTGAAGTAGCTACTCACCTTACATACATAGTCATGAGTAAAAAGTGATGAATTAGTTGATTCTTATTCTCTCTACTTTCATGGAATCAAAGGTAGCCCATTCAGGGAATTTTGCAGCTTACAATAACCCAGACTTTCTCACTGCAAGTTAACATAATCCTCAATAGATATGCTCACAGGCCAACCTGATGAAGACTGTCTCTTACTAAGACTATCTTCACAGCTAATCCTAGTTTGTGTCAAGCTAAGAATCAAAACTAAATTTAATGCAATGAAATTTTATTTAATTAACATGTCTGTGTCTTACTTCATGAATTAAACTGTATTAAGTTTTAATCACAGTCTCATAGATTATCACTCAGGTACATGGTTTTTAACTTAACAAAGATGTCTGTTAAAACACTATAGCTTGACAATTCATAATCAGCAATCTGAAATAATCACAGTTAGTATATTATTTACTTTTATACTAGATTATTACACCTCTACAATGTTTATTTTCTAATACCTGATAATTAATTGGATAGCCCACATTGCTGCAATTATAAGTTGCTACAGTGGTATCAATAAACATGAATCAAAAACCATTAGAAGTGAACACCATAACATAGATACTTTTGACAGAGAAAAGATTCTGACATCTTATTTTTATGTAAATCCTATATGATCTTCTCAGAGTTAAAAGAATATTTAGTATTCAGTGAGTGTTTCATTCCATGTATTTATACCATAAAGAAGTTCAAGAAGGCAAGGAATTAAAATACTTAGCAACACTATTAGTATAATTATTGATAATCACTGATTTTATTTTAATTTAATTTTATGTTTTAGGGTAAATTTAGAATCTCTCAGGACAGCAATTTAAACTCTCAGTAAATTATCTAGTTAGGCTTCTTCCTGAGTTATTATATGCTAGATTTTAACACATTACCTTTCGCATATGGTCCATTAAAATTATCTCTTATAGACCCATTTAATGTGTCTTATTTTATTAGTAGTATAAATAATTACATCAATTTACTCTTGCTTAGACTTTAGTTTTTGTTTTTTTAGTTTCAATCTCTATACAGAACAGAGAGAAACATGTACAAATTCTCCTTTACTTTAACTCATTTAAATAAAAGTTAATGAGTCAGTGCTCTGTATTTCCTCAGAACATAACTGACAGTCATTGATTGCTTCTCTTCTTAAGTAACTGTCAAAAAGACACTAAGGGTCTCTTGAGAATTGCTAAACTCGCTGGAACAGAATCAATGAGTTTAACACAGGAGGAGCAATGTGCTACCTTCCCATTAGCAGCACAGCCCCTAAAATCCCCTTCAGCAGCAAGCTTATTGATGTGACATTGTTATTTCACATAGGGATAATTATTTTTTACTTAATAAACATTACCATATAGCATCTTTTTTTCTACAAATCTCTAGTGTTTTACAATTCAGAAAATATAAACAAGAAATTCCATAATCTCTGTTAAACGATCTATCAGAGTTCAAGAACACAGTTTTCAAATTGAGTTTTCATCTTAAGCTAGGGGAAAACATGTCTAATGATATAGAAATCTAATATCAATTTCTTTGTTTATTACTTTGATAAAAATAAATTATTTTTATCATATTTTTATCATATTTAATATGTATCCTTACATGAAAATATATAGTCACACCTATGTGTTAATGACTTAAAATGTTAACTTAACATTTATATGATTAAACCAACTTAGTTTTATTTAAGGTTTATTTACACATATCAGAAATCTGTTTTTAATGAAATGAGATTTTTCATCATTACTAAATAAAAGTTGGTTAGAGCTCAGATGTACAGAGAAAGATGAATTTATGAAAATGGATTTTTTTTTGGTTTCTAGGAAATGAAGAATAAAACGTTTTGAACTTACAAACACCTATGTCTGAGGCTTTGCTCTTATTACAGAGAAAGTATAAACATTTTTTAATATGAGTGCTTTAGTCAGTCATCAGGGGGAGCTATTAATGATGAGAAAAATGTGAAAAAACTGCACATACTACATAAATATTCAAATGTGTATACAATACTATATCTATTTTCTTCTGTACTTCATATTTGCAAACTATTTTGATTCATTTATATATATTTATATTAGAGCCACCACCTAAATGGTGTTTCTATTTAAAAAGGAATTAAAGCTCAATACAACAAATACAATACAGATTGATGAATAAATATTAAGTAAGGCATTATTAAATTGTCCTTAACTATAAAATAATTCATTTTAAATGAGAAATAAATCCACAAAATAATACAAAGTATAATAATGTCTTCTATTATAATATATTAAATGTCATATATGATTTGTAATACAATATTTTATAATCATGGGATTCTATATAACATTACAGACAAGGTGACATCATATATTAAGAGAGTATGATTGTTTTAGAGGCCCTTTTTTTCATTAAGCAATAAAAGTGCTAATTTTTAAGTCTTATAAATATAACATTTTAATGACAGTCAATTATATTTATATATTTAGTTTCATATATAATTTGTTTATTTAACTATATATAACAAAAATTTTACATTTTATATATATATATATATATATATATATATATATATATATATATATATATATATATATATGAAATGAAGCCATGGATTTGAGATATAGCTTGGTTGGGGTGGGTATCATGGAATAATTAGAAACATTAACATGAAGAGGAAAACCATTTCCTTATATTTTAACTGCAAAAATTAAAACTAATAATAATAAATAAAATCCTAGAAATATAAATTATAGATTGGTAGCCAGAAATTTTTATGTTACTGGACATAATAGAGATCTTGACTAATCCTGAATCCAGTGAAAGATGTGGAGACAAATTAGGTGATCACAAACCTAACACATAATTCCATAAATGTAAATCCACGAAATAATAATAAGGAAAACCAAAAATGAGCAAAATAAGATAGCATCTCAATCCAATGTTAAGAATGTTTTCTTCTTTTATTGGATATTTTATTTATTTATTTATTTATTTATTTATTTATTTATTTAAATTTCAAATGTTATCCCCTTTCCCAGTTTCCCCTCCAGAAACCCCATATACCATCTTCCTTCTCCCTGCTTCTAAAAGGGTGCTCACCCACCAACTTCTGCCTTCCTGGCCTGGCATTCTACTACACTGGGGCATGGAGCCTTCTCAGGACCAAGAGCCTCTGCTCCCATTGATGTCCAACAAGGCCATCCTTGGCTACTTATGCCATTGGAGCCATGGGTCCCTCCATGTGTACTCTTCCGTTGGTGGTTTAATCCCTGGGAGCTCTGGAGGGGGGTGGAGAGGCTGGATGGTTGATTGTTGTTCTTCCTATGGTGTTGCAACCCCCCTCAACTTCTTCGGTCCTTTCTCTTAATTCTTCCGTTGGTGATGCTGTGCTCAGTCCAATGGTTGACTGAGAGCATCCACCTCTGTATTGGTCTGCCTCTGGCAGAGCCTCTCAGGAGCCAGCTATTCAGGCTCACGTTAGCAAGCACTTCTTGGCATCTGCAATAGTGTCTGGGGTTGGTGTCTGTATATGGAGTGGATACACAGGTGAGGCAGTCTCTGGATGACCTTTTCTTCAGTCTCTGCTCTACACTTGGTCTATATATTTCCTCCCTTGAGTATTTTGCCCTCCCTTTTTTTTTTAACATTTTTATTTTCTATATTCTTTGTTTATATTCCAAATGATTTCCCATTTCCCGGAAAATCCCCTCCCCATATGTCCCATAAACCTTCTTCTCTCCATCCCTTCTCCAATCACCTCTCTCCTTTTTCTCTGTCCTTATATTCCCCTCCAATGCTAGATCAATCCTTTCCAGGATCAGGACCCTCTCCAGACTTCTTCATGGAAGTCATTTGTTATGCGATTTGTGCCTTGGGTATTCAGGGCTTCTGGGCTAATTAATATCCACTTATCAGAGATTGCATTCCATGTGTATTCTTTTGTGATTGGGTTACCTCACTTAGGATGATATTTTCCAGATCAAACCATTTGCCTAAAAATTTTGTGAATTCATTGTTTCTAATTGCTGAGTAGTATTCCATTGTGTAAATATACCACATTTTCTGTATCCATTCCTCCTTTGAGGGGCATCTGGGTTCTTTCCAGCTTCTGGCTATTATAAATAAGGCTGCTATGAACATAATGGAGCATGTGTCTTTATTGCATGCCGGGGAATCCTTTGGGTATATGCCCAGGAGAGGTATAGCAGGGTCCTCCGGAAGTGTCATGTCCAGTTTTCTGAGGAAACTCCAGACTGATTTCCAAAGTGGTTGTACCATCTTACAGCCCCACCAGCAGTGGAGGAGTGTTCCTCTTTCTCCACATCCTCGCCAACACCTGCTATCTCCTGAGTTTTTGACCTTAGCCATTCTGACTGGTGTAAGGTGAAATCTCAGGGTTGTTTTGATCTGCATTTCCCTAATGGCTAATGATGTTGAGCACTTCTTAAGGTGCTTCTCTTTGCCCTCCCTTCTAAGAAGGACCAAGGGATCCATACTTTGGTCTTCCTACTTCTTGAGCTTCATATGGTCTGTGAATTGTATCTTGCGTATTTTGAGATTTTGTGCTAATATCCACTTATCAGTGAGTGCTTACCATGTGTGTTCTTTTATGACTAGGTTACCTCCCTCAGGATATTTTCCAAATTTAATACATTTGCCTAAAAAATTCATGAACTCATTGTCTTTAGTAGCTGAGTAGTACTCCACTGTATAAATGTACCATATTTTCTGTATCCGTTGCTCTGTTGAAGGATATCTGGATCCTTTCCAGGGTCTTGCGACTATAAAACCTCCTGGTTCTGGGCATTTTGGTGTTGGGAGCCTTTTAATGGCTGCTTCTATATCTTTTGGGTTTATGGGACTGTTTAGATGGTTTATCTGATCCTGATTTAGCTTTGGTATTTGGAATCTGTTTAGAAAATGGTCAATTTCATCCAGATTTTCCAATTTTGTTGAGTATTGGCTTTTGTAGTAGGATCTGATGATTTTTTGGATTTCCTCAGTTTCTGTTGTTATGTCTCCCTTTTCATTTCATTTTGTTAATTTGAATATTGTCTCTGTGCTCTCCAGTTAGTCTGGCTAAGGGTTTATTTATCTTGGTCATTTTTTCAAAGAACCAGTTCCTGGTTTGGTTGATTCTTTGCATAGTTCTTTGGTTGTTTTTCAGCCCTGAGTTTGATTATTTCTCACCTTCCACTACTCTCGGGTACACTTGCTTCATTTTATTCCAGAGCTTTCAGATCTTCTATCAAGCTGCTAGAGTATGTTCTCTCTAGTTTCTTTTGGGGGGCACTCAGAGCTATGAGTTTTCCTCTTAGCACTGCTTTCATTGTGTCCCATAAGTTTGGTTATGTTGTGCCTTCATTTTCATTAAATTCTAAAGGTTTGTATTTTTTTCTTTATTCCTTCTTTGACCAAGTTATCATTGAGTAGAGTGTTGTTCAGCATCCATTATGGAAACAGAAACTAAACAAAGGCAACAGTGAAACTAACAGAATTTATGAACCAAATGGATTTAACAGATATCTATAGAACATCTTATCCTAAAACAAAAAGAATATACCTTCTTCTCAGCACTTCTCCAAAACTGCCCATATACTCGGTCACAAAACAAGCTTTAACAGATACAATAAGACTGAAATAATACCCTGCATCCTATAAGATTACCATGGACTAAGACTGGCCTTCAATAAGAAGTTTTCCTAAAACAACTCAAGATTATTTCATCACTAGTATTTCAAAATTGCAGAAGTCTTTTCATACACTGGTTCCTCAAAAGAATAAGCATAACCCAATACAACATGACTTTTAGAGACTCTGAATGCAACACTATACCCAAAATTTGGATAAGACATACAAATCACCTATTAAAAACATCTTTCTCATCTACAAGTATCCTTCAAAGAAATTATCTGGCAAGGTTATCAATGTGATACAATAAAGAGTACACAGACATAATAGAATCAAATTCCTTCTGTTGTATGGCTCTGCAATCTTTTCCCATCTCAAGGAAGTATGAATGAGGCACCAGTCTCAGACTAGAGTGCATTTCTGTGAACTTGAAGTCATTAAGATATAAAACACAACTCCACCACATGTGAATCCTTCTCTGGTATAATGACTACGAGAAAGCATAGACAGATGGATAATGTTCAGTGTGTCTGAGACCTCATGACAAAATGTATATAATAGTTCCAGCTTTTACAAGATCCTGCAGGTTTCCTATTTCAACAAGGCAGAGTGTTACTGTTGATCTGAGAATTATTAACATTACAGGCATTTGACAATCATATCCTAAAGGGAGAAAACATAGAACATAGATAAATTTAAATAAAGGTTTTATTTAGCATTCTGGCGAGTGCAGCTGTCACATTACTAGCAACAGTGCTGAAAAGCTCCTATTCACACGTGCCTTCACAGACATTAGAAATTTTTTCCCACGTTTTTTGAGGTTTCTTCATCTTTTAGCACAACATCTGTGTTGATGGGAGTGTGTTTCCTGTCTAATCCTTGACTAAATATGCACAGTTGTAGCTCTGGGACTAGTTTTTATTTCAAATAAAATTAATATTTATATTCAACCTTTAAATATTTGATTAAATTTTTTGATGTGATATAACTTTCACAATTTTTATTTATTTACTTTATGTATACAGCTGTTTTGTATATATTATATATATATATATATATATATATATATACATACAGGCATATATATATATATATACACACACACATAGGCTATATATATATATATACACACACACATAGGCTATATATATATATATATATATATATATATATATATATATATATATATATATAATGTGTGTGTGTGAGTGAATTATTGAGTAAGCTATAAGGGCATCTTGGATTCATTGGGACCAAAGTTGCTGATGATTGTAGGAGCTGTAAATTGAACCTGGGTCCCCTGAATGAACAGCCGATGGTCTTATGTGCTAAGGTATCCCTATAGCCCATGATTTAAAGTTTTAATAGAGAATATATATATAAACCTCACTTTGATTAATAAAAGCTTAAATTTACAAAGTAATTTCAGCTATAATTTTAGAAAACATAATTTGCTATCAACTAACAGTTTAATAATAGAAAAGTTTTTTTTGGTTATAGTATTCAGTTTTCAATTGATGAAAACTTATGAATCAGAATTACATTTCCAACTGAAAAAAGACTGTAGGACTGCTAATTGCTTTTTTTCTAAAAAAAAAAATATAATGTTTTTATTTTAACTATCAATTTATAAGTTTTTTAAATAAAAGTCATTCATAATCTTTACTTTGTTTCTCCTAATGGCTATATCTTCTCTATTTGTAAGCACTATCAGTACTAGAAACTTGATATTTATCTATTTCCAGTTAAATGTTATGTCACTGTTATCATTTGATTAAATATGTAAAGTCATAATTATAATCAACAGCTGAAATTATCACATGGCACAAATATTTCCTCTGTAACATTCCTCCATGATCATAGCTATACCACTCTTCTGCAGTGTGTATAATAATGTGGATATAATATATGCATCTTGTTCTATGTAAGAACAGCTTAAGCCTTTCTTATTGATGAATATTATTTTAGGTGGTAGTTACAAAGATATACCACAGTTCCTTTAAATGTTGATCTACTCAGAGACATTTTGGTTGTTTCCACTTTTGTTGATTTCAGACCATATTTTTCTAAAGATGTATAGATTTCTAGGTCTTTAAAATTGTTATCTAATGGACTATGTGAAGAATTTAATGATTGCTATGTATGTAGGCTCATTTGAAATTATTAATTTTTAAAGATAGGAACTTGTTGGTGGACGGGGGTTGGTAGGGTGGGGAATAAAATACGGAGTGTATAAAAATAATGTATAAAAATATTTATAATAAAAAAGAGGATTCCTACCTCAAAAATTTACCTTGCCATTATTTTGTCCAAGAGCCATTTTTCTTTTCATTGTTTTAAAAAATATCTGGAAATATTTATTTATTATAAACATTGTGAAAAACTAGAAAGATAAACTTAAACTGAACCGAAGCCAAGCTAAAAGAACACTCAAACAAATGTAGACCCACGTTATTTCTGTGACATCCCAGCAACATTTCTTCCTTTCTACTCTTGATGTTATAATGGTTTTGTTTTAATTTTTGAATGTTTTGGGTTTTTTAAAGTTAAATATTTTTTATTGAATTATTTTATTTATTTAGATTACAAGTATTGCCTCCCTTCTTGGTTACCCTCTCAGTTACTTCTCTCCATTTCCCCTCCACCTAGCTTTGGAGATGGTGCTCCCCCACTCACACACTCACCCTCACCTGCATGCCTGTTCCTAATGTGTCAAGTTTATATAGGATTAGGAGCCTTATCTCCCACTGAGGCCTTTCTAAAGGAAATAAAGGGACAAAACTGGAGCAGATCCTGAAGGAAAGGCCATCCAAACACTGCCGCAACTTGGAATCCATTACATTCAGAGGCACCAAACCTGGACAATTACTGCTGATAACCTGTTCTGTTTCCAGAAAGAAGCTTGTTATTGCTGTCCTCTTAGAGGTTTTACCAAAAGCTAATTGAGACAGATGTAGATTCTCACAGCTAACCATTGGATGGAGGTCAGGGACCCCCTATGGAAGAGCTGGGGAAGAACTGAAGGGGCTGAAGGGAATTGCAACTCCATAGGAAGAATAATTATCAACTAACTGGGCCCCTCAGAGCTCCCAAGGACTAAGCTACCAGCCCAAGAGCATACATGGGCTGGTCTGTGGCCTCTGCTACATATGTAGTAGACGTATGACTAGTCTGGCCTCAGTGGAAGGGGATATGCTTGGTCCTGTAAGAGCTTAATACCCCAGAGAAGGGTGATGCTAGAGGGGTGAGGAGGAAATGGGTGGAAGGGAGCACCCTATTTGAGGTGAAGGAGAGGGGAATGGAATGGGGGGCTCATTGATGGGGTCTTGGGAAGGGGCTTAACATTTGAAATGTATATAAATAAAATAATAAAATCATTTTTAACAGTTTGTTTCTTTATTTATCCTATAAACTTAACATAATCTTGATATAAGCACTCTGGTCGAGAAAAGAATCTGGTGAAGGCTTAATTAATTATGTTGAAAATTCCACACTTGAGTAACTGTGCATTTCATTAATTTAGATATTATTTGATTTCTTTCTCTAATTTCTTAACTTTCTACCAATGAATATATATTTAGAAGATTTAAACCCAAGTACTGAAATCCATTGGTGATCCTATTAGCTCATCAGTTATTCTGGTGCCTATGTGACACCAGATGACACCCAGAACTGTGACTACTGAAAATCTGTACCAAGTCACTTTGCTATCTTCTCTTATTAGTTATATGTTTGTTTTGTGGGGATGGAGAGACTGCTCAGTGGATAACTACACTGACCATCTTCTGAAGGACATGGGTTCATTCCCTACAATCATGTATATCAGAACATCCAGTGAACCCAGAACCAGGGAATCCAGTGCTCTCCTCTGGTGTCTGTAGGCACTGAATGCACATGGTGCGCATAACAGGTGGGCAAACAACTGCACCTCAGGGATAAATAAGTGAAATTTAAAAAATTAAGACTGTTTTGCATATTAACTTGGATTTTCATACATAACCATATTATGTTAAAATTCCTTTTTCTTTTCAAACTATGCACTTTTTATTTTCTTCCCTTATTGTCTAGATTATGTAGAAATCACTTAGTATGTCTCTATTTAAAATGATTTTCATAAATAACTGTTTTTTGAGGAAAGTATTCCTCAAATTAGTGAAGCCTCCTCAAGTTCTTGTGTGGTGGAGGATTTTGTTTTTTTTTTTTAAACCCATGATTTTCTGACAAATTTTTCTCAAAGTTCAGTTAGCAATATTACTTCTCTGATTTCACCTGCTGATGATGGTTTAAATGCATTCCTTTTGAAATTATACGACTGATTTTGCATCCTTGAAGAAAATACAATTTAGCCATCTTAAATATAATTCTTATTACACATGGATGTATTTTACTTGCTAATACTATACAAAAATATGTCACATCTATTTTGATGAAGAATATTAATATGTGCACTTTAATTTCTCATCTTCTCTTTTTATCTATATGTGCTTTGTATTGCTGTTGTCTAGTTTGAAAGACAAATTGATGTTGACTGCATAGAGTTAGTTAAGATCTACTACTTTCATTTTATATTTTCTGGAATAATAATGCTCTAGTTTTCTTTCCATTCTGTGTTACAGTATCCTGAATAAAGGTGACTTAGAGAAGGGTTCATGTTAGCTTACAGTTTTAGAGGGAGAAAGTCTGTCATGATGAAGACAAGGCAAGACATAGGAGGTTTAGTAGCAGAGCAAGAAAGCTGGCTGGTCATATTCAGACCAGTTTTCATACAGAAAACAGAAAGCCAGAGCTGGTACCATGCCACAGACCTTCAAAGCTACATCCCAATTACAAATTCCTTTCACAAGGCTCAGCCTTCTTAAGGTTCCATAATTTTTCCAAACAGCACTATAAACTGGGAACAAAGGATTCAAACACCTGGGCCCAATGGCATACTTTCCATATTTAAACCACACATAGGATACAATTCCTGATTAAGCGTTTATAATTCTTCAATAAATCATCAAATCTAGTGGCTTTCTTTTGGAGGAGCTTTTGAAATGGTCAAGTATGTCTTAAATAGGCTAGCAAATGCTCTATTTCCTCTCGCATAAACTATATTTATCATTGCTTTTTGGAAGATTTGAATCATTTAAAATATTTTTTCCAGTGTAAGTCAGTGGTTATTTTCTTACTGCCATCTGATGTTTGTTGCATCTACAATAATTTACCTGAGCGTGGTCTTTGTATGAGCAATTAGTACCTTTTCTGTACTTACTTGTTAATATTTTGGTCAAACTTCCTAAAGGTTATTGTAGGTATTGATAATTTCATAAGAAAAAGTGAACACATATATTACTATAAATTTATTATTGTTCTGTATACTTGTTTCATCCAAGTTCTTTATTTCAAAGGCTATGTTAAAATGATGAAGGTGAAAACATGGTATGTTAAGGCAGGCAACTTACTGTAAATTTGATGCCAATCTAGCTAAATAGCACTATTCTTGAACATCCATGGCTCTATGATGATACTCTATCTAAAAAATGAGTGTCTATATTAATATATATTTCTGTATATAATATATTAAAATAAATATATATTTGACACTTTAAGATAGTTGAGCAATGTTTAAATATACAAATTAAAAGCTATTTTATGTTTTTACTAGCTTTTCACAAACCTTAAATATTTCTATTGAATAGCAATTCTTCCATTATATCTAATACCCTTTAAAACATACAATGATAGGAGTAAAGTTTATGCAAAGTAGTATTTTTAGAATTACTATTAATAATAATAGTAATTATGATCATTTAAAATGTAATTACACAGAATTGCTACTGAGGGCTGAATTTAAATGAGAAAATACTCATATTTTAAAATAACTTGTGTTACTTTATTAGATATGACTTGTTGAAAATACATAGTAATTTAGGTATCAATTAAACTTTAAGTTGCTTGTGTTAAAAATAGTTAGGTCATTTAAATTCTGAAGAAACAAAATAAAAACAGGCTGGTGATCTTGAGTACTGTTTGTTCTGTTGAGCACAAAAACGTTGACTCATAAGCCCCTAAAAACTGCATTGAAAATAGAATGTTACCAGCAAGATTTGCTGTAATTAAGCATAACATAATAACAATGATGTTGTGAAATAATAAGTCTCTTGTGCATTTTATTTAAAAAGAAATAACTTTCTGTTGTATATGATTAACAGTCCTATTATTCTAGCTTAGTTAAATTTGCCTGTAACCTTATAACAATCAAATAATATAATAATAACAATAATATAACCTTTGAACCTCTGAAAAATACAGCAAACTTTAAATATCACACTAAATAATTTCATTTAGACAACAAACCTATTACTATTTTTGTAATGATATCTATTTGCCCCTTTTTTTTTTTTAAAAAAAAAGCTTGTTTCTTTATCTGAATAGAGCATATGACTTGGTTCTATGATAGCTGAAATTGCTTGTACATGTTAGTATTCAAATGAGAAAATGTAATAGAAGATAAAATAGCTAGTCATTTTAATCAAAATTTTATCCTGTGAGATAGAGTTAATCTTTTCCCCATTCTAGTTGAGTGTGAGGTTTTCAGCATTGTTTTCATGGTACTAGTTATCTAAATAAATGCTCACTTCTCTGCTTAGTTTATATTTGGAGAAAGAGTGTTGAGGAACCTAAATAAGACCACTAATTAAAATCCAGGACCAGCTGTTACTTACAGAGTCACTTGCCAGGGACAACCGCCCAACTCAGCTGGGAGACTGAATTCTAGGCTTCTTGCCCAAGGACAGTGTGGGAGATGTCCTGGTATTAGAGATTCTGTAGCTATACTAATTCCACTATAAATCATTAGCATTAGGATAAAAACATAACAAAGCAAACACCAGTTAGTTTTTAAATGCCAAACAGCAGCTGTATTTGAGAATATTCCTAACATATTGAAATGTATTAAGTTTTTATTTTAAAATCACTTCGTTTCTCTTAGAAGAAATTGTCTATCAGATTTGAAATGTTATTATTGCTCATAAGGAAACTGCTAAAACAAGTAACTGCTCAAACTAATTACTGAGTAATAGTGGCTGGATATCTATGCATTTAAGAAGCAAAAGTATTTCTGCAACTCAGAAACACCATCGTAACTGACTCTAATGTAAGTCTTCTCACTTCTTTATCTTAATGTCAATCAATTTCTTATAAATGCATTTAAGAAGCTTCTATCTCAAGGGTAGGCTCCAAGGCCTGAAACTACTACTAATGTTATAATGGGCTTACAGACAAGAGCCTAGCATGGATGCCCTCTAAGAGGCCGAACAAGCAGCTAAATGAGATAGATGCAGATATTTACACCCAACCACTAGAGTGAAGTCGGAAACCTCTTTGGTTGAATTAGGGAACGGCTGGAAGATGCTGAGAAAAAGTGTGATTGCATAGGAGACCAGCAGTTTCAATTAAACCAGACCCATGATATCTCTCAGATACAAAACCACCAACAAGGCAGCATACACAAGCTGAACCAAGGCCCCCAACATATATACAGCAGAAAACAGCCTGGTCTGGTTTTAGTGGGAGAAGACATGTCTAACCATCTAGAGACTTGAGGTACCAGCTCATGTATGCTGCCTGGGCAGGGAGTAGGAGAAGACATCTCCCTGGAGACTAGAAGATGACCTAGTAGGAATGGGATGAGGAACTGTGGGAGGGTTGACCAGGAAAGAGGCAAAGACTAGATTGTAAAAAAAAAGAAAAGTAATAATAAATATAAGTAAATAAATAAAATGTATTTAAACTAAATATGTTATTAATGAGTACTGTGATAGTTTGCATATGACTGGCTCAAGGAGTGACACTTTGAGAAGGTATGGCCCTGTTGGAATAGATGTGGCTCTTTTAGAGTAGGTATGTCATATCACTGTGGGCATGGCCCCTAAGACTCTCATCCTAGCTGCCTGGAAGCTAGTATTCTGCTAGTAACCTTCAGATGAAGATACAGAACTCTCAGCTCATCTTGCACCTCGCGTGCCTGGGTGCTACCATGTTCTAAATAATCAAAACAAATAACACCTCCCCCCAGATAATCATTGGACTTAACATGGGGACCTCAATAGAGGAGGATTGAAGGAGCTGAAGGCGTTTGCAGACCCATTGGAGGAACAACAATATCAACCAACCAGACCCTCCAGAGCTCCCAGGAACTAAACCACCAACAAAGGAGTACACATGGAGGGACCCCGTGGCTCCAACAGCATATGTAGCAGAGGATGGCCTTGTTGGACATCAATGGGAGGAGAGGTCCTTGGTCCTGCAAAGGCTAGATGTCCTAGTGTAGGGGAATGCCAAGGCAGGGAGGTGAGAGTGAGTAGGTGGGTGGGTCAACACCTTCAGAGAAGCAGAGGAGGAAAGAAGGGATAAGGGGTTTCCAGGGGGAATGGGAAAGGTGATAACATTTGAAATGTAAATAAGTAAAATATCCAACAAAAGATAAGAACCCAGTAAGACAAAAATGTTACAACAATACAAAATGAAACCAAATATCCCACATAGCATTTTTACATATATCTAAAACCATGCTTTGTTAGTCCACTAAAATCTTATCTCAGATGTTCCTGAATTTTTTTCAAGATAAATTTTTACACACCTTGTGAAACAAAATGAATACTTTAAAAATTCATTTTATTTTAACAGTATATTTTTATGTATTCTTCCAATATATCTAAAAAATTTTTCATCTACTGATACATAATAAATCTCATAACATTAATAATAAAAACTGCAATCCATAAATAATGTCACGTTGTAGATTTGTATTTGTGTGTGAGTATTGCAGGTGAATAGATGGAACTAGAACATATACTGAGGGAGATAACCCAAGCTGAGAAACAAAATTATCACATATGTTCTCTTATTAATGGAAGTTGATTCTGACTCTTTGGTGTTAAGTCTATCTTTTGCTACTTATAAATAATAAACAAAGTTGTGTTTTCTATTATTTGTTTTATTTTGTTGTAGATGGATATCATACAGAAACCTACAACTAGTCAAAATGCAGAGACCAACTTAAAACAGTATGGTAACATAAGACCTACAGTTAAGGCATAGGAATAATCTTGAATAGGAATCAAAAGATTGTGTCAGAGGACCAGAAATTCTGCTGCAAGATACTCTAAAGTGAAAAAAATGAAAATATGATGGGGAAGTAAGGAGGAATATGCATACTTAAAATGTATGTATACAAAATGATAGGCTATTAACAAGTGATAAACATTAGACATAATGAAATGCTGTCAAAATTTTAGCTAACTAGTATTAGGTTCAAAAGAAAGGGAGGCGAGGCTTTTATGTGTTTAAATGGAAGATTCTGCTATAATAAATAGCTTTGTTCTTGCCTGTCCATTAGCTGAGTTGCACATCCATTTCTTCCTTTTGCGTGATTTTTGAAGCCACTATGCACTTTACAGCATTATACTCTTACCTGCTGTTCTGCCTGTTCTCTCTGTATCTCTGTTCACTGACTTCACCTCTTTGCTTGGCCAACTGTGACTTAGTCTTTAAATTTCAACAGGAAGACTACTTCCTCTCTGAAGCCTTTCTAGTTCCTCAGATAAGTTTACTTCTATTCTTGTATGTATTCATAAAGTCATGAATAATTCCTTAGCAGCACATAGTTGAGTTATTCATCCTTTAAATTATTAACCTCTTTCCTATAAGTGGACATTTTAGTAGAACAGGATGATCTTGTTTGTCACTCCATTGTGTTTATGAAATGCACTGCTACTTTGGTGATGTTTAGGTGACCATATTGTTTGTCTTTCATGGGATCAGCCTTCCTGTCATTCATAGAATATAAAACTTAGAGCAGACATCTGAGTTTTCTATTCTTTAAAGTCTTTCCAAAAATCTCTTTCACAATCTTCCCTGAGCCTTAGTTGGAGAGGTAGTATTGTATAAGCATCAGCTGCAAACAAAAGCATCTTTGATGAGGTGTGAGATCTACAGATACATAAAGATGAATGGTGTTAAAATTATATTAGTTTAAGGAAGTGAAGTTTGCATGACCTAACAAGTACAGATATTAGGCTAGCTTTGTCATGCCAGACATAAAATCTTTACTATTTAATTGACCTTACATCCAGTTATATAGCTTTTGAAATATATATTTGTATATGCCAGATCATAACAGATACCAAGATAGAAATGTTACTTCTGAAAGATTGGGGATTGAAAGATTGCAATTATGGAGATTATTTTGGTTCACAGGATATACAGCTGAGTAGGCCTACTGACTACTTTCTTGAAGCTACCATATCAATTTCGAAACCTATGAGCGCTAGTTTTCAAGGAAGAACCTTTCTAGTCAGGAACAGATCCAAATTCTGTATTCTAGGTTTCTGGCTCAGCATCAAGAGGGTCTTATTTTTTATATTTTATTTCTTTGTGCATATTGGTGTTTTGTCTGCATGTATGTCTAAATGCCTTGTTTGCAGAGACTGAAAGAATGTGTGCAATAGCCTGGGATAGGAGTGATAAGTGGAATTAGCCCAAAAGCTTGGAATACCCAAGATACAACTCACACACCACATAAAGCTGAAGAAGAAGGTAGACCAAAGTGTGCATATTTTGATCCTTCTTAGAAGATGTATCAAAATCCCCATGTCTCACAGCCAACCAATAGACTGAGTATAGGTTCCCCAATTGAGCAGGCAGAGAACGAACCCAAGGAGCTGAAGAGATTTGCAGTCCCACAGGAGGAACAATAATATGTACCACCCAGTATCCCCAGAGCTCCTAGGGACTAAACTACCAACCAAAGAGGACACATGGAGGGATCCATGACTCCAGCTACAGAGAGCTAGCAGAGAATGGCCATTTTAGACGTCAATGAGAGGAGAGGCCATTGGTCCTAAGAAGATTCAACATCCCAATGTAGGGAAATTCTAGGTCAGAAAAGTGGGTGGGGATGTTGGTAAGCAGAGGAAGGGGGAATGGGACAGGGGGTTTTCTGAGAGGTAACAAGGAAAGTGGATACTATTTGAAATGTAAATAAAGCAAATATCTATTAAAATGGAGTTATAGATGGTTGTTGATTATTATATGAGTACTGGGAGCTGAAATCAGGCCTGAAACTCTGGGTCATCTCTCCACCTCCAGTAAAAGTGTCTTACCTTGTAGTTCTGGGAAGCAGCATGGTCACCAGCAATAGTATATTGTTTAGGGAAGCTCTTGGAGTGCTGTGACTACCAACTTAGATCGAGGTTTCCAGTATTTGTTATATAGTCTATGGCTCTTGGGATGAGCATTCTCAAACATAATACAGAGATGTATATATATATACATATACAGATATACATAAGTGTATAAGTATATATGCATATGCATAATTCTATATATCAAATATATAGTTTTTAAAAATATCTAGTATGTTTCCCCATGGCTTTTTAAATTATTTGCATTGTTATTTGTCTATTTCCTCCTTATTCCACTGGATTGTTCTTTTCCATTCCTCTGTTCCATTTCTCACATGCCTGACATCTTTGTTCTACTATTCTATGGGGGGGGGGGGTTGGTTTGGTGGTATGATATATTCAGATGCAAAATACTGGCTCTCAAGATCTGGTTGCCCCATCCCATGGGCAGATCCTCAGATACACTAAGTGATGAAATGTAAACCTTTATCCCAATTAAAAAATATTGGTTAAAAGGAAGTGGCTACAGTCATTTGCTGAGAGTAGAAGAGGCTGAATTTCAGTCACCAGGCTGTGGCATACAGGTAGGAACCAAAAGGAGAAAGGAGAAGATGGAAGAGAAGGAACATGGGAAAGACAAAAGGTCTCCATTAGATGTGATGGACCAGAAGCATGTGCCAGAATGAAAAATGCCCCACACTCCAGGGACGGACTGTTGGAGCAGAAACAACCCAGGAAGATAAACAGCAAGTATTTGGGAAGCACAGCCAGGGAACTAGACAATCTAGAGATTAAAAAATAGATTAGGGATAATCTTCCAGTAATTGAGCAAATGCTAAGTAAATAAATCACAGTTGGAGTCTCATTCATTTAAAAGTTAGACTGGGATAGAAATGACTTTACACTATGTACCTCTCAGGAGTTCCATCACTATTTCTATGATCTGTCCCAGGTACTGATTAATGCAAACTCTATATTTTAGTTGTTGTTCATATGTTCACTTGTTTAGAATTGACCACATGTAGTCAGATGACCTATCTGAGACTTTTCCCTGGAGAAGGTGAACTCTTCCTTTCTCAGCAACCATTGATTAACTGTGAGGGATCACAGTGGTAGTGAAGGAGCTCTTGAGAGAAGAAAAGCATGTATAAATATAAAAGGGGGCCATGAATTTGTCAGGGAATCTGAGAATCAGTGAAGGGGTTGTAGGAGAGAGGAAAAATGATGAAAATTATATAAAGCAATATTAATGTAAAAATTATCAAAAAATTAAATGAAAAGGTTGATTAAATTCTTTACAAAAATACTTGCTTCATTTCCAATAAGTCTTGAACACTGAATAGAACTGACAGTGAGCAGTTGCTATTAGAAGAAAGATCATTCTTTTTCAAGAATGTGTCCTCTGGTAGATTTCCCATGTTCTAACAGAGGGATGCAAATCAAAGGTTGTTTAGGCATCAGTGATTTGCCTTAGTAAGTTGTTAAAGAAAATAAAAAAAGAAGAGGAGTGAGAGATAAAGGAAGGGGAGAAAAAGGAGGAAAAGAGGGAAGAAGGGGGAAGAGGGGAAAACATGAATTTTGGAGGCTGGTGGACTAAATCTGCCGAGCCCTATGTTAAATACTCTTAATTTTAAATTATTTTAATTTGAAAGAAATGTGTCTTGATATATTTTAGTTAGTATATCTAAGGATAATATAGTATATATATAATATTGTACATGTGTGTATGAGACTATATTTACATGAAATGTATGTTGCACTGCTATTTGAAAAACTGTTGGTAGGTGACAGTTTGGACATGCTTTCATGGTAAATTTTATATCACAAGTAAGGAAATAAAGCGTGTTCTTCCACTGATTTTGGAAAACTCACAGTGAAATTAATTTATTTTATGCATATGAGATATCCATTAATAGTTATTTTTTTCTTTTTGAAGATAAAGAAAATAAGAGGGTCACTGTAAATTTTTTCTGCATAATATCAATTTTAAGAGGATTCTTTTATATTGCTATTAGGCTTTATTTTCCCTTTGTCTGAGATATGCAAGAAAGAGAAATGATTTTCCAGAAGAAGATTGAGGAAAAATTGCTATTGTAATGATAGGGTTATTTGAGAAATGTACTGTGCTCTATTTATTTTTTGATCTAGGGCATTGCGCTTATCCTAGCTGTGATTCAGGACCATTAAGAAAGATTATTCTGTGAAAACTGGAGGCAAATGCTAGGCCAAGCTTATAATGAGAGTCATTAGGAGGTGCAGGGATGCTTCCGTCTCCTTACCCAGAGGAACTTCTGTTGGGATAAAGCAATGACTGACTGCACAGTGTGACCCATTCTTATGGATTCACCCTCTCGAACAGATGATCTTTTGTGGGACCAGTTCTTAGCACTTGGTAGTTAAAGTTCTACAGCATGTTTGCAATTTATAATCTGTCACATGCAGGACCTAGGTTTTACACACACATATGTATGAACATATAAGAATTTGGGTGAAATAAAAGGGACTAGTGTGGAGGAAGCAGACACCGGGGAGTATTATGGGATGAATAAGATCAAAGTACATCATGTAACTAAACAGAATGTCATTATTAAACCTGTCATTGGGTACAATCAATACATGTAATTATTTTAAGAGATGAATAAAATTAAAGTCTAACAGGAATGATAGGCATCTGTGAGTGAGTAGACAGGCAATATTACTTGGCCCATCCACAGGCAGCACCTCTTAAGACCCCTTCTTGGAGACCCATAAAGTCTCATGGAATATAAGAACTTAATGATGATGTCATAGGGACAGGCAAGCATGTGGACCCTGAACTTTTGATTTTCAGTCTTTTGAAATCTGTTAATAGATGCCAGATTTTACCAGATACCTTAAATTCTGGTAAGGGAGAAAAACAAAGTCTCTTTTTTTCCTAGTTTTACATATCTTTTTTATTAGATATTGACATTATTTACATTTCAAATGGTATCCCCTTTCTGCATAACCCCTCAGACAACCCCCTATCCCAAACCCCCTCCCCTTGCATACACCATCCCCAATTTCCTGACTTGCATATCCCTATTCTGTAGAATTGAGCCTTCCCAGGACCAATCGCCTCTCCTCTCATTGATGTCAGAAAAGGTCATGTTCTACTACATATGTAGTTGGAGCCATGGGTCCCTCCATGTATAACCTTTGGTTGGTGGACTTGTCCCTGGGAGCTCTGGGGGTACTGGTTGGTATTATTGTTCCTCCTGCTGGGCTGCTAAATTCTTCAGCTCCTTGGGTCTTCTCTATAGCTGCTCCATTGGGAACCCTATGCTGTGGGTGTTTTAATTCACTTTCCAATAAGGATCAAAGTATACACACTTTGATCATCCTTCATCTTGAGCTTCATGTGTTCTGTGAGTTGTATCTTGGGTATTCTGAGATTTGAGGCTAATATGACTTATCAGCGAGTACCTATTGCATGGTATTGGTATAGTGACAGTCAGGTAGATAAGTGGAATAGAAATGAAGACCTAGAAATGAAGCTTCACACCTATGGCCACTTGATACTTGACAGAGGAGCTAAAGCTATCCAGTGGAAAACAAGACAGCATTTTCAACAAACAGTGCTAGGACAATTGGCAGTCAACATGTAGAAAGATGCAAATTGATCCTTCCTTACCTCCTTATACAAAACTCAAGTCCAAATGGATCAAGGACCTCCACATAAAACCAGATAGATTGAATCTAATAGAAGAGAAAGTGGGGAAGAATCTGAAGCACATGAGCACAGGGGGAAATTTCCTGAATAGAACACCAATAGCTTATATGAAAAGATCAGGAATTGACAAATGGGACCTCACAAAATTGCAAAGCTTCTGTAAGGCAAAGGACACTGTCAATAGGACAAAATGGCAACCAATAGATTGGGCAAAGATCTTTAGCAATCCTACATCTGACAGATGGCTAATAACCAATATATACAAAGAAGTCAAGAAAACGACACCATCAAAAGGACAAATTGGCAACCTATTAAAAATGGGGTACAGAGCTAAACAAAGAATTCTCAACTGAGGAATGCTGGACAGCTGAGAAACACCTAAAGAAATGTTCAACATCTTTAATCATCAGGGAAATGAGAATCCAAACAACCTGAGATTCTACCTCACACCAGTCAGAATGGCCAAGACCAAAAACTCAAGGGACAGCAAATGCTGAAGAGGATGTGGAGAAAGAGGAACACTTCTCCATTTCTGGTGGGATTGCAAGCTGGTAAAACCACTCTGGAAATCAACTTGGCAGTTCCTCAGAAAATTGGACATATTCCTGAGCATATACCTAGGAGATACTCCAACATGTAATAAGGACACATGTTCCACTATGTTCATAGCTGCCTTATTTATAATAGCCAGAAGCTGGAAAGAACCAAGATGTCCCTCAACAGAAGAATGGATATAGAAAATGTTGTACATCTACACAATCGAGTACCACTCAGCTATTAAAAACAATGAATTCATGAAATTCTTAGGCAAATGGATGGAACTAAGAAAACATCATCCGGAGTGAGGTAACCCTATCACAAAAGAAGACACATAGTATGCACTCAATGATAAGTGTATATTAGCCCTAAAAACAAAGTATAACATTAAAAATAAAAAGAAATATTTTTTGAATTCTGGTATTTTAGGAATATAAATCAATATGTACTTTATTTATATAGATGCATTTTGCTATTACCCGTACAAATACCAATGGGATTATTATTGATTGTATGAGGAGAGCCACCATATTAGCAGATGATATAACGATGCGTAACATTTTCAAGTAAACTTATTATGAACCAAAGACATAAAGAATATTGCTGACATAAGGTTTAATTTTTCCTGAAAAAATGATCAAAAGATGAAGTAACTGAAGATTTTATGTTCATTGTAAAACACTATAAAATTACACACTGCATACAACCCTTGAAGATCATTGTGTTCAGTTTTGTAAGATAGTAGGATATATATTAAGAAAAACTTATTCTAAGCATTATAGAATGCTTTAGTCAGTTATGAGATGATACCATATTACTCATTATCTATCCACTATTGAAGTTCTCACTTTAAAAATCATATACAATTTAACATGCACTTACAAACAACAGAATCTTAAAAGTCAATGTGTTCAATTTGGTGACCTGTGAAAATTTTATCTCAAAAGTAGAAGCACTAGTAAGAACACGACACAGAGATTTTCATGGAACATAATATGCTTACCAAAGACCACATTCTAATCCTTTCTTCAGAACATAAAGGCTTTTTTTCATGTATTATGTTATTAACTTTCCTAGAATTCACACAAAGGGCATTGTAAGCACTGGTCTACACTATGTAGCTTCTTTTATGTCAGCACTTAAAGCCTAATTTTTATCTGTAGCATACACTGAAGAATAAGTCTACAAGTCTAGATACTTTCATTTGAGCATAGTTGTCTTTCTTGACTCCAGATTCCATAGAAAGCAGAGTAGTATGTTTTGATTACATTTTCATAAATTTGGTCATAAATGTGTGTGTATGTGATTGTCTTTTACATTTCTCAGGTACTCTTAGAAACAAACATTGTGTGTGCAAAACAAATCTATAAAATTCTCTGCTCTTGGAACTCTTTTCCTTCTATTGGGTTGTTTTGTCCATCCTTGTTGAGAGCATTTGCCTTGTCTTACAGTATCTTGTTTTGTCTTGTTTGGTTGTTGTGTCTTGGTGGCCTGTTTTCTTCTGAAGGAAGACAGAGGGGGAGTGATCTAGAGGGGAACAGAAGTGGGAGGGATGTGGGAAAACTAGAGGGAAGGAAAAATGTGGTTAGGGTGCATTGTATAAAAGAGGAAATGATTATCAATACATAAAAATTAAAAATTAAAAATATATATCAAATAATTGAAATATATTGAAATGTTTCACACTTTGTCTTCTGAGGGAAGCCAGAGACTGTGTATTTGTGCTACTGTCTTCCAAAATTACAGAACATGATGTAACATCAATATAGTATTATTTCAATTTTTGGAACAAACCCTGAGCAGTTATAGTAAAGTTCTTAAGGAGGACATGACCGCTAGTGGGAATCTATAAAAATGAAGTGAACAGATCTGTGTATAGCAGTGTTAACCCAACACCTTTAACAATCACAAGAATATTTAACTTATACTATCCTTACTCACTTGGAAGATCTGCAGAATGAAAAAAATGTATCTTTTCTCTACTAGATGAGGAAACAGAACAAATTTATCAGTGTAGTTTATGTTCATTTCCTGTCTCCCTTCTACTTCCCCTATCTCAATTTACTGGATTTCTCCTCCCCAGAGCCTCATTCTTGCTAACTCTATTTGGATGATCTGTCCCCTGGGTAGGCACTTGGGGAACAACAGCAGTTCAGGGACTTCTTTGTGTCTTAAAGATAAAGCAGAGGGAGCCACTGTAGCATGAAGACTGTCTTAACCAAAGCTATCTTCTTGTTATTGTCCATGAATGGGAGATCATGGCATTCCTTTGTGAAACATTAACAACAATCTGTTGTCTGGAGTAAAAGACATGGGGAAAAATAGAAAAGGTGTCCAAAATACATTTGCCATACACTACCAATTATTTTAAAGACAGCAAATTGATGCTGCCTATTGATTTATAGGGATATAACACATCCGTTTATATGTCTGTCACTTATATAATGTACTGTCTTTACAATCTATTGTTTTATAGGAATTTTGTAATCCTTATTTATTGCTTTCATTGAATAAATTCTGTTAATTTCATTATGGTCTTTTTATTGAAATTTGGATTCAGATTTTATTTGTCAGTTGGCCTTACTAAAAGTTGCAATTTTTGCAGCCCTTAATACTACAAGCTTTAATTTTTGTTTGTTTGTTTGTTTTTTGTTTGTTTTTTGTTTGTTTTTCTGCATTCCTTGTTTACATTTCAAATGATTTCCCCTTTCCCGGTTTCCCCCTCCCCATAAGTGCTATAAGTCCTCTTCCCTTTGCCCATTCCCCATCAAAACCCTCCCACTTCTCTGTCCTAGTAATCCCCTGCATTGTTGCATCAAGCCTGTCCAGGACCAGGCTCTTAACTCAGAGAAAATGAATCACTAATTTAGTTATTTAGTTTTTGTTTAAATTGATTTGAAAATATTTTCTCCCCTGTCTCAAGAGGAAACTTTATTTTTCATTCTATTATATTTTACTGTTTTAGCTTCATGATTTGATTCATCTTTTATGAAAGTATAAAACTTAGACCTTTTCTACAGTTGTTTTTTTTTCTAAGTGGTTAGATGGTCTTTTTTCAACATTGCTCTCTCCCTGAGCCTTTGCACTGGAGAATTTGTCATGCGCTGGACTCCCTCTCATGCATTCCCTTAAGCTTCCATTTGGCTTTTTCATTATTGCTGTGCCAATATCGATCTATTTCAATGACTATACTTAGAATTATTCTGATATTCTCTATAATTATATTATGTCTCTTTATTTACCCATAGAATTTGGGTTTGACATTGGTCTGGGTGCGGGGTCCCCAATAGAGCAGTTGGAGCATGGTCCAGAGGAGCTGAAGGGTTTTACAGCCCCATGGGAAGAATAACAATGTTGGCCACCCAGATGCCCCAGGACTACCAGGGACTAAACCATTAACCAAGGGGTACACATGGTTCCAGACAAAAATATGGGAGAGGAAGGCCCTGTAGGACATCAATGGAAGGAGTGGTCCTTGGTCAGGTGAAGGCTCAATAGATGCCCCAACAAACAGAAATCCGAGGTGGGGGGAGGTGGGAGTGGGTCGGGTAGAGGGTCATATACTTGGAGGCAGAGGCAGGGGGTGGGAGGAGGGATTGGGGGTTTTTGCGGAGGGGTCAAACTAGGAAAGCTTTTACCATTTGAAATTTAAATGAACATTATATTCAATTAAAAAACAAGAATTCAGATTTGAAACATTGGCCTGCTATGTAATCAGTGAACCAGTGACAAATAGGTTTAGCCACTCTTTATTATGTTAAATATATATGCAAATAAGTATATGCATACATTCAATATATAATTTTATTATATATTTTTATTATATATTAGATGTCATTATATATCTAATATAAATATTAGATATATAATCTATCTACTATTAGATAAATAATATATATCTAATATAAATATATATATAGTATATATAAATATATATATAGTATATATAAATATATATATAGTATATATATATATATATACATATATATAAATCATGTAAAATTTTTATTCATATGTCCACAGAGTTTTTAGATTTAGCTTACTGAGTTTTACAAATTTAAGAAATTTTAAAAATTATTTATTTTATTTCTTAATAATTTGTTTACATCCTTCATGCTAGCCCCTCTCCCCCCTTGCATTGTTTCTCCCCCATCACTCCTCTCCTTCTCCTCTGAGATGGCAGTCTTCCTATCAGAACCTCACACCCTGGGGCATCAAGTTTTTGCAGAATTAGAGAGATCCTATCCCACTGAGTCCAGGCATAGCAACATTTTGCTACCCATGTGCATGGGGCTTCTGACAGCCTGTGTATACTCTTTGGTTGGTGGCTTAGTCTCTGAGAACTTCCTAGTGTCCCATGTCAGCTGATACCATTGGTCTTCTTTGGGGCTTGTCATCTCCTTGAGGGCTTCAATTCACCCCCTCCCAACTCTTCCATAAGAAGCCCGACCTCTGTCCAATGTTTTTCTAGGTGTTCCTGCATCTGTCTCAGTCAGCTGCTGGGTAGAACCTGTCAGAAGGCTGTTATACTAGGCTTCTGACAGCAAGAACAAAATTGCATCATAAATAATGTAAGGATTGGTGGCTGCCCACGGGATGAAACTCATAATAGGCCAATCATTGTAGTGAGCCATTCCTTCTGTCTCTGCTTTCTTTGTCCTTGTGTTTCTTTACACAGGACAAATTTGGGGTCAAAAGTTTTGTAGGTTGTTTGGTATCCTTATCTCTCTACTGGGGATTCTGTCTGGCTACTGGAGGTACTCTCTTCAGATTCCTTCACACACACACACCTGCCACCCCCCCACACCCTCTTGCGCCACCAGCTATTGGGCTTTTCAGCTAAGGTCACATGCATTGACTCCTGGGAGCCTCCCTTATGCCATGTCTCTGGAACTTCCTAGCAATCTTCTCATTCCCTATCCCACACCCACCATCCTTGCCAGCTGCATATTTTCATTCATTCTCCTGGCCCTCTGGGAATCTCTCCTGTCTATCCCTTTGCCTGATCCATACCCCATTCTCCCATTACCCTCCTCTCCCACACAGGTCCCTCCCTGCCTCTGCCTCCCATTATTTTCTTTCCCCTTCTAAGGATCCTCAGTTGGACCTTCCTTCTTGTTTGACTTCTTTGGGTCTGTGAGGTTTATCATGCGTATTCTGATTTTAATATCCACTCATCAGTGAGTACATCCCATGCATGTTCTTTGGGGACTGGGTTACCTCACTCAGGATTTTCTAGTTCCATCCATTTGCCTGGAAATTCATAATATCCTTGTTTTTATTAGTTGAATAGTAAGTACTCCACTGTGTAAATGTACCACATTTTTGGTATCCATTCTTTGGTTGAGGGACATCTGGATTTCTTCCAGTTTCTGACTATTATGAATAAAGTTGCTATGAACACAGTGCAGCACATGTCCTTGAGGTATGTTGGAGCATCTTTTGGGTATATGGCCAGGAGTGATATAACTGGGTCTTCAGATAGAACCATTTTCAATCCAAAATAGTTTGGGATTTTTAATACAAGTTTACTGAATAACCATAGTAAATTTAAGGAAAGTAGAAGTATGCTTACAATGTGAATGCTTAAAATATTAATGTATGTAAAAAGAGGATGTATTAATTCAAAGGCCAGAATACAGTGATTATTCAAGAGGAACTTGGGGCACCATCTCAAAAGCACTGTTATTGTTGGTTTTAGGAGTGAAATTATATGACTTATATTACCTTATAGAACTTGAATAAAAAGTTAGTGCATTCAGCTTTTCAAAGAATATGAGCTTGGAGAATTCAGCACAGAAGGTTCCATGAGGTACTGAGAAGAAGGTATATTCTTTTGTCTTAGGGTAAAGTATTATGTAGATAGCTGTTAAATCTGTTTGGTTAATAACTTCTTTTAGTTTTATAGTGTCTCAGCTTATTTTCCTTGATCTGTCCATTGGTGAGAGTGTGGTGTTGATATCTCTTACTCTTATTGTGTGAGATTCAATGTGTGCTTTGAGCTTTAGTAATGCTTCTTTTTCAAATGTGGGTGTCCTTGCATTTGGAGCATACATGTCCAGAATTGAGAGTTCATCTTGGTGTATTTTTGCTTTGTTATGTGTTCTTCCCCAACTTTTTTGATAAATTTTGATTGAAAGTCTATTTTGTTGGACATTCGAATGGCTACTCCAGCTTGTTTCTTGAGACAATTTGCTTGGGAATTTTTTCCCATCCTTTTACTTTGAAATAGGTCTGTTTTGGACTCTGAAGTGTGTTTCCTGTATGCAGCAAAATTCTGGATCCTGTTTACATATCTAGACTGTTAGCCTATGTCTTTTTATTGTGGAATTGAGTCTATTGATGTTGAAAGATATTAGGAACCATTGATTGTTGGTTCCCATTATTTTTGTTGTTAGAAGTGAAATTATGTTTGTATGTTTCTCTTCTTTTGGGTTTGTTCTGAAAAGATTATTTTCTTGCTTTTGTTTTTGTGGGTCTAGTTTCCCCCATGTGTTGGACTTTTCCTTCTATTTTCCTCTGTGGGGCTGGATTTGTGGAAATATATTGTTTAAATTTGGCTTTATTTTATAACACCGTAGTTTTTCCATCTATGGTAATTGTGAGTTTTGTTGGGAATAGTAGGCTGGTCTGACATTTTTTTTCCTATTAGTGTCTGTATGACATCTGTCAAAGATCTTCTGGCTTTTAGAGTAAATGTTAAGAAATCTGATGTAATTCTGATAAGTCTGCTTTTATATATTGCTTTCCCTTTTCCCTTACTTCTTTAAATAGTCTTTATTTGTTCTGTGCATTTGGGGTTTTACTTATTATGTGACAAGAGGAATTTCTTTTCTGGAACCATATGTTTGGTGTTTTGCAAGTTTCTTGTATGTTTATGGGCATTTCTTTCTTTAGGTTAGTGCAGTTTTCTTCTATAATTTGTTGAAGATGTTTGCTGTCCATTTGAGTTGGAAATCATTCTTTTCTATACCTATTATTCTCAGGTTGGGTCTTTTCATTGTGTCCTGTATTTCTTGAATGTTTTGGAATGATAGCATTTTGGTTTTTGTATTTTCCTTGACTGTTGTGTCAATATATTCTATTGTATCTTCTGCCACTAAGATTCTCTCTTCTATCTTTTGTATTCTGTTGGTGATGTTTACATCTGTGACTCTTGTTCTCTTTCCTAGGTTTTTAATCTCCATGGCTGTCTCCCTTTAAATTTACTTTAATGATTCTATTTCCAGTTTTAGATCCTCCACTGTTTTGTTCAATTCCTTCCCTGTTTGACTGTGTTTTCCTGTATTTCTTAGAGGAATTCATGAATTTCCTCTTTAAGGGCTTCTACTTGTTTACATCTTTGTGAAATGAGAATTTAGATCTGAATCTTGCTTTATAGGTGTGTTGGGGTATCCAGTAATTACTGTGGTGGGAGAACTGAGTTCTATTGTTGCTCAGTCAAATTGGTTTCTGTTGCTTATGTTCTTACACTTGCCTCTTGCCGGCTGGTTATCTCCGGTGTTATCTGGCCTCGCTGTCTCTGACTGGAGCCTGTTCTTCCTGTAAGACTGTGATTCTGTGATCCTGTGATCCTGAATGTGTCAGAATACATGGAGAGTTGAACTCACTGGGGTGTAGGCTGTGTGGTTCTTTTCTTGCGTGGAGGATCTTCTCTGGCACAGGTGGGGACCAGAAGTAATTATTGTAGTTTTTTTATCCATTTGAAATTGCTCTACCTGAAGTGTAGGATATAGATATAGGGTTACAGATTTTGCAATGTTATCTATTGAAGAGTTTGACTTTTCTCCAGTGTACACTTTCTATATTTTTGTAAAATATTTAGCAAGCTGGACCTGTATGTGTTTATATCTGGGTTTTTGATTCCACTGATAATTGTATCTGATTTTATGATGATCCAATGATATTTCTGTTTTTGTATGGTGGTGGTGGTGGTGGTAGTAGTAGTAGTAGTAGTAGTACAAACTAGGCATTATGATATCTCCAATGTTATACTTTTTGCTTTGGAAAACAAAAATTTTTATTCTTTAATAGTACTTTTAAGAATGAGTTAGTGAAATGTTTAGACAGTTCTCAAATTTTGAAATACAAAATGCTAATTTGAAAAAAGAAATATGAAACATCACTAATTGTCAATGAAACTCTATCAAGATTACAGTTTACTTCACCAAGGATGGAAGTCAATAAGAAAGAATACTCAACATAATTTCTATAATAATAGGAACAGAAAGGACCCCAAAATATAGCTGATGTTACATGACCTAACCTAGCTACATTGGAGGTCAGTATGGTACTTTCTCAATAAGCTAAATGTAGGTCAACTATGTAACAAACTCCCACTCTTGGACTTTTACCTAAGAATATCCATGTCAATAAATCACAGAGAGAGTCATTTATTGCAGCAGTAAGTTATAGTATAAACTGCTCTATTGAGTAAATGTAAACACACACATATACACACACATACACACATATACACACACATATACACACACACTTGTGAATTTTGAAGTAGCACAGTTATCATAAGAATAACCAGACACTTTCTGATTGAAATTAACTCATTTTCCAAAAGATAAAATATATACCTTGTACCATTATTGTGGTCCAAAGCCTATAAACAGACCCTAGAAGTGTACCTATAATTATTTTTAATCCCCATAGTAATAAACTGATTTCTAAAGACATCATTATACCAATATAGTAGTTCATCTCCTACCTGGCATCATATAAACTCCATCTGTAGATGGAGATTATTACAGAGAATCACAGCTAGTTAAGATGCAGAAAATAAGAGCCTGTAAACTGTTCACCCCTATGTGGGACATTTTCTTTCCATCACTACCTTTCTCCTCTGAGGCTATGGGATTGTTGGAAAAGAGAAGAGGTAGTGGTTAAATCCACAAAATAATATTCCCCAAATTAGCAACATGGTTTCACATGTATACTCATAGTGATTGAGACAACATGCATGTGACATACATGAACTGAAGTCAGACAAATTCCTGTCATTGAAAGGATAGATGTCATGAAGTCTCACTTCTAAATGAGGAGATATTGGGAACTGATAGCTTTTGAGAGATGAAGACTCAGTTTTCTTCAAAGGTGTCATGCCTGGTTGGTCAACCACACTCAAGTGAAAAAGCAGAGATCCAGAAATGCCACAGTAACATCACATTGTACTTGATTTAAAAAAGAAAAAGAAAAAAAAAAAGGCAACATGAAGCTGTGCAGATGGAGAAGGGATATTGATTAAGAAGAATTAGGAAAAGGGGTAAATATCAAAACTAATTATTCAAATTTTTGCATAGAAATAATTTAAAATTTCAACAATATATTTAAGGGGAAAAGAGGATATACACGTGTGGTAGATGTACACTGCAGGAAGCCTATCTGTAATCTCAGGAGAGTAATCTTTACAGCCTGTGTTGTTTCCCACACTTCACACCTCTGCCTTAATCTTGGATTTAATTGTCCATAAACATCTCTTGTAAGATCAAATAAGGCAAAGTCAGTGGATTTTGTTAGTAATGATGTTGACACAAAAATGCAACTCTCACCTCCAGAATAACAGATTTTGGCTAATTGTAGAGCCAAAAGTTCTAAGATTATCCTAAATGACATATTCTGGAACAATAAACTGAATTCTATGTTAAAGCATTTTAAAACTACAACATTGGGAACATTAGGTAAGTGGTTAACAGCAAAGTGGGCAAATCTCTTCTCATTTATCTGTTATCTGTTGTTATTATAGCCTACTAAAAGTCAGGTGTCTGCTTGTAAACTCCAACAGGACTTATTTGTGACTCGATTTTAGGTTACATTGAAACAAATAATGAGTGGCTATTTAAATAATTAAGATAGCCTAGGATAATTTGGGTCTTGGTCTGTGATACTCTAACAATCATAAAGGTCCTAATCAATCAAGTAGTCCCATAAAATGTTTACTGTAGATGCAACTTTTAAATGTTTTTCAAGTTTTAAATGTTCCAACTACAGTTCACAATGATGAAAATGTAAATGCATACATTTTGTTGCTAATATTTTAATTACTATTAAGTATAACAAAAGTATTATAAATTTAATCATTTTCATAGGCTGAATATTTTACTCAGTTAGATAGATGCGAAGAAAAACATTTGGACTTCAGTTTTATTTGAAATAAAGTTCCCATCATAGTTGTGATCAAGATCTCATTTGGGATAAAACATTCATATTTAGATATTTTATATTAAGAATATTTATTTACAAAATATAATTTCATTATCCTTAGCTTAATTTGGATACTACCATTAGATCACATGCAATTTGAAAAAACTCATACATTCCAGTGAATTATTATTGAAATGTAACTATCAATTAATTATAGAACTCTTGAATTTTCACTTGCTTTAAAATCACAGCTCCCTAGGCATCTAAGATGTTTGCACAGGGTCTTTGGAATTAGAGAAATAAATTTCTTTACTTGGTGTCTCTCTCTTTTACAATCTTAAACTTTTCTTTCTGCTTCTCTTCACTTGCCAAGACATCTGTTTTGGCTTTTATTCAGAATATCTAGAATCAAGGGCATCTTTTGTCAAAACAGGCTTCTTAAAAATTTATCATTCTACTGATCCAAAACACAAAATCCGAGCAGACCATTGACAAAATCACACCTGACAAAGTAGTTAATAAAGGTCAATTGGCAACATCTGTTGCCTCAAAAGGTGTAGAAAATAAAACAGCATAATTGTTCAACAGTAATATGTGAAAACAGAATCATCCATGAAAACAGATTTTTCTTAATATCAGCATGTGCTGGCTATAAAAGATCTCAGAACCTAACATCTGGATGACTTTAATCATTGAGAACTTGAAACCTCAGGGAAAATTGAATAAAACTTTCCAAAAGATTTAGATTTTCTATGCATGCAGTTTTCAAAATATAGTTTTCTAATGTTAATACAAGGATCGTCCTAAGGCATATTCTACTATATAATATGAATATTTCAAAATTTAGAAATATTGTATATATGTATATAAAACATATTATACATATGTGAGTTAGTTCAGAATTACCCATAGAAAAGTACAAAGTAGTGAGTTAACCAAATTGAGCACTTAGAAATTATCATGTTCCAAAGAATAAAATACTTGCAATCAGTTTCATCAGTTTATGAATAATTGAGTCATTATATATATATATATATATATATACATATATATGCATTAATATATATTTACACAAATATATACTATACAAGGTGATTGGATAAAGTGGTGTATATGTATATGTGTATGTGTATGTATATATATATATATATATATATATATGCACTTATTCAGGGTATTGTACATCTGTAATCTCAAGCGAGTGATCACAAGTAGAAATATATCTGTGCTATTACAGAAATATTGCCTAAAATCCAAGAACTGGGAACATAACTTAGTGCTAGCATAGCTGCCTAGGATATGCAAGGCTCGAATTCAACTCTCTTGAGAACTGGGAACATGAGAACTGGGAAATTGTAGGAATAATTCAGTTTTTGAAAAATGCCAAAACACTTAGTTGCTACAATATCTTCCCATTTCATGACTAAAAGCCAAGAACATGTTTACTAAAATATGCAAAGAGCAACTGGGACATATTTACATAATGTAGCCAAATCAATGTATAGGAAAGTTGAAATTCTTCACTGCATTGGCATGTGGAATTGTGTATGAAGAAATTTGTGTGTTTCTTCTAATCAGAAAAGAGTATAGGAAGCATTTTGGAGCCACATTCAGAGGAAGAATCTTGAGGGACTTGGAAAAGCATATATGCCGTCAAGGTCATAAATCCACCTTTCTTAGCAAGGGCTTCAAAAAGAAAGAAGGGGATGTGATATGGTGATATGTCTAACCAACAGGGCTGACAGAAACTGAACAGGGAGGCTGAGGAAGAATCACTCAATGTGGATTTTCTGACTATTTGTCCAGAAACAAAGGCAAATAGGGTCATAGCAGAATTTCTAGGGAAACATAGTCTAACTGAATTCAGGCTAGTGGCTCTACCAAGGACTGGAGAAAGCAGTCTTATTTGGCTCTGCTTCTAGAAAAATGACAATGAGACAAAGACTAAATAATGACAGTGCCTAAATCAAGATGATTTTAGAGAAAAATGTTTCTCTCTTCATTTTCTGGCTGCTGATTTGCTTGTTTTCCATCTAGTACTGAAATTATTTCTTCCTAACTTTCACAGGTTATTATACCAAAGTTGAGATGAAGCTGAGACCCTGTCTGAGTTGCCATATGTTATGTAAAACAGTGGTTCTTTAAATGGTGTGCCTTGCCCTGAGTGACTCTACAAGCAAAATTTTAGTCCATTCTGAGTGGAAATTCAGAAGCAGGTTGACCCTGAACCTTGTTAAATATATAAACAACACCATCTGCCTGGCATCACTTACACAGCTCAGAGTGATAAATACCATCTTCCTTTGAAACAAAAAATACCACCCTTTGAATGTATTAAATTAACCCGGGATCATATGAACACATGGATGTGTCAGGGAAACGTGACCTGAAAACTTATAAATTAAATCAGATTGAAGAAAGGATGCAATAAGCTCACCTGTATCCCAGAAAGAGGAGGATGCTGGACACAACGGAGGTCATTGCCTAACCAAGTTTTTAGCTGATCACATGCTGTACTGCACACAGAGATGCCCTATTTTAAAAACTCCCAGCTCTAGCACTGTATCTTGCTTTAATCCTTACTGTTAATGTGCCCAATTCAAAATGTTATTTGTCCAACTTTCCCTTCATTCATTTGTTCTTGATGTCTGTTTCTTCATTCATTTATAAATCTGGATCATTAATAGTCTTTATCTCTAGCATCTCCATAGTCATGATCCATCTCCTTCCTTTTACAACTCCCTGAAGCTTAGTTCTACTTTCAACTTGTACTTTGACTCTGCACAAGTGCCTTCAGCAAAACTCCAGCAGGCTTCATTATCTAATCCCTACAGAACCGTTCTTTGTATATCTAGCAGCCTTCTGCTCAGATTCTGTTAGGCCTCCTTGATATCTCTTGAAACTGCTTAAACCTTGCTGAGACCAGTTAAACCCTTCATAACTATTCTACAAACTGCATATCCACAGATTGATTTGTTGCATAATGTGTGATTTGACAGTTCATGTTAGTAGTTTAGTTGGAAGTAAAAAGCCACTTTGCCTCTCGGGGGAAATCAGCTCTACTTGATGACTAACACCAATAAAACAAATAAATCTTGCTAATTTATTTTTATTCAATAAATACTGACATTGAAGAAAGAAAGAAACGTGTTTCTGCATTTGATCTGAGCTCATGACAATAGTGAGCAGGGATTCCACATCCTCCACATCCATATGAACAAGAGGCAGGGTGTACAGTGCCAACTCATTTTCATGTCCCATGCATGACTACAAATGTTTGCAACAGACAGACACAAACACACACACACACACACACACACACACACACACACACACGATTTATTAGAATGCATTACAGTACTCCATCCAAGGAGTCCAACAGAATATGTAGAGAATCTGGTAGTTTGTCAGACCAAGGGCTGCATTTCTCAGCATTCACAATCTGGTGCCAAAAGCCTGGAGAATGTCTGGAGAAGCTGCCGCTCTTTGCTCAATTTTGGAATCATGAAGAAGCCAATCATTGGACTGAGCACAAGGTCTCCAATGGAGGAGCCAGGAAAAGGACCCAAGGAGCTAAAGGAGCTTGGAACAACATGAACCAACCAGTACCCCCAGAGCTCCCAGGGACTAAACTACCAAACAATGAGGATACTTGAAAGGACCCATGGTTCCAGCTGAATATGTAGCAGAGGATGGCTTTGTTGGACATCAAAGGGAGGAGAGGCCCTTGTTCCCGAGAAGGCTCAGTGCCCCAGTGTAGTGGAAAGCCAGGACAGGGAAGCAGGAGTCAGTGGGTTAGTGAGCAGGGGGAGAGTGGATGGCTTAGGGGACTTTTGGAGGAGAAACCAGGAAAGGTGATAACATTTGAAATGTAAGTAAAAACACCTCTAATAAAAAATAAAATTAAAAACAAAACAAAACAAAAACACAGGAAAGGAATACTTTAGCAACAGGATATATTTGCCAGTGAGGAGGAGAGCAAGCAGACAAAAAGTAGTTTTCTTCTTGTGTGTCATTTGATGTATGCTGCCACTAGAAGATGTTGCCCATATGTAGGGCTAAATTAAACTGATTCCAGTTTCAAACAGAATTAGGAAGTGCACCCTTCCTGGAGGAAGTGCATCACTGGGGAAGGACTTTTGATGCTTTAAACCCTCACTGCTTTTTAACTATGTCTCTAATTCCTGTGTAAGTATAGAAATGTGACCATACAGCGTCCTGATCCTTCTGCCACAATGGTCCTTCTTTATGGATTTGAACCCTCTATAATAATAATAATAAACCCTGTCTTTTTAAAATTGATTTCAGTCATGCCATTTTATCGCTGCAGCAGCAAACTAATAGAGAGAGCTCTTCAGATCTTGAGAGATTTATAGTTGCTGGCCTTCTAAAGTGAATGCTCTAAGCAAACAGAAATTAAGATCCTACAGCCAAGAAAAAACAAGCTGGCCACTAACCAACAGATGGGCATGTAGGGCAACTTTAATCAAAAGTCACATACACTTATTTATTTTATTGTAAATTAGTCACATTTACTGGAATTTTTAGGGACTTAAACTTAAAATTTGTAAGTATGTGACAACAGACTGAGCATGGTTGGATAAACATTGTTTCTTCTCTTACTCTAACCAAAAGGGAATGGTTCTGTTGCCTCATACTCAGGGCCTAGTAAGATGGCTTTGTAGATATGTCAGGAAATGGTGTAGAAACGGAAATAAGTGTGATTTTCCTGCTGTGTTCTAAATAGAGTAATAATAATTTTATGTTTTGTTGTATATTGTTTAATTTATTTTGTCTTGAGAAAGGCAAAACAAATTGGGTGTATTGAAAAGTCCACCATAAATTGGGTGTATTGAAAAACTCTAAGTTATTTTACTATTTTCTCAGATGTCTGAAGCCATAAACATGATAGCTAGACCATTTTCCTTCTGAGTGTCTAGGGTATTCCCTCCATTGTATCTTCTAGTCTCTGAGGTCACAGGCATTCGTGGCTTGTACTGTATCATTCTTTCTTCTGCCTTGTCTGGGGGAATTTAGATAAAATAATTATCAGAGTAAAATTGTCATGATCATTTTTTTCTTGATATGGACATAAATGCTGATGGAATTGATTCAGTCTGTACCTATATCATTCTGTGAATTGATCACAGATTAGATGTACTACTTGCAATGTAATGTAAGTTTATGATCTGTATTTGTGGGTCCAGTAGAAAGAATGGGTAAATTTAATATATTGATACAGTGAACTTTAAGCCAAAGTAGGAAAAAATCAATGAGTTCATTTTATTAATGTATTGATTTGTTAGGGACACACATACCATGAACTGGGTGTATTGAAAAACTCTAAGTTATATTCTTATTGTCTCAGTTGACTAAAACCACAAAGGTGTTAGCAAAGCCATTTTCTCTCTGAGTATATAGAGTCTTCCATCCCCTGTCTCTTACAGTCTCTGTGGTCACACATATACCTAGATTATACTGTATCATTAATTCTCCTGACTTGCCTTCATGTGAATTATTCCTTCTTTTCATCCTTTCATATTTCTTAGGAACATTTATCATTATGCTGGCCATGAAATTTCTGCAATTTCAGAGTTCTAGAGGCTAAAGCCAGAGGATTTGGGGCTCCAGGCCAGCTGGGGATAATCAGATTTACTCATTCTTTCTACGTGAGCCACACAGAAAGATAATTTGATCATATACTTAAATTACAAGTCCTATACATATTCTGTAATCAGTTCATGGGATATAGTGTAGGTACATACTACCAGCACCGAGAAAAGAAATGATCATGTCAATTTTACTCTGATAATTACTTTATCGGAATTCCTCTAAAACCTGATGTTTTTGTCCTTGTCTAGACCACTGTTATTTCTTTTCCCTTTGTACTATTCAAAGTACCTAATTATTGTAGAGAGTATTTAGATATAGATATAGATATACATATAGAGATACCTTATTATAACAAGTCTGCATGTAGTTCTCTTTTATTTATTAAAAACAATCTATTATTTTCTTGGAGAGGGAAATAACTGCCCATTTTTAGAAAAAATAATCTTCCTATAGAAGAGAATATAATTTAATATCTAGTAACAAAGCATCTTTTAGGCATGAACTGACAAATAATCAAGAGAAATGTTTATTAACAAATAGTATGAGAACTATACATCAAAATATATATGATCAGACTTCATTTTATTCATTGTAACGAGAATACATAAGTGTCTTATCTTGTAAGTAATAAGACATATTTTAGTAGGGTAAACTACGAGGTCTTTTATTATTGCATTGAGCCCACTTTCAAAATGAATAATTTTCTCTTCTGAAGATTTTCCACACTGTCAAGATCTCTTCTCCACAGAAAGTCATATATTTTCAGATTTGGGAATTAGAAACTACTATCCTTAGTGATAGTTATTTGGCCTCCCTCATGAGAAATTTGAATTATTTTAATGAATTATGTTCCAAACATTTAGTATAGCATATAGCTGAGTAGTTTAGAATAGAATATTAAATATCAATCATTATCATTATATAATTATATATTATCATAAAGAATAAAAAGGTCCATTATTAGTAATATTTAGATCAATATTCGATGTAAACATAAATTACTATTAAAATAAAACATTTAAAAATCACCACAAGACTAGATTAAGGAAAACAATGATTTCATGAAATTCACAGGTAAATGGATGAAACTTGAAAATATTGTCCTGAGTGAGGTAACTCAGTCACAAAAGAACACACTTGGTATGTACTCACTGATAAGTGAATATTAGCCAAAAAAAAAAAAAAAAAAGCTCAGAGTACCTACAATATAACTCACAGACGATATGAAACCCAAGAAGAAAGATCACACCAAAGTATGGATGCTACAGTCCTACTCAGTAGGGGGAAGAGAATAATCTCTGGGAAGTAGAACAAGAGAGGGATCTGGGAGGGAGGGAGAAGAGGGAGGGAAAAGGGAGGGCCAGTCCAGATATGGGAAGAGATGAGGAGAGGGTCAAAGATTTAAAGTAGAGATGTAGCAATGAGGGGTATGGGGCTAGCCACTAGAAAGTCCCAGATGCCAGGGACCCAAGAAGTTCCTAGGACCCAACAGGGAGGGGAGATATAACCTGTAGAGTTCATATCCAGTGGATAGGCAGGGTCCCCAGTTGAGGGATGGGGCCAGCCTCAGAAACATTAGTCCAGAATTCCTCCTGTCAAAAGGAAATGCAAGGACAAAAAGTGGAGGAGAAACTGAAGGAAAGGTCATCCAGAGACTGCCCCATCTAGGGATCCATCCCATCTGCTGACACCAAACCCAGACACTATTGCTAATGCCAAGAAGTACTTACTGACAGGAGCCTGGTATAGCTGTTCCTTGAGAGGTTCTGCTGAGCGAGACCAATACGGATGAGGATGTATATACTCAAACACTGGACTGAGTGTGGTAATCCAAATAGGGAGGAAATTAGGGCATGGACTGTAGGAGCTGAAAGGATTTGCAATCTCATAGGAAAAACAACAATATCAACCAACCAGAACCCCAAAAATCCCAGGGACTAAACCAACAACCAAAAAGTACACAGCAGGTATTCATGGCTCCAGCTGGATATGTAGCAGAGGATTCCCTTATCTGGCATCACTTGGAGGGATGCCCCTTGGTCCTGAGGAGGCTTGATGTCCCAGGATAGAGGAATGCTAGGTTGCTGAGGCAGGAGTGGGCTGGCAGGTAGGGGAGCACCCTCATAGAGGTAGGTAGGAGGGAGGAGTGGATGAGGGCTTATGGAGGGGAAACTTGAAAGGGGAATAACATTTGAAATGTTAATAAATAAAATAACCAATTAAAAAAAGAGAAGAGAAAGAAAAAAGAAACACCAAAAGACTAGATTAACTCCTATCTTTTCTAAAGAGACAAGGCTTTCATCTAATTTTAAGTATCAGAGCTGGGAGAAGTCACTTAGGCAGTAAATAACTTTGAAGAAATACTAGCAAAAGAAAGTAATTACGTTCAAAGAACCTATAATATTTCTTTGACAAAATAAGACAAATGATTGAAAATAGAAATATAAATGCATTCAATTTAAATGTTTTGTTCTTTACGTGCCATTTCCCATTCCATACAGTCTCATGAAAACTATGCTTGGACATGCTCTATTGATCAATTTAAATTAACAAATTCAAAGCAGAAATTTTTTTTAATAATAATTTATTTTATTATTTTTAATTAGATATATTCTTTATTTACATTTCAAATGATTTCACCTTTAGTGGTGTCTTGTATGTTCATGGGCATCTCTTCAGGTTAGGGAAGTTTCTTCTATAATTTTGTTGAAGACATTTACTGGCCGTTTAAATTTGAAATTTTCCCTTTCTTCTATATTTATAATCCTTAGGTTTGGTCTTCTCATTGTGTCCTAGATTTCCTGAATGTTTTGGGTCAGGAGCTTTTTGCATTTTTCATTTTCTTTGACTGTTGTATCAATGCTTTCTATGGTATCTTCTGCATCTGAGATTCTCTCTTCTATCTCTTGTATTCTGTTGTTGATGCTTAGATCTATGACTGCTGATTTCTTTCCTAGGTTTTCTATGTCCAGAGTTGTTACCCTTTGTGATTTCTTTATTGTTTCTACTTCCATTTAGATCCTGGATGGTTTTGTTCAATTCCTTCACCTGTTTCATTGTGTTTTCCTTTAATCCTTTTAGGGCTTCTCCATGTTTACTTGTGTTCTCCTGTATTTCTTTAAGGGAGTTATTTATGTTTTTCTTGAATCCCTCTATCAGTATCATGAGCTGTAATTTTAAGTCCAAATCTTGCTTTTCTGGTGTGTTTTCTGGTATCCAGGACTTGCTATTATGAGATAATTGGGTTCGGATGGTGCCATATTGCCTTGATTTCTGTTAGTAATATTCCTAAATTTGCCTTTTGCCATCTGGTTATCTCTGGTGCTAGTTGGTCCAGCTGACACTGGCTGGTGCTTTTCCCTCCTGGGTGTCTGCAAGACTATCTCAGCACCCCTGGGTGGCCGACTTTTCCCTGGCTTAGAGTGCTGTGGGGCTTCCCAGCTCCTTGGTACAGGTGGGGTCCTGGAAGACAACATCCCAAGTGATCTTACAAGCAGGTGTTCTCTGTGTCCCTGGCTCTAACAGCCTGCTCATTTGCAAGAGTGAAGACGGTGGCCTTACCTCTAATTGTGGGACTCCCTGCAGAGCAGATATCCTGTAGCAGACTAGGCACATAGTCAGCTGTGGTGGAGCTACCCAGTTCCTAGATGCAGGTGGGATCCTGAAGGGCTGTGTCCCAAGAAATCTTGTAGTCGGGTGATCTCTAAGTACCTGGCTGTACCTGGCTGCTTAGTCACAGGAGCAAAGACGGTGGAGGCATCACCTCTAAACTTGGTCCTCCCTCTAACCGAGTGACTCCCTGCAGGGCTGAGGTCCCCTGGCAGGGTAGGTGCACAGACATGGCTGTGGTGCTGTCCAGTTCCTCAGTGCAGGTGGAGCCCTGGCAGACTGACTCCCAAGAAATCTTCCACTCGCATGACCTCTGTGATTCTGTCTGCACCTGGCTGCTCAGTCACAAGAGCAAAGATGGAGGTCGCAGAAATGCTTCCTAATATGCATATTTGAATAGGACATCCAATTGGGTTATTTATTTATTTATACCATTTTTTCTCCCTTCAGTGGACAACCTCTTTCTGAACTTCAGACTATTTATTTGTGCTTATTGGTGGGCACTTTTTGTAAACATGAGGTCACATACCTCTTCTCTCTGTTAATAGACATATTTGCAAGAGTTAAACATGCTTTTATGCTTGAACTCATTCTCTCTTGTTTAATGAACAAGACTCAAATACATGCCAGTTTTACATGCACCATAAAATAGCTAGATTAATTTTAATTTTTTTCTCTGCCAAAATTCCATTTAACTTCCTCTTTAATACTTCTGGAATGCTGTGGATTTAAAATGATTTCTTTATTATTAAAGATCAAATTATTTTATTTAATAATTTTAATTTTTATGCAGATAACTTCACTGCATATTCTTTTGACTCAAAAAGTTACAACTGGGAGCATTGATGCATACACAAATAAAAGTATTCATGCTATAGCAACTGATGAAAAAGAGACCCCTAAATCTGTATAAGAGTAGATCGGGTATATAGGTGTGTTTAGAGGGAGAAAATTAAAGGAGAGAATCAAATTAAAATGTAATCACCAAAACAAACAGAAAAAAAAATGTAAAAAGAGAGAATCTAGGTGTGAAAAGTTGAAAGCAGGAAGGAGATGGAAGAATAGAGAAGACCAGTGGGAGGAAAAGAAGAGTGGTAACAACAAGGGGAAAAAATCTTTCCTAAAGAATACCACAGAATTTACATATATATATATATATATACATATATATATATATATATATATATATATATATCTCCAAATGTTTGGATGGAGTGTTTAGAGACAATTTGAGGAAGGATTGCCGCCCCAAAATGGATGGGAACTTCATGACAAGACCAATGGCCTCAACTAACCTGGATCCTGTGGCTCTCAAAGACTGAACAACCAACCAAACAACAAACAAGGGCTGGACCTAGGCCTCCCCACACACATGTAGCATATGTGCAGCTTGGTCTTGATTTGGCTCTCAAACAACTTTAGCAGGAGCTATCCCAAAATCTGTTGCCTGTTATGTGGAATATCTTCTAGCTGGGTTGCCTTGCCTGGCCTCAATGGGAGAGGAAGTGTCTAGTCTCATAGAGATTTAACATGCTAGTGTTGTGTCAGGAGATATGCAAAGGGACCCCCATCCTCTCAGAAAAGATGGAGAGAGGGTATGAGTGGAAGGATTATGGGAGGGGGGAAGTGATATACAGTGAGTAATAAAAATAAAAAATAAGAAAAATTTGAAAAATCATGTGTAATGATCACATGGGAGTAAATCCAAGAATATTTTAGCCTGTGGTAAGCAATGTGATGTTTCATATTAACAGAATAAAAGATAAAAACCGCAATCATTTCAGTAGATGTAGCAAATAATTTAATATCTTTTTGTTGGTAGGAAAAATCTATTTAATGATGTATAAAAGAATTTATAAAGAGATTATAAATACTATATGTGAAATGTTCACAGTTAAAAAAATAACATTCAGTAAATAAAAATTGCAAACAACACCCTCAAAGCCAGCAAGAAGTCAAGAACCTGTTTTTTGGGCACAGGAACAGTGGGGCAGCTGGGACAGGATCCTTCAGTTTCCATTTGCACGCAGGAACTAAGGCTGTTCTACAGCCCTCTGTACACAATTCCTGTCAGGAAAGAGCTGGTCTCCCAGTTGTGTTCTCTCTCCTAAGCTCAGAGGTGAGATATCAACTTTTGATCTAATAACTGCCCAAAGCAGGACCAGCCAGGAGGACAGGGCACAGAAACAATGGAGCAGCTAGGACAGGATCCTTCTGGTCTCCATCTGCACACTGAAGCTAAGGCTGTTCAACAGCCCTCCACAGCAAAACCCTGCAGAGGAGAGAGATGGTATTTCTAGGACTGCTGTCACAGGCTTACAGGCCCAGAGGATGAACAAGACAAGCTCAGAGACAGTAAGACCAACTGACACCAGAAATAACCAGATGGCAAGAGGCAAGTGCAAGAAACTTACCAACAGAAACCAAAACTATTTGGCATCATCAGAACCCAGTTCTCCCAGCACAGCAAGTCCTGGATAATCTACCACACCAGAAAAGCTACATTCATATTTAAAATCATATCTACTTAATGATGCTGATAGAGGACTTTGAAGGACATAAATAACTTCCTTAAAGAAATACAGAACTTCTGGACTAATATCCACTTATTAGTGACTGCATTCCCTGTGTATTCTTTTGTGAATGAGTTAACTTACGTAGGATGATATTTTCCAGTTCCAACCATTTGCCTAAGAATTTCATGAATTTATTGTTTTTAATTGCTGAGTAGTATTCCATGTGTAAATATACCACATTTTCTGTATCCATTCCTCCAATGAGGGACATCTGGGTTCTTTCAAGCTTCTGGATATTATAATAAGGCTGCAATGAACATAGTGGAGCATGCCGGGGAATCCTCTGGGTATATGCCCAGGAGTGGTATAGCAGGATCCTCTGGAAATGTTGTGCCCAGTTTTCTGAGGAACCGCCAGACTGATTTACAGAGTGGTTGTACCAGCTTGCAATCCCACCAGCAGTGGAGGAGTCTTCCTCTTTCTCCACATCCACACCACCAACACCTGCTATCTCCTGAGTTTTTAATCTTAGCCATTCTGACTAGTGTGAAGTAAAATCTCAGGGTTGTTTTGATTTGCATTTCCCTGATGACTAAGATGCAACTTACATATAAAATCATTCCCAAAAAGAAGGAAGGAGAGGGACCTGGTCCTGGAAAGGCTTGATGCAGCATTTTAGGGGATTACCAGGACAGAGAAGTGGGAGGAGTTTGATTGGGGAATGGGCAGATGGAAGAGGGCTTATGGGACTTATGGGGAGGGAGGAACCGGGAAGGGGAAAATCATTTGGAATGTAAACAAAGAATATAGGGAAAAAAAAGAAAGAAATACAGAAGAACACATGTAAGCAGATAGAAGCTTTTAAAGAGGAAATGAAAATATCTCTTAAAGAATTACAAGAAAAACACATACAAACAGATGAAAGAATGGAACAAAACCATCCAAGATCTAAAATTAGAAATAAATAAAAAATGAATAAGGGAGACAACTATGGAGATAGAAACCTAGAAGAGAGATCAGGAGTCACAGATGCAAGTATCACTATCAGAATACAAGAGACAGAAGAAAGGATCTCAGGTGCTGAAGATACCATAGAAAACATTGATACAACAGTCAAAGAAAACACAAAATGCAAAAAGCTCCTAACCCAAAATGTCCAGAAATTCCAGGCCACTAAGAGAAGACCAGACCTAAGGATAATAGGTATAGAAGAAGTTGAAGATTCCCAACTAAAGGGTCAGTAAATATCTTCAACAAAATTATAGAAGAAAACTTCCTGATGTTAAAGAAATAGATATCCATAAATATACAAGAAGCCTACAGAACTCCAAATAAATTGGAAAGGAAAAGCAATTCCTCCTGTCAAAAAATAATCAAAACACCAAATGCACAAAACAAAGGATGAATATTAAAAGCAGTCAGGTCAAAAAGTGAAGTAACATATAAAGGCAGACCTATCAGAAATAGAACAGACATCTCATCAGAGACTATAAAAGCCAGAAGATCCTGGGCAGATGTCATACAGACCCCCAAGAGAACAAAAATGCCAGCCCATGCTACTAGACCCAGCTAAACTATCAATTACCATAGATGGAGAAACCAAGATATTCTATGGCAAAAGCAAAATAATACAATATCTTTCAGCAAATTCAGCTCTACAAAGGTTTTTTGTTTTGTTTTGTTTGGTTTTGGTTTTTTTTTGTTTCTGTTTTGTTTTTGTTTTGTTTTTTCAAGGCAGGGTAGCCCTGGCTGTCCTGGAACTCACTCTGTAGACCAGGCTGGCCTTGAACTCAGAAATCCACCTGCCTCTGCCTCCCACATGCTGGGATTAAAGGCATGCTCTACCATTGCCCGACCCTACAAAGGATAAAAAATAGAAAACTCCAACACAAGAAGGGAAACTATACCCTACAAAAAGCAAGTAAATAATCTTTTAATCTTCCTTAACAAACCTAAAAGAAGATAGCCACAAAAACATAATTTTACTCTAACAACAAAAATATCAGAAAGCATCAATCACTTTTCCTTAATATCTCTTAATACCAATGGACTTATTTCTCAATAAAAAGGCATAGACTAATAGACTGCATATGTAAACAGTACCAAACATTTTGCTGCATACAAGAAATGCACCTCAGGGACAAAGACAGACTCTACCTCAGAGTAAAAGGCTAGAAAACAATTGTACAAGCAGATGATACCAAGAAACAAGTTGGAGTAGCCATTCTAATATAGAACAAAATTGACTTTCAACCTAAAGTTAGCAGAAAAGATAAGGAAGGATACTTTACACTCATCAAAGGAAAAATCTACAAAGAAGTACTCTCAATTTTGAATATCTATGCTCCAAATGTGAGGGCACCAACATCTATAAAGGAAACTTTACTAAAGCTCGAATCACATATGGAATCTCACACAATAATAGTGGGAGACTTCAACACCCCACTCTCATCAATAGGCAGATCATAGAAACAGAAACAAAACAAAGATCCACTGAAAGTACCAGACGTCACGAACCAAAAGGATTTAACAGATAGCTATAGAACATTGAATCTTAAAACAAATTAATACACCTTGTCACATCACCTCAAGGTGCCTTCTCCAAAAATGACCATGTAATCAGTCAGAAAACAGACCTCAACAGATATAGAAATATTGTAACAATCACGTGCATCCTATCACATCACCACAGACTAAGGCTGGTCTTGAATAACAACAACAACAACAAAATAGAATGCCACCATACATGTGGAAGCTAAACAACCTCTATTCAATGATAACTTGATCAATGAAGAAATAAAGAGACAACCTCAGGGGCAGAGGCGGCGGCAGCAGTACAGCAGTAGCTGGTCCAGCTGAAGGGCCATAGGCACTGGAACCAAGGCGACACAGGGTCCAGTTAGGCCCTGCGCCCACGACCACTGACCTTCGCTGACAAGCCAGGCTGCAAACAGCTGCGGTTTTGCGGCGCCACTTCAGAACTCGGCCCCTCCATCTTGATTTCGAACTCCAGTGACATCAGACAGTCAGAGGTACACAAACATAATCCGAGGCCAACACCGCGGGGGTCTGAGCCCAGGGCTGTTCAGGGGGCCATCGGGGCGCCAACCCAGCCAGGAGGTTTTTTGCCCGGGCCTGCTCGCGCGCCACCATTTTGCCTGCAGGACAACAGAGAGCTCTGGCGGGCAGAGCCGTAAGGGGCATAGCCTGAGGCTAACAAAGTGGCGTCTAGGCCACAAAAGGCACAGGACTGACCCCAAGAACTGGGCGGCTTGGTGGGCCATCTGTGAGTCAACCCGCCCAGGAGGTTGTTAGCACAGCAGACTCTCCCAGCACTTTCAGGGAGCGCGGGCACGCACGCCTGCCATCCTGGTCACCTGGCGGACCCAATTAACAGTAATAGCCCTAAGGGAACTTTGCTTGGACCTTGGCCTTCCAGGCTTTTGCCTGGACTCAGGGCCTGGGCGGCCAGGCTAACCTTGTGTGCGCCAGCCCTGTAGGGGGATGGGCTGCCCAGCAGAGTGAGCGGAACACAGGGGAGGTCACAGCAGCATAGACCATCGGCACTCCCTGGGGGTGCACACGAGCTCCATCTGGTCCAGAGACACAATCTGGGGCAAGGCCTCAGGCGGGAGCCCTCAGCTCAACTCTCTCCGCTTCCGGATCCAGATCAGCCTGGGCGGCCGCACCACATCTCCAGGTCCTGCAAGAGGCTAGCGGGGCTTCCGGGCGGCCAGCTGGGAGAAGTCGGTGTGCCCCAGTGAATCCAGCAGGCCCCAGTGGGAGCCTTCGGGTGCCTGCTTCGGGATCTGAACAGCCTGGGCAGCAGCACCCTGTCTACAGGCAGTGCAGGGTGTAAGCTGTGCACCAGAGGCCAACGGGGAAGGGGCAGCTTGCACTGGTGAGTCCAGCACTGACAAGACCAAGTAACACCAGTGAGAATTAGATGGCAAAAGGCAAACGCAGGAACGTCACTAACAGAAATCAAGGCAATATGGCAACATCTAAACCCAATTCTCCTCTACCAGCATGTCCTGGATACCCCAACACACCATTAAAACAAGATTTGGATTTAAAATTACTGGTCATGATGCTGGTACAGGAACACATGAAGGACATTCTTAAAGAAATTCAGGAGAAAATGGATCAAAAGTTAGAAGCCCTTGCAAGGGAAACACAAAAATCATTGAAAGAAATCCAGGAGAATACAAAAGCCAACAATGAGGAAATACAAAAAAAACTTAAAGAAATACAGGAGAACTTTGGTCAACAGGCTGAGGTCATGAAAGAGGAAACACAAAAATCTCTTAAAGAATTACAGGAAAGCACAAACAAGCAAGTGAAGGAGCTAAGCAAAACCATCCAGGATCTAAAATCAGAAGTAGAAACAACTAAGAAAACTCAAAGGGAGACAACTTTGGAGATAAAAAAGCCTTGGGAAGAAATCAGGGGACAGAGATGCAAATATCAACAACAGAATACAAGAGATAGAAGAAAGAATCTCAGATGCTGAAGATTCCATAGAATCCATGGACTCAACAGTTAAAGAAAATGCAAAATGCAAAAAGCTTGTAACCCAAAATATCCAGGAAATCCAGGACACAATGAGAAGACCAAACCTAAGGATTATAGGCATAGATGAGAGTGAAGATTTACAACTTAAAGGGCCAGCAAGTATCTTCAATAAAATTATGGAAGAAAACTTCCCTAATATAAAAAGAGAGTTGCCCATGAATATACAAGAATCCTACAGAACTCCAAACAGACTGGACCAGAACAGAAATACTTCCCGTCACATAATAATCAAAACACCAAATGTTCTAAACAAAGAAAGAATATTAAAGGCAGTAAGAGAAAAAGGCCAAGTAACATATAAAGGAAGACCTATCAGAATCACAGCAGACTTTTCACCTGAGACTATGAAGGCTAGAAGGTCCTGGGCAGATCTCATGCAGAATCTAAGACAACACAAATGCCAACCAAAACTACTATATCCAGCAAAACTCTCAATCACCATAGATGGAGAAACTAAGATATTTCATGACAAAACCAAGTTTACCCAATATCTATCCACAAACCCAGCCCTACAAAGGATAATAGGAGGACAACACCAATACAAGGAGGGAAACTTCACCCTGGAAAAAGCAAGATAGTAACCTTTCATCAAACCCAAAAGAAGTTAAGCAATCAAATTTAAAAAATAATGTCAAAAATGATAGGAAGTAACAATCACTATTCCTTAATATCTCTTAACATCAATGGACTTAATGCCCCTATAAAAAGACACAGACTAACTGAGTGGATATGTAAACAGGACCCTACATTTTGCTGCTTACAGGAAACACACCTCAGGGTCAAAGACAAACACTACCTTAGAGTAAAAGACTGGAAGACAATTTTACAAGCAAATGGTCTCAGGAAACAAGCTGGAGTAGCCATTTTAATATCAGATAAAATTGACTTTTAACCCAAAGTCATCAAAAGAGACTCTGAGGGACACTTCTTGCTGGTCAAAGGAAAAATACAACAAGAACTCTCAATCCTGAACATGTATGCTCCAAATGCAAGGGCACCCTCTTTCGTCAAAGAAACTTTATTAAAACTCCAAGAACACATTGCACCTAACACAATAATTGTGGGTGACTTCAACACTGCACTTTCCTCAATGGACCGATCAGGAAAACAGAAACTAAACAGGGACACAATGAAACTAATTGAAGCTTTGGACCAATTAGATTTAACAGATATATATAGAACATTCTATCCTAAAATAAAAGAATATACCTTTTTCTCAGCACCTCATGGTACCTTCTCCAAAATCGACCATACAATTGGTCACAAGACAGACCTCAACAAATATAAGAAGATTGAACAAATCCCATGCCTCCTATCTGATCACTATGGAGTAAAAGTGGTCTTCAATAGCAACAGAAACAACAGAAAACCCACATACACGTGGAAACTGAACAATACTCTACTCAATGATACCTTGGTCAAGGAAGAAATAAAGAAAGAAATTAAAGACTTTTTAGAAGACAATGAAAATGAAAACACAACATACCCAAATCTATGGGACACAATGAAAGCAGTGCTAAGAGGAAAACTCATAGCCCTGAGTGCCTCCAAAAAGAAAATGGAGAGAGCATTCATTACCAGCTTAAGGACACACCTGAAAGCCCTGGAGCAAAAAGAAGCTATTTCACCCAGGAGGAGTAGAAGGTAGGAAATCATCAAACTCAGGGCCGAAATCAATCAAGTAGAAACAAAGAGAACCATACAAAAAATCAACAAAACCAGGAGCTGGTTCTTTGAGAAAATCAACAAGATAGATAAACCCTTAGCCAGACTGACCAAAGGGCACAGAGAAAGTATCCAAATTAACAAACTTAGAAATGAAAAGGAAGATATAACAACCGAAACTGAGGAAATCCAAAAAATCATCAGATCCTACTACAAGAGACTGTACTCATCACAACTGGAGAATCTGGAGGAAATGGACAATTTCCTTGACAGATACCAAATACCAAAATTAAATCAGAACCAACTAGACCATCTAAACAGTCCCATAATGCCTAAAGAAATAGAAGGAGTCATAGAAAGACTTCCAACCAAAAAAAGAACAGGACCAGATGGTTTCAGTGCAGAATTCTATCAGACCTTCAAAGAAGAGTTAACACCAATACTCCTCAAACTATTCCGCAAAATAGAAACAGAAGGAACACTACCCAATTCCTGCGACGAAGCCACAATTACGCTGATACCAAAGCCACACAAAGATCCAACAAAGAAAGAGAACTTCAGACCAATTTCCCTTATGAACATCGATGCAAAAATACTCAATAAAATTCTTGCCAACCGAATCCAAGAACACATCAAAACGATCATCCACCATGATCAAGTCGGCTTTATCCCAGGAATGCAGGGTTGGTTCAATATACGGAAATCCATCAATACAATCCACTACATAAACAAACTCAAAGAACAAAACCACATGGTCATTTCATTGGATGCTGAAAAAGCATTTGACAAAATTCAGCATCCTTTCATGCTTAAAGTCTTGGAGAGAACAGGAATTCAAGGCCCATACCTAAACTTAGTAAAAGCAATATACAGCAAACCGGTAGCCAGCATCACACTAAATGGAGAGAAACTTGAAGCAATCCCACTGAAATCAGGGACCAGACAAGGCTGCCCCCTTTCTCCTTATCTTTTCAATATTGTACTTGAGGTACTAGCTGGGGCAATTCGACAACATAAGGAGGTCAAAGGGATACAAATTGGAAAGGAAGAAGTCAAACTATCATTATTTGCAGATGATATGATAGTCTACCTAAGTGACCCAAAAACTCCACTAGAGAGCTCCTACAGCTGATAAACAACTTCAGCAAAGTGGCAGGTTATAAAATCAACTCAAGCAAATCAATGGCCTTCCTATACTCAAAGGATAAGCAGGCTGAGAAAGAAATTAGGGAAATGACCCCCTTCACAATAGCCACAAACAGTATAAAGTATCTTGGGGTGACTCTTACCAAACATGTGAAAGACCTTTATGACAAGAACTTCAAGACTCTGAAGAAGGAAATGAAAGAAGACCTCAAAAAATGGGAAAATCTCCCATGCTCATGGATCTGTAGAATCAATATAGTTAAAATGGCCATTTTGCCAAAAGCAATATACAGATTCAATGCAATACCCATCAAAATCCCAACTCAATTCTTCACAGAGTTAGAAAGAGCAATTAACAAATTCATCTGGAATAACAAAAAACCCAGGATAGCTAAAACTATTCTCAGCAACAAAAGAAAATCTGGGGGAATCAGTATTCCTGACCTCAAGCAATACTACAGAGCAATAGTGTTAAAAACTGCATGGTATTGGTACAGTGACAGGCAGGAGGATCAATAGAACAGGATTGAAGATCCAGAAATGAACCCACACACCTATGGCCACTTGATCCTCGACAAAGAGGCTGAAAACATCCAATGGAAAAAAGATAGCCTTTTCAACAAATGGTGCTGGTTCAACTGGAGGTCAGCATGCAGAAGAATGCGAATTGATACACCCTTGTCTCCTTGTACTAAGCTCAAATCCAAATGGATCAAGGACCTCCACATAAAGCCAGACACTCTGAAGCTAATAGAAAAGAAACTGGGGAAGACCCTTGAGGACATCGGTACAGGGAGAAAGTTTCTGAACAGAACACCAATAGCGTATGCTCTAAGATCAAGAATTGACAAATGGGACCTCATAAAATTACAAAGTTTCTGTAAGGCAAAGGACACCATCAAGAGGACAAATCGGCAACCAACAAATTGGGAAAAGATCTTCACCAATCCTACATCAGATAGAGGGCTAATATCCAATATATATAAACAACTCAAGAAGTTAGACTCCAGAAAACCTAACAACCCTATTAAAAAATGGGGTACAGAGTTAAACAAGGAATTCTCACCTGAAGAAATTCGGATGGCGGAGAAGCATCTTAAAAAATGCTCAACTTCATTAATCATTAGGGAAATGCAAATCAAAACAACCCTAAGATTTCATCTTACACCAGCAGAATGGCTAAGATTAAAAATTCAGGAGACAGCAGGTGTTGGAGAGGGTGTGGAGAAAGTGGAACACTCCTCCAGTGCTGGTGGGGTTGCAAATTGGTTCAACCACTCTGGAAATCAGTCTTGCGGTTCCTCTGAAAACTGGGCACCTCACTTCCAGAAGATCCTGCTATACCACTCCTGGGCATATACCCAGAGGATTCCCCACCATGTAATAAGGATACATGCTCTACTATGTTCATAGTAGCCCTATTTATAATTGCCAGATGCTGGAAAGAACCCAGGTATCCCTCAACAGAAGAGTGGATGCAAAAAATGTGGTATATCTACACAATGGAGTACTGTTCAGCCATTAGAAACAATGAATTCATGAAATTCTTAGGCAAATGGATGGAGCTAGAGAACATCATACTAAGTGAGGTAACCCAGACTCAAAAGGTGAATCATGGTATGCACTCACTAATAAGTGGTTATTAACCTAGAAAACTGGATTACCCAAAGCATAATCCACACATCAAATGAGGTACAAGAAGAAAGGAGGAGTGGCCCCTGGTTCTGGAAAGACTCAGTGAAACAGTATTCGGCAAAACCAGAACGGGGAAGTGGGAAGGGGTGGGTTGGAGGACAGGGGAAGAGAAGGGGACTTACAGGACTTTCGGGGAGTCGGGGGCTAGAAAAGGGGAAGTCATTTGAAATGTAAATAAATTATGTCCAATTAAAAAAAAAAGAAAAAAAGAAAAAAAAATAGAGGTCATTGAAAGTGGCTGAAGCTTGCTACCATGAGAGGTCAGAAGAGGCCACTGGTGAAAGTGCAGCTTCAGTAGTAGTTGAAGGCCCAGGATTGAAGTGGTCCTGCAGAAAATTTGAGGCCTGGCACCAAGAAGAGATGCTAGGAAAAGCTATTAATGAAAATACAGCCCAGTTACAGCAGAAGACTCCAGCACTTTGGAGATGCTAATACCTTGGAATGACTACTAAGAACATCAGCAGCTGTGGAGTGGGGCCAACTGGAGTCTAGAAGACAAGCTGTGTGTGTTGCAGGGGGTGGAGCTAGAGAAGTGACTCAAGCCCTTTGGAGGAGCCCAGCAGATCTTGAGTGGATTCCAGATATTTATACCGTTGGGTTTTTATTATTATTTTTTTAACTGATTGCAACTGTGGTCTTATTCTTTTCTCGTGAAGTAAGAAAATATTTAATTTGTTTTTGGTTTTATAGGAGCTCACAGTTGAGAGACTGAATTTTACAAAAGATTTTAGATTTAAAAACAGACTTTGTATTTTTTTAAATAGAGAAATTGAAGTGTTTAAATTTGTAAAAAAAGAAAGAAAGAAAGAAAGAAAGAAAGAAAGAAAGAAAGAAAGAAATTAACGACTTTTTAGAATTCAATGAAAATGAAACCACAACATACCCAAACTTTTGGGGCACAATGAAAGCTTGCTAATAGGAAAACTCATAGCTCTTACGGCCTCTAAAGAGAAACTGTAGAGAGCATAACTACCAGCTTCAATAATATATCTGAAAGGTTTAGAACAAGAAGAAGCAAATATACCCAAGAGAAGCAGAAGGCAGGAAATAATCAAACTCAGGCCTGAAATCAACCAAGTACAAAGAAAAAGAACTACTCAAAGAATTAACCAAACCAGGAGCTGATTCTTTGAGAAAATGAACAAGGCAAATAAACCTTAGCCACACTAATGAGAGGGCACAGAGACAGTATCCAAATCAACAAAATCAGAAATGAAAAGAGAAACATAACACCAGAAACCAAGGAAATCCAAAAAAATCATCAGATCCTACTATAAAAGCCTATACTCAACAAAACAGGAAAATCTGGATGAAATGGACAATTTACTAGACAGATGCCAGGCACCAAAATTAAATGGGATCAGATAAATTATCTAAACAGTCTCGTAACCCCCAAAGAAATAAAATCAGTTGTTAATAGTCTTCAAACCAAAAAAATAAAAAATAAAAATAAAAAATCCAAGGACCAGACAGGTTTAGTGCAGAGTTCTATCAGACCCTCAGAGAAGATCTTATGCCAATATTCTTCAAACTATTCCACAAAAGAGAAACAGAAGGAACACTAAACCAATTCATTCTATGAAGCCACAATTATGCTTATACCTAACCACACAAAGACCCAACAAAGAAAGAGAACATCAGGCCAATTTCCCTTATGAATATCGATGCAAAATTCTCAATAAATTCTTGCAAACCGAATCCAAGGACACATCAAACTGATTATCCATCATGATCAAGTAGGATTCATCTCAAGGATGCAGGGATGGTTCAATATATAAAAATCCATCGAAGTTATCCACTATATAAGCAAACTCAAAAACAAACAAAGAAACAAAAACACATGATCCTTACATTAGATGCTGAGAAAGCATTTGACAAACTCCAACACCCCTTCATGATGAAAATCTTGGAAAGATCAGGAATTCAAGGCCCAGGCAAATAATGTAGAGCAAACCAATAGCCAACATCAAACTAAAGGGAGAGAAACTTGAAGCAGTGCCACTAAAATCAGAGATTAGACAAGGGTACCTACTCTTTCCCTATAATTTTGTTGAAGATATTTGCTGGCCCTTTAAGTTGTAAATCTTCACTCTCATCAATGCCTATAATCCTTAGATTTGGCTTTCTCATTGTGTCCTGGATTTCCTGGATGTTTTGGGTTACAAGCTTTTTGCATTTTGCATTTCCTTTAACTGTTGATTCCATGGTTTCTATGGTATCTTCGGCATCTGAGATTCTTTCTTCCATCTCTTGTATTCTGTTGTTTATATTTGCATCTATGGCCCCTGATTTCTTCCCAAGGTTTTCTATCTCCAAAGTTGTCTCCCTTTGTGCTTTCTTAGTTGTTTCTACTTCTGTTTTTAGATCCTGGAAGTTTTTGCTCAGTTCTGTCATTTGCTTGTTTGTGTTTTCCTCTAATTCTTTAAGAGATTTTTGTGTTTCCTCTTTCATGACTTCTGCCTGTTGATCAAAGTTCTCCTGTATTTCATTAAGTGATTTTTGCGTTTCCTCTTTATTGGCTTTTGTATTCTCCTGAATTTCTTTCAATGATTTTTGTGTTACCCTTGTAAGGGCTTCTAATTTTTGATCCATTTTCTCCTGAATTTCTTTAAGTATGTTCTTCATGTTTTCCTTTACTAGCATCATGACCAGTGATTTTAAATCCAAATCTTTTTGTTTTTCTTCTGTGTTGGCATATCCAGAACTTGCTATTGTTGGAGAATTGGGTTCAGATGCTGCCATAATGCCTTGGTTTCTGTTGGTAACGTTCCTATGTTTGCCTTTAGCCATCTAGTTCTCCTGGGTGTTAGATGGTCTTATTGTCACTGGCTGGTGCTTCAACCTACTGTGGATCTTTAAGGTTATCTCTGCAAGACTGGATGACTGGGTTTCCTCTGGCACAGATTACTGACATGCTGCCTTCCTCTTTTGTGCCTTTGGAGCCCTTCTCAGTCTTGCCTCAAGCAATGTTATACTTAGGTTGACAAAGTCAACCAGATATTCTCTGTCTGCTGTATTATGGACCGAAGATGGTGTGGTGGGGGTCACTCCCTCTGTTGATTCTCATATAGGACACAGGTCCTGCGATGGACTGGCTTGTAGATGAACCGCCTATGTGCTCAGTTCCTGAGTGCAGGTAGACCCCTGGTGGTTTGCACCACCAGAAATCTAAATCTCAGTGTGATACAGTACCTAGTGACCCTTTTCTGTCCCGGCAGGCAGCGAGTATGGCCTCGGGCCTTCTCTCCTTCTGCAGCTCACTAGGCAGGACACAGGCCCCGCGCCTGGCGGACAAGCATACAAACCGCTTATGTGCTCAGTTTCTGAGTGCAGGCAGACCCCTGGCGGTTTGCACCACCAGAGTTCTAAAGCTCAGGGTGATATAGTACCTAGTGACCCTTTTCTGTCCCGGCAGGCAGCAAATATACTTCATATGTATATTATACATATATGTGCGTCTTGTTTGTAAATAAAGAATCTAGAATTCATCTCAATCCTGTTCAACAATGCATAGATGTATAAATAAATAATTTAACTCACAAGTGACACCTTATTTTTTCTAGCATATAAATTTCAGATGCCCATATATATACTCAGTAGGTATGGAGAAAAATATCTCCAGTATTTCTTTATTAAAATAAAGCTGCATTTCAACAATAAATCAATCATGAGTTTAATTTGATGTTAAATTTTGTTGGTGAGGAAAAAGTAGATGAGAGTTTGACTACCTTTGATGTGAACCATCAAGGGATATGTGAAAATTAATAATAAAACACCTTCTTATGTGCTATATTCTTGACTTTAATGTAAAAAACCCTCTAGTTTATGTATACACACACACACATATATTGATGATTTTGTCATACAAGAATAAAATATTAACTAAAGTAACACAGAAAATTTGATTTGAATAATTTCATACATTTGTCATGTCTTTGCCATGCTTGAGTAATAGGCTGGAGTTAGCTCCTAATACTTTCACTAGTTTAATTAATACGGTAAATGGTAATCAATCTTCCTTTTCTAATCAATAGCAGAAAATAGAAAATACTCCTCACAGCCCTGGCATGAAATTGCTGGCATAACTGTTGACTTATTGTATTTTCTTTCAACATTTGCATTGCTGTGACATTTCTGTTGTATAGATAAGTCATCAGAGCAACCACTTATTAAGGAATCCCATTTTCATGTGATAATATGCCACTTAGCATTCTATTTGGGGTGTCTATATAATGTCAGTATGTACAAATTGCCTCTACTTAGCAGGCAGACCTAAACTAGTTACTGACCCAATGGGAAATAAGTGTTTTGATATTCAGTGAATGAAGTCAATATTTTTTTATGGTTAAACAGCTATAGTAATTGAGATTTGACTGGGGATTATTACTGGACAATAGAATTATTAATTTATTGCCAACCTTTCCAAAGAAGTATTTAATGTAGCTAAGGATTGTCTCAATCTCCTTATCCTACTGCCTCTACCTTTCAAGTGCTGGGGTTACAGGTAAGCATCACCACACATGGACAAATTATTGTATTTTTTGTGTTTTTCTGCTTATTATTGAAAATATTTTTCAAAAGCAACTTTGGATCTCAGAGTCTTATCAATAGGATACTTTGGTTTAGTTCTTTAACATTTGATCTTATTTATATTTCAATAACTCACTACTTAACAATTGATTTTATTCCACAGTAATTAGTTCTTGAGAACAACTCTTTTCTCATTCTACATTGTTGTACATTCTTTGTAGTAAATGACATTGTTTGGTAAGTATTTAAATAAGCACTTTAACAGAGCATATACATGTAACTTAAGTAGAATTTTTTAAAAAAAATATATGATCAATTGGAATTGTCTAAATGGTGCTATTCCTCAGAATATGACTATCAGTTGAATTAAAGGCCTATGCCAGAAGTCAAGATACTTCATCTTTCAAATATATTGGTTTGGTTTTTATTTTTTCTTTTATTAAAAATAATTTTTTATCTTACTTAATATAATCTGATTATGGGTTCCCCTCCTTCTACTCCTCCCAGTTTCTCCCCTCTTTTCCTTCCTGTCTCTCATTTAAAAATCAACAGTCTTCAAAGAGATAATGACAAAATAAAAATAAGTAATTATAATAAGATATAACAAAAATTAAAACATCAGAATAGATCAAAACATACAAACAGAAGGAAAATAACCCCAGAAATGGCATGAGAAATAGATAAAGATGTGGACATTCACTCTTTGAATGCTTAGGTGTCACATGATTCCACTAAACTGGATGCTATTATAGTCACACAAATATTTACCCTGTAGGGTAAAAAGAGAGAAAAAAATTTATGAGTGAAATTTAAAAACTAATATTTAAACAAAAAGAAGAAAGATTTTTAACACCCTGATACATTATGAGACAAGGCACCTCCAAATATACCATTGAACTTATTTTTGGTTGGCCACCTACTGTTGGGTGTACAGCTTATCTAAACAGTAGTTTGGTTCTCCAGTGAGACTCCTATGGAGAAAGTTAAATTTTCCAGTGGTTATCAATTAAAGATTTCCTCTGTGTTGCGGATCTAGGCTTGGGTCACTTGCTCCTTTAGCTCTAGGACTCCAGGTCTGGTGCAGTCCCTTTCAGGCCTTGTGCATGCACTCAGGTTCTGTGAGTTCACCTGTGCATATACGTCAATATTGTTCATTTACACGGCCTTCCTCCCCTGAGGTCTTCCCCTCTGGCTCTTACATTCTTACTGCTTCCTCTTCCACAGGATTCTTTGAGCACTGAGGGGAGAGATTTGATAAAGACATGCAGTTTAGTTCTGAGGACTTTCACTCTCTTCATATCTTCACTCTGGGAGTCTCTGTTACTGTTTTCATCTATTGCAGGAGTAAGCTTCTGTGATGGTGACAGAGGAAGACACTGATCTATGGCAAAGTGTTGTTAAGGGTCATTTCTATTGGTTTTTAAAAAGAATTAGTTTGTGTTTTGTTTTGTTTGGTGTAATTTTACCTTAGACAACAGTGTCAGGTTCTTGTCATGCAATCAGTGATAGGTGAAGATGTCTAGTTAGCCTACCTGTTCCACTGATTGGAGTGGCATGTAGCTTCCCACCTAATGCCTGCTGGGTTAATGGTAGGGATAATGGCCTGTGTTTGGGGTAGAAGTTGGAGGTGAAGATCTAAGTAAGACAAACCTTTAGAGATGATGTCCGAAGAAAAGGGGAAACTAATGGTTTGGTCCAGAGTTGGGGATGAGGCTTTGTGATTGGATTGGGAGGACAAGAGGGGAGAGGTTAAGATCTGTCTCATTTCAGATTATGTAACTATGTTTAACATGTACCATCTTCTACTTTAACTATTTCTCTTTCATGCCTTAATTTTTCTAATCTAAGAACAAACAGAGGTTTTTGACAGCATGAAGCAATTTTGATATTAAAATTCAATCTTGGGATCACTTTTGGTATTTTAATTAGACATATAAGATTTTGCAGATGATTGTGACCCTAATTCTAATTAATTTTCTCCTTTAGTTACTAAAAAAGGTACCAGCACAATCTTGCATTAAGAGCAAGTGAACAGACTGCTGCAGCGAGAGGCAGCAGTGGCAGCAGTGCATCCTGCACAGAGGGCCACCATCAGCAGAACCGAGTCAACAGGGACCAGGAAGGCCCTGCGCCTGCTACCACTGGCCACCGCAGGCCAGCCGGGCTGCGTGAAGAGCAGTTGCAGCTCTTTTTACTGTACTGAAGCCCCATTAGACCTCTGCCTCCTGCCAGCCAGTTACAAGAGGTGCTCTGCCATCTTGGCTCCCAGATGCCAGAGAGATCTGACAGCACCCGGTACACAGACATAGTCTGAGGCTAACATAACTTGGTTCTAAATCTGTCAGGCTTTTGCCTGCACTCACGCCCTGGGCAGCTCAGTGGGCCAGCTGTGTGCCAACCTGGCCAGGAGGTCATTTGCCCTGCAGACTTCCCAGCACTTGCAGGGTCACCCCCATCTTGGCTACTGGATGCCAGAGAGATCTAACAGACAAAGCTAGCTAGCAGACACAGCCCAAGGCTAACATCACTTGGGCCTAAGTCTGTCAGGCTTTTACCTGCACATAGGCCCTGGGCAACTCGGTGGGCCATCTGTGCTCTAACGCCTTCATGGGTCGTTTGCCCTGCAGACTGCCCAGCACTTGCAGGGGCACACCTTGCCATCTTGCCTACCTGACAGAACCAGTTAGCGGACATAACCCAAGGTAAACGTCACTCAGGCCTAAGTATGTCAGGATTTTAACTGGACTCAGGGCCTGGGAGGCTTGGCAGGCCTTTTGTTCACCAATCCGAATGGGGGAATCTTTTGACCTGCAGAGGGATCAGCACTCAGAAAAGGTCCCTGCAGAATTTGTCATCATTAACCCCTGAAGGAGCAAACGGGCAATTCCAGGTTCACAGAGACAACTTGGGGCAGGTCACACTAGGTCTCCAAGGGCACCCAAGAGGAGGGCAGCACATCAGCAATCTGTGCCAGGGGAAACCCAGTCATCAAGAGTTGCTGAAATAGTCTTACAGGCTCACAGGAGGTTCAATCACCAGCCAGTGACAACAAGACCCACTAATGCCAGAGATTACAAGATGGCAAAAGGCAAACCTACTAACAGAAATCTAGGCAATATGGCAGCATCTGAACTCAATTCTCCAACAACAACAAGTCCTGGATACCTTAACACACCAGAAAAACAAGATTTGGATTTAAAATCAGTGGTCATGGTGCTGTTAGAGGAACACAAAAAGGACATAAATAAATCTCTTAAAGAAATACAGGGGAACATGAATAAGTTAGAAGCCCTTACAATGGAAACACAAAAATCACTTAAAGAAATTCAGGAGAATATTGGTCAACAGATAGAAGCCAATAAAGAAAAAACACAAAAATCACTTAAAGAAATTCAGGAGAATATGGGTCAACAGATAGAAGCCAATAAAGAGGAAACACAAAAATCACTTAAAGAATTAAAGGAAAGCATAAACAAACAAATGAAGGACCTGAGCAAAACCATCCTGGATCTAAAAACAGAAGTAGAAACAACTAAGAAATCATAAAGGGAGACAACTTTGGAGCTAGAAAACCCTGGGAAGAAATCAGGGGCCAAAGATGTAAATATCAACAACAGAATACAAGAGATAGAAGAAAGAATCTCAGATGCCAAAGAAACCATTGACTCAACAGTCAAAGAAAATGCAAAATGCAAAAAGCATGTAACCCAAAACATCCAGGAAATCCAGGACACAATGAGAAGACCAAACCTAAGGATTATAGGTACAGATGAGAGTGAAGATTTACAACTGAAAGGGCCAGCAAATATCTTCAACATAATTATGGAAGAAAACTTCCCTAACATAAATAGAGAGAAGCCGGTGAATATACAAGAAGCCTACAGAACTCCAAACAGACTGGACCAGAGCAGAAATACCTCCTATCACATAATAATCAATACCCCAAATGCACTAAACAAAGAAAGAATATTAAAGGCACTAAGAGAAAAAGGCCAGGTAACATATCAGGAGGTAACATAAAGGAAGACCTATCAGAATTACACTAGACTTCTCACCAGAGACCATGAAAGCTAGAAGATCCTGGGCAGATCTCATGCAGACTCTAAGAGAACACAAATGTCAGCCAAGACTACTATACCCAGCAAAACTCTCAATCACCATAGATGGAGAAACCAAGATATTCCATTCCAAACTAAATTTACACAATATCTTTCCACAATCCCAGCCCTACAAAGAATAACAGGAGGAAAACTCCAATACAAGGAGGGAAACTATACCCTGGAAAAAGCAAGATAGTAACCTTCTTTCATTAAACTCAAAGGAAGATAACAACTCAAATATAATAATAACATAAAAAATGACAGGAAGTAATAATCACTATTCCTTAATATCTCTTAACATCAATGGACTCAATTTCCCAATTAAAAGACATAGACTAACAAATTGGATAAGGAAACAAGACCCTACATTTTGCTGCATGCAAGAAACACACCTCAGTGTCAAAGACAAAAAGTTCCTTAGAGTAAAAGGCTGGAAGACAATTTTAAAAGCAAATGGTCTCAGGAAACAAGCCAGAGTAGCCACTCTAATATCAGATAAAATTGACTTTCAACCTAAAGTCATCAAAAGAGACACAGAAGGACACTTCTTACTGGTCAAAGGAAAAATCCACCATGAAGAACTCTCAATTCTGAACATCTATGCTCAAATTCAATGACACCCTCATTCATAAAAGAAACTTTACTAAAGCTCAAAGCACACATTTCATCTAACACAATAACCGTGGGTGACCTCAACACTCCGCTCTCCTCAATGGACTAATCAGGAAAACAGAAACTAAACAGGGACACAGTAAAAATAATTGAAGCTTTGGACCAATTGGATTTATCAGTTATTTATAGAATATTTCATCCTAAAGCAAAAGAATATACCTTTTCCTCAGCACCTCTTGGTATATTCTCCAAATTCAAACATATTATTGGTTACAAGACAGACCTCAGCAGATATAAGAAGATTGATCTAATCCCATGCCTCCTATCAGATGACTATGGAGTAAGAGTGGTCTTCAATAGGAACAAAAACAACAGAAAACCCACATACAAATGGAGGCTGAAAAATACTCAAGTATACCTTGGCCAAAGAAGAAAGAAAGAAATCAAAGACTTTTTAGAATTTAACGAAAATGAAGGCACAATATACACTTGTGTCCCCAAATCTATAGGATACAATAAAAGCAGTGCTAACTGGAAAACTCATAGCTCTGAGTGCCTCCAAAAAGAAATGGGAGAGAGTATACACTAGCACCTTAACAGCACCTGTGAAAGATCTGGAACAAAAAGAAGCTAATTCACCCAGGAGGAGTAGGAGACAGGAAATCATCAAACTCAGGGCTGAAATCAATCAAGTGGAAACAAAGAGAACCACACAAAGAATCAACAAAACCAGGAGCTGGTTCTTTGAGAAAATCAACAAGATAGATAAACCCTTAGCCAGACTAACCAAAGGGCACAGAGACAGTATACAAATAAACAAAATTAGAAATTAAAAGGGAGATATAACAACAGAAACTGAGGATATTTTAAAAAATCATCAGATTCTACTACAAACACCTATATTCAACACAACTAGAGAATCTGGAGGAAATGGACAATTTCCTAGACAGATACCAAATACCAAAATTAAATGAGGATCAAATAGATCATCTAAACAGTACCATAAACCCTAAAGAAATAGAAGAGGTCATAGAAAGTCTTCCAACCAAAAGAAAAGCACAGGACCAGATGTTTTCAGTGCAGAATTCTATCAGACCTTCAAAGAAGATCTAACACCAATACTCTTCAAACTATTCCACAAAATAGAAACAGAAGGAAAACTACACAACTCATTCTACTAAGCCACAATTATGCTAATACCAAAACCACACAAACATCTAACAAAGAAAGAGAATTTCAGACCAATTTCCCTTATGAACATCAATGCAAAAATACTCAATAAAATTCTTCCCAACCAAATCCAAGAACACATAAAAACGATCATCCACCATGATCAAGTAGGTTTCCTCCCAGGGATGCAGGGATGCTTCAATATACAGAAATCCATCAATGCAATCCACTACATAAACAAGTTCAAAGAAAAAAACACACATGGTCATTTCATTGAATGCTGAAAAAGCATTTGACAAAATTCAGCATCCTTTCATGCTTATTGTTTTGCAAAGAACAGAAATTCAAGGGCCACACCTAAACATAGTAAAAGCAATATAAAGCACATCTGTCGCCAACATCAAACTAAACAGAGAGAAACTGGAAGCAATCCCACTAAAATCAGGGACTAGACAAGGCTGCTCCCTTTCTCCATATCTTTTCAATATTGTACTTGAGGTTCTAGCTAGGGCAATTAGACAACATAAGGAGGTCAAAGGGATAAAAATTGGAAAGAAAGAAGTCAAACTATCACTATTTGCAGATGATATGATCGTATACTTATGTGACCCAAAAAACTCCAGCAGAGAACTCCTACAGCTGAAAAACAATGTCAACAAAGTGGCAGGTTATAAAATCAACACAAGCAAATCAGTAGCCTTCCTATACTCAAAAAATAAGCAGGCTGAGAAAGATATTAGGGAAATGACACCCTTCACAGTAGCCACAAACAATAAAAAGTACCTTGGGGTGACTCTGACCAAACAAGTGAAAGATCTGTATGACAAGAACTTCAAGACTCTGAAGAAGGAAATGTGAGAAGACCTCAAAAAATGTAAAACTCTGCCATGCTCGTGGATTGGCAGGATTAATATAGTTAAAATGGCCATCTTGCCAGAAGCAATATACAGATTCAACATAATACCCATCAAAATCCCAACTCAGTTCTTCATAGAGTTAGAAAGAGTAATTCTCAAATTCATCTGGAATAACAAAAAGCCCAGGATAGCTGAAACTCTTCTCAACAAGAAAAGAAATTCTGAGGGAATTGCTATCCAGGACCTCAAGCAATACTATAGAGCAATAGTGTTAAAAACTGCATGGTATTGGTACAAGGACAGGCAGACAGATCAATGGAATAGGATGGAAGATCTAGAAATGAACCCACACACCTATGGCCACTTGATCTTCCACAAAGGAACTGAAAACATCCAGTGGAAAAAAGATAGCCTTTCAACAAATGGTGTTGGTTCAACTAGAGGTCAGCATGCAGAAGAATGCAAATTGATCCATCCTTATCTCCTTGTACTAACCTCACCTCCAAATGGATTAAGGACCTCCACATAAAGCCAGACACACGGAAACTAATAGAAAAGAAACTGGGGAAGTCCCTTGAGGATATGGGCACAGGGGAAAAGTTCCTGAACAGAACATCAAGAGCATATGCTCTAAGATCAAGAATTGACAATTGGGATCTCATAAAATTGCAAAGTTTCTGTAAGGCAAAGGAAACCACCAAAAGGAAAAATCAGCAACCAACAAATTGGGAAAAGATCTTCACCAAGCCTACATCTGACAGAGGGCTAATATCCAATATAAACAAAGAACTCAAGAAGTTAAACCCCAGAAAACCAAATAACCCTATTAGAAAAATGGGGTACAGAGCTAAACAAAGAATTTTCACCTGAAGAACTTTAGATGGCTGAGAAGCATCTTAAAACATGTTTAACATCATTAGTCAAATGATGCTTAGCAAATGCAAATTAAAACAACCCTGAGATTTCACCTCACATCAGTCAGAATGGCTTAGATTAAAAACTCAGGATACAGCAGTTGTTGGCAAGGATGTGGAGAATGGGCAACACTCCTCCACTGCTGGTGGGGTTGCAAATTGGTACAACCACTTTGAAAATCAGTCAGGCAGATCCTCAGAAATCTGGGCACATCACTTCTGGAAGACCCTGCTATACCACTCCTGGGCATATACCCAGAAGATTCCCTAGCATGTAAGAAGGATACATGCTCCACTATGTTCATAGCACCCCTATTTATAATAGCCAGAAGCTGGAAAGAACCCAGGTATCCCTCAATAGAGGAATGGATACAAAAAATGTGGCATATATAAACAATGGAGTATTATTCAGCCATTAGAAACAATGAATTCATGAAATTCTTAAACAAATGGATGGAGCTGGAGAACATCATACTAAGTGAGGTAACCCAGTCTCAAAAAATCAGTCATGGTATGCACTCACTGATAAGCGGATATTAGCCTAGAAACTTGGAATACACAAGACATAATCCACATATCAAATGATGTCCAAGAAGAACGGAGGAGTGGCCCCTGGTTCTGGAAAGGCTCAGTGCAGTAGTATAGGGGCAATACCAGAACAGGGAGGTGGAAAGGAGTGGATGGGGTAACAGGGGGAGGAAAGAGGGCTTATGGGACTTTCAGGGAGTGGGGAACCAGGAAAGGGGAAATCATTTGAAATGTAAATAAAAAATATATCGAATAAAATAAAAGCAAATGAACATATTGGCTTAAATTTTCCCCCTGTATGTAAAACTACGTATACACAATAAATGTCGAATGCTACCTTGAAATTTAACTTTATATAATGGCATCATTACACTATATGTTGGCGATTTTATGACTACTCTCTTTGTACTTAATAGACCATCACAATAAATTTGTAGAGCTGAGACCCAGATAATCTATATTATTGATGTCATTATTCAACTGAGGACCTGAGTTTTTAAGTTATTTAACTTTTTAAGGTATTTAATTTACCTCCCAAGTTGTAAATCATTTCAATTTTGAATTCTGATCATAACAAAATAATTTATAGGAATGAGTGTTCTTTCTCTGCAGAGGGAAAGATAATTTTAAAAATTATTTGATGGTATTAACAGGGATTTTGAAAAGATAAGAAGCATCTACCATATCATTCTAGGCATTTTCTACTTTTAGTGTAGATAGATTCATAAGGCCAAGGTAAAAGGTACCTGATAAGGGGTAACCTCTGCGGGAAATCTTCCAGGGCTGTAGAAATGAAAATGGAAGTTTGATTGCACCAAGACTAGATGTAGAAGAGCCATTACCCAAATATGTCTCTTCTGAATCTCACACTGAAATGTAACTCACTAGGAAAAGGAAAGAGTGAATGTAATAAGGGTCTGTCTTCATGAGTCACTTAATACAGTCAAGCAATTGATGGACTGATGAGCTTAATGGAGGTTTTTCCATTAAGGCAATTAGATAGGTCATTGGGTTTCTTACTATGATGTGGTCTGTCTGGAAAAAAATCACAGCCATTATCATGTGTGACCTTCAACTTTAGATTTGAATGAGGAGAAAAATAACATTTCTTTCTTTCATAACTTGACGTTCTGTAGTATTGTATATTAGCAATGGAAAGTGGACTAAGATTACCAGCAAGGAAAAAACCAAGGCAAAAGTATGCTGAAAAGGCCTAGGTAATTTCTAGGAGAAACATACCAGATATTTGAGCTTTGCAAAAAGAGGGGCAAAAATTGGGTTTGAAAGGCAGAGCTGTCTAATGCTTTCATTGAAACGGTGAAGGAAATTGGATTTAAAGACTTATAATAAACAGCCAAAAATAGTTAAGGATCTTGGCTGAAACACTGTATTAGGTTTTTCAGCATATGGCTACAGAGTCAGATAATGCAAGAGTCTTCAGAATTCCTGCAACCCAAATTTAAGATCACTCACAAGCAAAATAATAATAAAGAGGAAATTATTCTCCCTTCTTACTAAAGGATTGCATTAACCCCCTGGTGGAAGATGTGCTCTGTATATTATCTACTCTGACACTTACTGACCTGAACTCAATATAAAATTATGAGATAGTTGTCAACCAGAAACAAAGTAAACATATGTCAATGGAACATAAATATATTGCCTAGTCATTGGAATATCCAGAGAACACTCAAAATATTTATTAATAGTTTTGCTAATAAGACAGAAAATAATTATAAATTATTAAATGACAAAAATCATAAACTTTTTAAGTTTGGAAAACACTAATGATTACCTTAAAATAGACTTTTAATAGGGTGGAATATTGACAGCAAAGAGTATAGTAAGTCACATCAAAGTTACATAAGTTAAATCATAGTGACATAAAGAAAGAATAATAGAGAAAGATTATAGGAGGATCATTGGATTTAACTACTAGATTCTAAATAGACAGGAAATAGAAAAGAAAATAAGTTACCTAGAGTGATATCCAAGCATTTTCTAATAAATGAAACATGGGCTCAAATCTGTACACTCACTGAATCTGTCTGGCTTTACACTAAAACTGGATAAATGCATTTACCACATCTCTTCAGAATAAAACTCCTGACAATCTAAGACAAAACAAGTTCAATGGAAACAAAGAAAATAAACATTTATCATCAGAAGTAATAACATCAAACACTGTTGAGATAAGCTACAAAATGTTACATTTTAACATGAAAGAAAGTGACTGATAGGCTTTGTTTAAGTACATCCAAAACTCTTCTTTAAAAAGAGAATACATAGCCTTCCTGTACTCAAAGGATTAAAAGGCTGAGAAAGAAATTAGAAAATGACAACCTTCCAAATAGTTACAAACAATATTAAAAAATCTGCATGACAAGAACTTCAAGACTGTGAGGAAAAGAAATCGAAGAATACCTCAGAAAATGAAAAGAAGTCCCATTCTCATGGATCAACAGGATTAACATACTAAAAATGGCCATCTTACCAAAAGCAATCTACAGATTTGATGCAATCCCCATCAAATTCCAACTCAATAATTCACAAAAATTGAAAAAACAATTCTCAAATTCACCTGGAATAACAAAAAATCCCAGGTTATTCTCAACAATAAGAGGACTTCTAGGAGAATCACGATGTCTAACTTCAAGCTGTGGTATAAAGCAAAAGTAATAAAAGCCACATGGTATTGGTACAGAGATAGACAGATCAATATAATAGTATTGATGACCTAGAAATAAACTCACACACTTATGGTCACCTGATAAAAGAAGGCAAAACCATCCAGTTGCGGGGCGGCAGGGGGGATGACAGCATAATCAAAAAATGGTGCTAGCTCAAGTAGCAGTCAGTATGTAGAAAATGTAAATTAATCCATTTTTATCTCCTTGAATGAAGCTTAAGTCCAAGTGGATCAAGGACTGTCACATAAAATTACATACGACAAATCTAATAGAAGAGAAAGGTGGAAAGAGCCTCAAATTTAAAAAAAAAAAAAAGAGCCACTATTAAAAATGGGATACAGAGCTAAACAAAGTATTCTCAAACTGAGGAATGTCAAATGGCCAAGAAGCACCTAAAGAAATGGTCAACATCCTTAGTCATCAGGGAAATGTAATAAAAACAACTCTGAGATTCCATCTCCAACCATTCAGAATGGCTAAGATCAAAATCTCAGATGACAGCAGATGCTAGTGAGGATGTGGAGAAAGAGGAACTGTCCTCTATGGAGATTCTATGGAGCTGGTGGGATTGCAAGCTGGAACAACCATTCCTGAAGTTAATCTGGCAGTTCCTTAGAAAATTTGAAATATTTCTACCTGAAGACCAAGCTATACCACTCCTGGGCATAAACCCAAAAGATGATCCAACATATAACAAGGACACATATTGCACTATGTTCATACCAGCCTTATTGATAATAGTCAGAAGAATATGTCCCTCAATTGCAAAATGGATACAGAAAAACTGGTACATATACACAGTGGTGTATTACTCAGCTATTAAAATCAATGACTTCATGAAATTCACAGGCCATTGGATGGAACTAGAATATATCATCTTGAGTGTGGTAATGCAGACACAAAAGAACACATATTATAGGTATTCACTGATGGGCGGACATTAGCCCAAAATATTAGAATATGCAGGATATAATTCACAGACCACATAAAGCTTAAGAAGAAGGAATTCTAATGTGCAAATGCTTCAATCTTACTTGAAAGAAGGAGCAGAATAATCATGGGAGATAGGGGGAGGGATGGACATTGGAAGAAAAGAGGAGGAGGAATAAAAAAGGGGGTAAGATCAGTTATGGAAAGAGACAGCAGATAAGTTTAGAGGGTGAGGAAATTGAACAGAAATATGCAGCAGTAGGAAATGGGGAACTGGGGGTTTGACACTAAAAAGTCCCAAATGCCATGGAAGCAAGAAGTTCACAGACCCCAGTGGGGATGACACTATCTGAAATACCCAATAAAGGGGAGATATAACCTATAAAGGCCATCCCCAGTAAACATGCACAGTCCCCAGCTGAGGGATGGGGTTCACCCACAAATCTCAAAAATTTTAACCCTGAATTGCTCCTGTCTAAAAAATTGAAGAAAGAAAAAATGAAGTAGAGACTGAAAGAAAGGCCATCCAGAGACTGCCTCACCTAAGGATGCATCCCTCTTGCAGACACAAACGCCAACAAAATTAATAATGCCAAGAAGTGTTTGCTGGCAGGAGCTGTCCCATGAGAGGCACTTTATGCCATTCTTTACATATTTTTATGCTTTTCTTGTAATTTTAGCTTGAAAATCTGATCACAATTATTATAAATCAATTTTACTTATATTTATCTATATCCTTAATATTATTATGGTCATTGCAGGTCCTTGTATATCAAAATTGTGATAGGGTGTTTAACTTAAAAATTTCTGTTTGTATATTTTACTGCGGGGACAGCATACATCAGCTGATATGAGGCCCCTAACACATATACAATAGAGGACTGCCAGGTTCAATCAAAAAGATGCACCTAACCCTGAAGAGACTGAAGACTGTGAGGTGTTTAGAGGTCTCTGGGGGTGGGTGTTGGGTGTTGGGACATCCTCTTGGAGATGGGAGAAGGGAGCAGGGAGCAGGGAGCAGGGAGGAGGTATGGGATGTGGAGGTCGGAGGGTAGACTGGGGGAGTGTGATAAAATCTGGAATGTAAAAATTGATAGATAGATAGATAGATAGATAGATAGATAGATAGATAGATAGGTAGATAGATAGATAGATAGATAGATAGATAGATAGATAGATAGACAGACAGACAGACAGACAGACAGACAGACAGACAGACAGACAGACAGACAGATAGATAGATAGATAGATAGATAGATAGATAGATAGGTAAAAAACTTAACGTCATTGTGGAGAATTTGATGTGATCAAGCACTGGACTGAGTGCTTGTAGCAATAGGAAATTTAAAGATATGTACATTCCAAATCTAAACTGTGTGATCTCTGGGGCATGCATGGCTTCACCAAGCAGCATTCTGTGAGTTCTATCCCACTCCCACCCCTGAGCTCCACTGTCTTGTCTGCCTCTACCAGATCTGCAGCACCTGGGAAGACTAGATTCTTCCCTGTACATATCCTGAATCCTCTGCCCACTGTGCAGCCAGAGACATACCTAGTTGTGGGGGAATTAGCAATGCCCTCTCAGTTCCATTGTCCAGCCCAAGGCTATTCACCTGAGGCCTGCTATATCAGCAACTTCCAGAAGCAATGTGACAGCCAAAAGCTTCGTCAAACTATTTCACAAAATAGAAATAGAAGGAACACTACCCAATTCCTTCTAAGAAGCTACAATTATGCTGATACCAAAACCACACAAAGATCCAACAATGAAAGAGAACTTCACACCAATGACCCTTATGAATATGGATGCAAAAATACTCAATAAAATTCTTGCCAACTGAATTAAAGAACACATCAAAATTATCATCCACCATGATCAAGTAGGCTTTATCCCAGGGATGCAGGGTTGGTTCACTATACGGAAATCCATCAATGCAATCCACTACATAAACAAACACAAAGAAAAAAACCACATGGTCATTTCATTGGATGCTGAAAAAGCATTTGACAAAATTCAGCATCTTTTCATGCTTAAAGTCTTGGAAAGAACAGGAATCCAAGGCCCATACCTAAACATAGTAAAAGCAATATACAGAAAACCAGTAGCCAGCATCAAACTAAATGGAGAGAAACTTAAAGCAATCCCACTAAAATCAGGGACTAGACAGGGCTGCCCCCTTTCTCCTTATCTTTTCAGTATTGAGGTACTAGCTGGGGCAATTAGACAACATAAGGAGGTCAAAGGGATAAAAATTGGAAAGGAAGAAGTCGAACTATCATTATTTGCAGATGATATGATAGCCTACCTAAGTTACCCAAAAAACTCCACTAGAGAACTCCTATAGCTGAAAAATAACTTCAGCAAAGTGGCAGGTTATAAAATCAACTCAAGCAAATCAGTAGCCTTCCTATACTCAAAGGATAAGCAGGCTGAGAAAGAAATTAGGGAAATGACCCCCTTCACAATAGCCACAAACAGTATAAAGTACCTTGGGGTGACTCTTACCAAACACGTGAAAGATCTGTATGACAAGAACTTCAAGACTATGAAGAAGGAAATGGAAGAAGTCCTCAAAAAATGGAAAAATCTCCCATGCTCATGGATTGGCAGGATTAATATAGTTAAAATGGCCATTTTGCCAAAAGCAATATACAGATTCAACGCAATACCCATCGAAATCCCAATGCAATTCTTCACAGAGTTAGAAAGAGCAATCCTCAAATTCATCTGGAATAACAAAAACCCCAGGATAGCTAAAACTGTTCTCAACAATAAAAGAAATTCTGGGGGTATCAGTATCCCTGACCTCAAGCAATACTACAGAGAAATAGTATTAAAAACTGCATGGTATTGGTACAGTGACAGGCAGGCAGATCAATGGAACAAGATTGAAGATCCAGAAATAAACCCACACACCTATGGCCACTTGATCCTCGACAAAGGGGCGGAAAAGATCCAATGGAAAAAAGATAGCCTTTTCAACAAATCATGCTGGTTCAACTGGAGGTCAGCATGCAGAATGGGAATAGATCCATCCTTGTCTCCTTGTACTAAGCTCAACTCCAAATGGATCAAGGACCTCCACGTAAAGCCAGACACTCTGAAGCTAATAGAAAAGAAACTGGGGAAGACATTTGAGGACATCAGTACAGGGGTAAAGTTCCTGAACAGAACACCAATAGCGTATGCTCTAAGATCAATAACTGACAAATGAGACCTAATAAAATTACAAAGTTTCTGTAAGGCAAAGGACAACATCAAAAGGGCAAATTGGCAACCAACAGATTGGGAAAAGATCTTAACCAACCCTACATCAGATAGAGGGCTAATATCCAATATGTATAAAGAACTCAAGAAGTTAGACTCCAGAAAACCAAATAACCCTATTAAAAATGGAGTACAGAGTTAAACAAAGAATTTTCACCTGAAGAACTTCGGATGGTGGAGAAGCATCTTAAAAAATGCTCAACTTTATTAGTCATTAGGGAAATGCAAATCAAAACAACCCTGAGATTTCACCTTACACCAGTCAGGATGGCTAAGATTAAAAATTCAGGAGACAGCAGATTTTTGCGAGGATGTGGAGAAAGAGGAACATTCCTCCACTGCTGGTGGGGTTGCAAATTGGTACAACCATTCTGGAAATCAGTCTGGCAGTTCCTCCGAAAACTGGGCACCTCACTTCCAGAAGATCCTGCTATACCACTCCTGGGCATATACCCAGAGGATTCCCTACTATGTAATAAGGATACATGTTCCACTTTGTTCATAGCAGCCCTATTTATAATTGCCAGAAGCTGGAAAGAACCCAGGTATCCCTCAACAGAAGAGTGGATGCAAAAAATGTTGTATATATACACAATGGAGAACTATTCAGCCATTAGAAACAATGAATTCATGAAATTCTTAGGCAAATGTATGGAGCTGGTGAACATCATACTAAGTGAGGTAACCCAGACTCAAAAGATGAATCATGGTATGCACTCACTAATAAGTGGATATTAACCTAAAAAATTGGAATACCAAAACCATAATCCACACATCAAATGAGGTACAAGAAGAAAGGAGGAGTGGCCCCTTATTCTGGAAAGACTCAGTGAAGCAGTATGGGGCAAAACCAGAACAGGGAAATGGGAAGGGTTGGGTGGGAAAACAGGGGGAGGGAAGGAGGCTGATGGGACGTTCGGGGAGTGGGGGTCTAGAAAAGGGGAAATCATTTGAAATGTAAATACAAATATATCGAATAAAAAAAAAGAAAAAAAAGAACACAAAGAAGAAGGGTCAGGGAAATGCAACACCTTCAGGGCACAACTATTCTAATGTAGCAAGTCCTAATACAATCAAGACACATGAAAATGACTAAAAATTCAGTCTTATAAAGATGAGAGAGAACTTTAATGAAGAAATGAATAAATCCCTTAAAGAAGTACACAAAAATGCAAATAAAAAGGTGAAGGAAATGAATAAAATATTTCAAGACCTGCAATTTGAAAAAAAAGCAATTAAAAAAAAAACACACACACAAACGGGAATTGTGGTGATGGAAAACCGTGGGAAGAAAATGGGAGCAACAGACTTAAAGCATCAACAAAAGAACACAGGAAATGGGGCAGAGAATCTCAGGCATAGGGAATATGCTCAAAGGAATTGATATATCATTCAACAGAAATGCTAAATATTAAAAAAAAAAAGTTGTCACAATAAATCCAATTAATCTGGGCTACTATGAAAAGAGCTAATTCAAGTATTGTAGAAGAAGGTAAAGAGCCCCAGCTCCAAGGGCAAGAAAATATTTTCAATAAAATCATAGAAAAATATTCTCCAACCTAAAGAGAGAGATGCCTATAAACACATAGTAGCTTAAAGAACACCAATTAGATCAGACTACAAAAGAAAATCTCCCCACCACATAATAATTAAAACAATAAATCTACAGAACAAAGAAAAATATTAAAAGCTTCAAGGGGAAAAGACCAAATAACAAAGAAAGCAGACATATCAAACTTACATCTGACTTCTCAACAGAGACTCAAAGATCTAGAAGGACCCGGGCAGATGTCTTGAAGACTTGATGAAACCATAGATGATACCCTAGACTGCTATACCCAACTGAATTCTCAGTTGCCATAAATGGAGAAAACAAGGACAAATTTATATATTATCTATCCACAAACTCAGTCTTATAGAAAATACTAGAAAGCAAACTCCAATCCAAGGAGGTCAACTACACACAAGAAAACACAGGAAATACAGTATTTAAGATCAGCAAAAACAAAATAATGGAAACACACACACAAACACACACCAACAGCATCAAAATAACAGGAATTATTAACAATCATTGCTCATTAGTATCTCTCAGCATCAAGGTACTCAATTCCCCAATCAAAAGACACAGGCAAACAGAATCCATCCTTCAGTTGTACAGAAGAAACATACCTTAGCAATAAAAATAGACATTAATTCAGAGTTAGCTTGTGGGAAAACTTTTAGAAGCAAATGGTCCCAAAAAGCAAGCTGAAGTAGCCATTCAAATATCTTTTTTTAATTTACATTTCAAGTGATTTCTCCTTTCCTGTCTCCCCACTCCCATAAGTCCCATAAGCCCTCTTCCCTCCCCCCGTGCCCCTGTCCACCCCTTCCCACCTCCCTGTTCTGGTACTGCCCTATACTGCTGCACTGAGCCTTTCTAGAACCAGGGGTCACTCCTCTGTTCTTCTTGGACATCATTTGATATGTAGATTATGACTTGGGTAATCCAAGTTTCTAGGCTAATATTCACTGACTGATCTTTTGAGAATGGGTTACCTCACTTAGGGTGATGTTCTCCAGCTCCATCCATTTGTCTAAGAATTTCATGAATTCATTGTTTCAAATGGCTGAATAGTAGTCCATTGTGTATATATACCACATTTTTTGTATCCATTCCTTTGTTGAGGGACACCTGGGTTCTTTCCAGCTTCTGGTTATTATAAATAGGGGTGAACCGCCAGACTGATTTCTAGAGTGGTCGTACCAATTTACAACCCCATCATCAGTGGAGTAGTGTTCCTCTTTCTCCACATCCTCGCCAGCACCTGTTTTCTCCTGAGTTTTTGATCTTGGCCATTCTGACTGGTGTGAGGTGAAATTTCAGGGTTGTTTTAATTTGCATTTCCCTAATGACTAATGATGTTGAACATTTTTTAAGATGCTTCTCAGCCATCTGAAGTTCTTCAGGTGAAAATTCTTTATGTAGCTCTGTACCCCATTTTTAATAGGGTTATTTGGTTTTCTGGGGTCTAACTTCTTGAGTTCTTTGTTTACAATGGATATTAGCCCTCTCTCAGATGTAGGGTTGGTGAAGATCTTTTCCCAATTTGCTGGTTGCTGATTTGTCCTTTTGATGGTATCCTTTGCCTTACAGAAACTTTGTAATTTTATGAGGTTCTATTTGTCAATTCTTGATCTGAGTGCCTTCAAAAAGGACCAGGAGAGAGCATACAGGCATTCAAATATCTAATAAAATGCAATTCCAATCAAAATCATCAAAAAGGTTATGGAAGGACACTCCATTTTCATCCAGTTAGAAATCCACCAAGATGACATTTTAATTTTGAGCACATATGCACCAAAGGCAAGGTCACCCATTTGTAAAGGAAACATTACTAAAGCTTAAATCATACACACACTACTCACCACATTAACAGTGGGACACTTTAAGACTCCAGTTTCACCAATGGGCATGATATCAAGACAAAAACTTATGAGAGAATTAATGAAAAAATCTATGCTATGAATCAAATGGATCTATCAGATAACTACAAAACCTTTCACTCAAACATGAAAGAATATACATTTTTCTCAGCACCTGACAGAACCTTCTCCAAAGTTGCCCATATAGTCAATCACAATGCAAGCCTCAACAGAAAATTGAAATACCACCTTGTGTGGTACCTTATCAACATTGATTAAAAAGGTGGAGTGTGGAGTTCAACAACAACAGAACCAAAAGAAAGCCTATAAACACATGGAAACTGAATGGCTCTCTACACAGTGATCACTGCATCAGAGAAAGCATAAATAAAGACCATCCAGAGACTACTCCACCCAAGAATGCATCCTATATACAGTGAAAAATCCCAGGTACTGTTGTGGTTGCCCAAAAGTGTTGGCTGACAGGAGCCAGATATAGCTATCACCTGGGAGGCTCTCCTAGTGCATGACAAATACGGGGGGGGGGCACTCTCAGCCAGTCATTGCACTGAGCACAGGGTCCCCAATGAGGGAGCTAGAGAAAGGATCCAAGGAGCTGAAGGGGTTTGCAGTGCCATAGGAGGAACAACAATATGAGTCACCAAGTGCTCCCAGAGTTCCCAAGGACAAAACCATCAACCAAAGAGTACACATAGCATTACCCATGGCCCAAGACACATAGGCAGCAGAGGATGATCTTGTTGGACACCAAATGGGGAAGAGGCCCTTGGCCCAGGAAAGACTTGATACTGTAGTGTAGAGGAATACCAGGACAGGGAAGCAGGGTGGGGGTGGGGGTGGGGGGGATTGATTGGGGAAGGGGAGATGGCTTATGGGTTTTTCAGGGAAGGGGGGAACCAGGAAAAGGGACAACATTTGAAGCATAAAAAAGTGTATACCTAATAAAAAAGAAATTAAAAACTTTGTAGAATTCAATGAGAATAAATGTAGACACAACACAAAGTTATGAGGCACAATGAAAGAAGTACAAATAGGGAAAGTTCACAGCACTAAGTGTCTTCATAAAGAGAGTATAGAGGCCAAATACTAGCAATTTAAAACTATGCCTGAGAGTTCTAGAAAATAAAAAGTAAACAGAAATCACACACCCCAAAGAGTAGAATGCAGGAAAAATCAAGACTGAAATAAATACATTACAAAAAATAAAAAAGAGAGAACGATACAAGAATCAATAAAATCAAGAGCTGGTTCTTTGAGGAAACCAATAAGATAAAAAAACCTTAGCCATACTAACCAAAGGACAGAGAGACAGTATCCAAATTATCAAAATCAGAACAAAAGGAGATATAACAACAGACACTGAAGAAATTCAAAGAATTATTAGGTCTTATTTCTAAACATTGTATTTCATAAAGTTAGAAAAGCTAAATGAAAAGGATGATTGTCTAGATATATACAACTTATCAAAGCTAAGTCACAAACAGGTAATATATTTAAATAGTCCTATAACCCCTAAGGAAATATAAACATTCATTAAAAGTCTTCCCTTCCCCACAAAAACTGAGCCATCGCCAGATAGTTTTAGCACAGAATTCTACCAGATTGTCAAAGAGGAGCTATATACCCATACTGCTAAAACTATAAACAGATTTTCAAAAAAAAGAGCTATATCCCAATACTCCTAAAACTATACCACAAAATAAAAATCAAGGAAATACTTCCCAAATTACTGCACAAATTAAAAACAGAAGAAACATTGTCAAACTCATTCTATGAAGCCATTGTGACATTGAGAGAATATTTTTAAATAAATTAATTAAATAAATAAATAAATAAATAAAGTAAGTAAGTAAGTAAGCAAATAAGTAAGTAAGTAAGTAAGTATATATGTATGTAAGGGGAAGAATATTCTCTCTTTCTAAGTGTAGAGTCCCTTGGATTAGTTCTTCCATTCTGATCTATCTCTAAACCTGCTTTTTATTAAGAAGAAATGATTTCTGAATAGTAAGAACTTTCCTATAAACTAGAATGGAGAATAAGAAACAAAAACGTTGAAGAGAGGGAAAAGAAGGCTTCATTTGCTTCATCCCTGGTGTTCTCCATTTAGCTACTCCATAGACAAATGAATCTGCTACTTACGGTAAATATTTTAGCTGTTATTACTTTTTAAATCATTTTAATCACACATGCTTTCACATCTCCTACAGAAATGAGCCCAAGGCCTTAAACTATTTAACTTCTTCTGAGCTCTCCAGTTGCTAAGGAGCTAATTAATTGCACAGGGAAGTGACACAGATTCTGTGGATTTTCCCTAGGTAGATTAGTAGGCCATGTCAAAATTTAAAAGGACAAATTTCTAGTAACAAAAAACAATAGTAATATCATTAAAAAAATGTACAACTTCAAGAAATGTTCCAACCATCACTCCTGTACTTGTGTCTTTGTGAAAAGTGCTAGCATTCTGGTGTCATCATCACATTTACCATGCAAGTATCATTAGCCTTTAGAAATGATGAACTTGATCCGGGAGGCCGGCTGGTGGGGTCAGTGTGCTCTGGTGAGTCCAGCAGGTCCCAGCGGAGCCTTCAGGTGTCTGCTTTGGGATCTGAACAGCCTGGGCCACAGGACTCAGTCTCAAGGAAGTGCAAGAAACCGGGTGTGCACCCAGAAGCAGACTGGGAGCACACAGCTTGCTCCGGCTGCACTGAGTTTAGGTTCCAGTCCTGAGGCCTCTGGCGGGAGCCCTCAGATCTCCACTTCCAGATCCAGAACAGCCTGGGCAGCAACACCACAACTCTAGGTCCTGCAAGAAGCCAGAGGGGCACCTGGGAGGCCAGCTGGGAGGAATCAGTGTGCTCTGGTGATTCCAGCAGGCCCCTGCTGGAGACTTCAACTGTCTGCTTTGGGATCTGAAGAGCCTGGGCCACAGCACCCTGTCACCAGGCAGTGCAGGAGGTCAGCTGTGCACCATAGGCCACCTGAGAAGAGGCAGCTTGCACTGGTGAGTCCAGCATTGATAAGACCAACTAACACCAGTGAGAACTAGATGGCAAAAGGCAAACGCAGGAACGTCACTAACAGAAATCTAGGCAATATGGCAGCATCTGAACCCAATTATCCTTTAACAGTATGTCCTGGATACCCCATCACACCAGTAAAACAAGATTTGGATTTAAAATCACTGGTCATGATGCTGGTACAGGAACACAGGAAGGACATACTTAAAGAAATTCAGGAGAAAATGGATCAAAAGTTAGAAGCCCTTACAAGGGAAACAAAAAAATCATTGAAAGAAATTCAGGAGAATAAAAAAGCCAATAAGGATTGGAAACACAAAAATCACTTAAAAAATACAGGAGAACTTTGGTCAACAGGCTGAGGTCATGAAAAAGGAAACACAAAAATCTCTTAAAGAATTACAGGAAAGCACAAACAAGCAAGTGAAGGAGCTAAGCAAGACCATCCAGGATCTAAAATCAAAAGTAGGAACAACTAAGAAAACTCAAAGGGAGACAACTTTGGAGATAGAAAACCTTGGGAAGAAATCAGGGAACATAGATGCAAATATCAGCAACAGAATACAAGAGATAGAAGAAAGAATCTCAGATGCTGAAGATACCATAGAATCCATGGACTCAACAGTTAAGGAAAATGCAAAATGCAAAAATCTTGTAACCCAAAATATCCAGGAAATCCAGGACACAATGAGAAGACCAAACCTAAGGATTATAGGCATAGATGAGAGTGAAGATTTACAACGTAAAGGGCCAGCAAATATCTTCAATAAAATTGTGGAAGAAAATTCCCTAACCTAAAGAGAGAGATGCCCATGAATATACAAGAATCCTACAGAACTCCAAAGAGACTTGGATCAGAACAGAAATACCTCCCATCACATAATAATCAAAACCCCAAATGTACTAAACAAAGAAAGAATATTAAAAGCAGTAAGAGAAAAAGGCAAAGTAACATATAAAGGAAGACCTATCAGATTCACAGCAGACTTTTCACCTGAGACTATGAAGGCTAGAAGATCCTGGGCAGATTTCATGCAGACTTTAATAGAACACAAATGCCAGCCAAAACTACTATACCCAGCAAAACTCTCAATCACCATAGATGGAGAAACTAAGATATTCCATGACAAAACCAAGTTTACCCAATATCTATCCACAAACCCAGCCCTAAAAAGGATAATAGGAGGAAAACACTAATACAAGGAGGGAAATTTCACCCTGGAAAAAGCAAGATAGTAACCTTCTCTCATCAAACCCAAAAGAAGTTAACCAGTCAAATTTAAAAAATAACATCAAAAATGACATGAAGTAACAATCACTATTCCTTAATATCTCTTAACATCAATGGACTCAAGGCCCCAATAAAAAGACATAGACTAACTGACTGGATATGTAAACAGGACCCTACATTTTGCTGCATACAGGAAACACACCTCAGGGTCAAAGACAAACACTACCTTAGAGAAAAAGGCTGGAAGACAATTTTACAAGCAGCTGGTCTCAGGAAACAAGCTGGAGTAGCCATTCTAATATTAGATAAAATTGACTTTCAACCCAAAGTCATCAATAGAGACTCTGAGGGACACGTCTTGCTGATCAAAGGAAAAATACAACAAGAAGAACTCTCAATCCTGAACATCTATGCTCCAAATGCAAGGGCACCCTCATTCATAAAAGAAACTTTATTAAAGCTCAAAGCACACCTTGGACCTAACAATAATTGTGGGTGACTTCAACACTGCACTTTCCTCAATGAACCGATCAGGAAATCAGAAACTGAACAGGGACACAATGAAACTAATTGAAGCTTTGGATGAATTAGATTTAACAGATATATATGTATAGATAGATAGATAGATAGATAGATAGATAGATAGATAGATGTAATATAGATATAGATATAGATATAGATATAGATATAGATATAGATATAGATATAGATATAGATATAGATATAGATATAGATATAGATATAGATATAGATATAGATATAGATATAGATATAGATATAGATATAGATATAGATATATAGATATATATTTAACAGATATATATATATAGAGAACATTCTATCCTAAAGCAAAGGAATATACCTTTTTCTCAGCACCTGATGGTACCTTCTCCAAAATCGACCATATAATTGGTCACAAGACAGACCTCATCAAACATAAGAAGATCGAACTAATCCCATGCCTCCTATCAGATCACTATGGAGTAAAAGTGCTCTTCAATAGCAACAAAAACAACAGAAAACCCACATACACGTGGAAACTGAACAATATTCTACTCAGTGATACCTTCGTCAAGGAAGAAATAAAGAAAGATATTAAAGACTTTTTAGAACTTAATGAAAATGAAGACACAACATACCCAAATATATGGGATACAGTGAAAGCAGTGCTAAGAGGAAAACATCATAGCCCTGAGTGCCTCCAAAAAGAAAATAAGAGAGCATACAGTAGCAGCTTAATGGCCCACCTGAAAACCCTGGAGCAAAAAGAAGCTATTTCACCCAGGAGGAGTAGAAGGCAGGAAATCATCAAACTCAGGGCCGAAATCAATCAAGTAGAAACAAAGAGAACCATACAAAGAATCAACAAAACCAGGAGCTGGTTCTTTGAGAAAATCAACAAGATACATAAACCCTTAGCCAGACTAACCAAAGGGCACAGAGACAGTATCCAGATTAACAAACTTAGAAATGAAAAGGGAGATATAACAAGAGAAACTGAGGAAATTCATAAAATCATTAGATCCTACTACAAAAGCCTATACTCAACACAACTGGAGAATCTGGAGGAAATGGACAGTTTCCTAGACAGATATCAGGATCAAATAGATCAACTAAATAGTCCCATAACACCTGAAGAAATAAAAAGGGTCATAGAAAGTCTCCCAACCAAAAAAAGCACGGGACCAGATGGTTTCAGTGCAGAATTCTATCAGACCTTCATAGAAGACCTAACACCAATACTCTTCAAACTATGCCACAAAATAGAAACAGAAGGAACTCTACCCAACTCTTTCTATGAAGCCACAATTACGCTGATACCAAAACCACACAAAGATCCAACAAAGAAAGAGAACTTCAGGCCAATTTCTCTTATGAATATTGATGCAAAAATACTTAATAAAATTCTTGCCAACCGAATCCAAGAACACATCAAAATGATCATCCACCATGATCAAGTAGGCTTCATCCCAGGGATGCAGGGATGGTTCAATATAAGGAAATCCATTAATGCTATCCACTACATACACAAACTCAAAGAAAAAAATATGATCAACTCATTAGATGTATAAAAAGCATTTGACAAAATTCAGCATCTTCTCATGCTAAAAGTCTTGGAAAGAACAGGAATTCAAGGCCCATACCTAAATATTGTTAAAGCAATATACATCAAACTGATCGCCAACATCAAACTAAACAGAGAGAAACTTGAAGCAATCACACTAAAATCAGGGACTAGACAAGGCTGTCCTCTCTCTCCATATCTTTTCAATATAGTACTTGAAGTTCTAGCTAGAGCAATTAGACAACATAAGGGGGTCAAAGGGATACAAATTGGAAAGGAAGAAGTCAAATTATCACTATTTGCAGATGACATGATAGTCTACTTAAATGACCCAAAAACCTCCACCAGAGAACTCCTACAGCTGATAAACAACTTCAGCAAATTCGCTGGTTATAAAATCAACTCAAGCAAATCTGTTGCCTTCCTATACTCAAAGGATAAGCAGGCTGGAAAGAAGTTAGGGGAATGACACCCTTCATAATAGCCACAAACAATATAAAGTATCTTGGTGTGACTCTAACCACACAAGTGAAAGATCTATATGACAAGAACTTCAGGTCTCTGAAGAAGGAAATCGAAGAAGACCTCAGAAAATGGAAAAATCTGCCATGCTCATGGTTTGGCAATATTAATATAGTTAACATTGCCATCTTGCTAAAAGCAATCTACAGATTCAATGCAATCCCCATCAAAATCCCAACTCAGTTCTTTACAGAGTTAGAAAAAGCAATTCTCAAATTCATCTGGAATAACAAAAAACCCAGAATAGCTAAAACTCTTATCAACAACAAAAGAAATTCTGGGGGAATCAGTATCCCTGACTTCAAACAATACTACAGAGCGATAGTGTTAAAAACTGCATGGTATTGGCACAGTGACAGACAAGTGGACCAATGGAATAGAATTGATGATCCAGAAATGAACCAACACACTTATGGTCACTTGATCTTCGATGAAGGAGCCAAAAACATCCAGTGGAAAAAAAGATAGCCTTTTCAACAAATGGTGCTGGTTCAATTGGAGTCAGCATGCAAAAGAATGCGAGTTGATCCATTCTTATCTCCATGTACTAAACTTCACTCCAAATGGATCAAGGACCTCCAGGTAAAACCAGACACACTGAAACTAATAGAAAAGAAACTGGGGAAGACCCTAGAGGACATGGGCATGGGGGAAAAGTTCCTGAACAGATCACCAATAGCTTATGCTCTAAGATCAAGAATTGACAAATGGGACCTCATAAAATTACAAAGTTTCTGTAAGGCAAAGGACACTGTTAAAAGGACAAAATAGCAACCATCAAATTGGGAAAGGATATTCACCAACCTTATATCTGATAGAGGGCTAATATCCACTATTTACAAAGAACTCAAGAAGTTAGACCCCAGGGAACCAAATAACCCTATTTAAAAAAAATGGGGTACAGATGTAAACAAAGAATTTTCACCTGAAGAAATTCGGATGGCAGAGAAGCACCTTAAGAAGTGCTAAACATCATTAGTCATTAGGGCAATGCAGATCAAAACAACCCTGAGATTTTACCTTACACCAGTCAGAATGGCTAAGGTCAAAAACTTAGGAGACAGCAGGTGTTGGCAAGGATGTGGAGAAAGAGGAACACCCCTCCACTGCTGGTGGGGCTGTAAGATGGTACAACCACTTTGGAAATCAGTCTGGTGGTTCCTCAGAAACCTGGATATGACCCTTCCGGAGGACCCTGCTATACCTCTCCTGGGCATATAACCAAAGGATTTCCCGGCATGCAATAAAGACACATGCTCCATTATGTTCATAGCAGCCTTATTTATAAAAGCCAGAAGCTGGAAAGAACCCAGATGCCCCTCAAAGGAGGAATGGATACAGAAAATGTGGTATATTTACACAATGGAATACTACTCAGCAATTAGAAACAATGAATTCACAAAATTTTTAGGCAAATGGTTTGATATGGAAAATATCATCCTAAGTGAGGTAACCCAGTCACAAAAGAATACACATGGAATGCAATTTCTGATAAGTGGATATTAATTAGCCCAGAAGCCCTGAATACCCAAGGCACAAATCGCATAACAAATGACTCCCATGAAGAAGTATGGAGAAGGTCCTGATCCTGGAAAGGATTGATCTAGCATTGGAGGGGAATATAAGGACAGAGAAAAAAAGGAGGGAGGTTATTGGAGAATGGATGGAGAGAAGAAGTTTTATGGGACCTATGGGGAGGTGGGATCCGGGAAAGGGGAAATCATTTGGAATGTAAACAAAGAGTATAGAAAATAAAAATATTAAAAAAAAAAAAAGAAATGATGAACTTCAGAACTCTGAGGAGCTATGTACATGTTTTAGTAAAATTGACTGTAGGAGAGAATAGTGCATTACTGACAATAGCATGAAAGTTTAGTTAAAAATATTTTGTGGAAGTGTGTCTTCCCAAAATCAAGTTTGACAGAGTGATGTTGAAATACTTATGTAAGGATGAAGACTATATTGAAGACTTCTTGATCCTTGTGTAGCATAAAGAATGTTACTAGAAGAGTAGCTGATTTTCTCCTAGCCTGAGGTCCAGGCTAGAGGTAGAGGTATATCTCTGTTAATATAACCCTATGGTTTATGCATATCAGTTGCAGCCTTGACTGACTCGATCCAATAGTCAAAGCATTGGTACAGTGTAAATCTCCCTCTTTATGTTAAAGATACACTTCATCTGATATTTATAATTCTCTATACTTGTTTTTAATCTAGTATATTGCGTGTATTACATATATAATATTTTATTTTATTTTATAATTATATATATTAACATTATGTATATAATTTTAATGAATCCTGTTATTGATGTTAACCTGATGCCAAGATGCTAAGCAGGCACAAGGCAGAAGTCAAACAGTTTGAACTAAGCAGAGTAGTCTCTGTCTGGACATTGCCAGACTGCCTTCTCTTTACCCCAGATCATAGCCAGGGTGGCCCATATGGCTATAAAGAAACTGAACAATAAACTGCTATAGGGCCATTGGGAGCCATTTATCTTTTCACTCTAATTATTTGAATGGGTCCAAGCAGGGAAGAGGTTTTTAATCACCATGTTTGAGAGCTTAGTAAAGCCAGCATATGTGTTAAGTGTAAGCAGAATTATGCAGGGCATGAAAGGCTTTTACAATTCAGTTGGATTCTCTACTGGGATCTCTTTCTTACTGAATCACTTTTGAATTATTGAATTTTGGAATTTAAAGCAAAGCTGCAGAGCAAGAGGAGTGTTTTATCTTATTACTGTCTTCAGCTTAATTACAGCCCAGTTCATTGATTCCTATGGGAGAAAAAGTAGTGATCAATACTAGCAGACCAGTAGGGCAATAGGCAGTCATATTAAACTGAATAAGTCCTTGTATTTCAAAATAAATTCTGAAAATCAGCAAAGGTACAAACTAACCATTTTTCTAGTGCTTGCTTTTGTATATCTCTACAGTATGCTTGTTCTGTTGATTTTTCAAGGAGAACTACACAGAATCACCTCGTCTCCCAGAGAAAGGTAAACAATGAACCAAAGAAAGAATTCCCAAATCCAGCTAGGTGAATTCACTTGTTTATTGAGGTTAATTACAGATGCAGGAGAGAAGGGTTACAAGGGGGCTGACTCAAGGTGCTGCACTGCAGGATGCTGCTGCAAAAGTTGCTGCAGCTCAAGGCCCTTACAGCAGCAATCCAGACTCCCAGAATTTGCTGGCACCTGTGCGACTGAAGAATCTCCTCTACTTCAGCTAGCAGTTACTACCTTTGTAACATTCTGGAGGAAGCTCATAGTTTTGTAACATTATTGCACGTTTCATCAGCCCCCCTTTCCATGCCAGGATAGAATGTTTCAGTCCAGATTAAATACCTACCTCAGATCTAAGAACCACTCTGCTAATCTGGAAGCCTACATATTCAGATCAGAAGCCTGCATGTTCAGATCAGAATACAGGGAAGTTAATAACCATTAAGAGTTTCCTATTTCATAGACAGGTAGTGTTTCCTTGTGTCCTCAAATTGAAGAAATGGCAAGGGTTTTCCTCAAGTCTTATGAGGGCTCTATCCCTCTGTGCCAGGACTTCACCCTCAGATTTCCTCATCTCACATAACTTCACCTCTTAATACAATCACTTAGAGGTCATGACTTTAGCTTAAGAATGAAACAAAACTGTCATAAGATAGTAATTTATTATGCATAGCAAACTCAAGACAGAAAAGTAACATGACATTTGCACAGAGTTGAAAACAGACATGAAGATTTAATAATTATCCTTAGATTAGGATAGGAATCCTGATGTATTTAAGTATATTTCTTCAGGTCTGATCCAAGAGTGTTACTGTTAATAGATTATTTTCTGGCCACTCAAACTCCAGCAATACTCTATACATTGTATTGCTTTCTCATTGTTGTACCACAGAGCTGTTTATTTCATAACTCAATAGAGCCTTTAAGTTTGTACTGATATGTAGTATATCTCTTGACACTCTAATACCAAAGGAACTTGATGTGAATTTATTGTGCTTTACAAGAAATCTAGTGGCTATGTTTCTGAATCCATATTTTCTTCATTAAATTAATGATAAATCAATTGTCTTAATAATACCTTAAAAGTGTGCCATATCATAGCTATCATACTTGTACCTTCATTAAAGTATAAACAAAAGAAAAAGTATAAGGAAAAGTTTCTGAGAGGTTGGGTTTTTTATTTGTCTTATTTGAGATTAAAAAGACAAACCAGGAAATTTATTACTGGAAAAGCACTGTACCCAATAAGATTATTTTAAAATATTTCTACTCAATTCACTCATAGATTTAACAAATGTGTATCAAAGACATTAAGGCAAAAGTTACATTGCAAATCTGTAAAAGTCATCCCAGATGTATAATTATTTACAGAAATATCACCACTCTCTTTAACATGAATGTACAAAAAAACACCCAAACAAACAAAACCAAAAACCCCAGAAACCCTGGAATATAAATTAAAACACGAGTGGCTATGCTTAACATCATTTGAAATGTTTAGCTTTGTACTTGAAATTGTTAACAGAATTTCAATGGGTTATAGAGTCAGAATCCATATTGAAATAAATTCATTCTACTGAAACCTATATAGAATACATTTAGACAAGAGCAATATTTCCTTTCTGTGGGAAAATTTTTCCCAAGTAGCTTTTTGCCTATAATCTTCATTTTCCGTTTTTTGTTATGAGTTGACATAGTATAAAATATGTCAGTTTAACTTTATGTACAAAAGTTTGTAAAGTATTAAATAGGTATTAAGAAAACTTATTTTATGAGAAATATTAAATAACTAATATTTTATGTAGCCATTTCACACTCTATCTTATTAATCCCAAGCTCTGTAGCTATTAGCTAAGACACCCAAGTATTTCTATACTAACTAGATGTTTTGCATGGTTTCTGGGAATTGAACCCAGATCTACAACTTACTGATTGACTCCCTGAATTATATGTTTTCTGTAGGATTCTAAAGTCCCTGCTGTTGTACACATTGCTCAGGAGACCTTCTGTATCAATGTTAATTGCATTTTTGAAGGAACAAGCATTCTATTTTTCCATAGTTAAGATAACATTTTGTATTTCCAACAACTGAACACAAGATTATCCATCCATATATAGTCAGTACAAGTGCTCTTGCCATAGTTCAACTCAGTTTTCTTTCATATTTGACATTAAGTGTTTTTTTGGAATACCCAAGACATAATCCACATATCAAATGATGCCCAAGAAGAACGGAAGAGTGACCCCTGGTTCTGGAAAGACTCAGTGCAGCAGTGTAGGGCAATTCCAGAACATGGAAGTGGGGAGGGGTGGATGGGGAAACAGGTAGAGGGAAGAGGGCTTATGGGACTTTTGGGGAGTGGGGACCCAGGAAAGGGGAAATTATTTGAAATGTAATTAAAAAATATATCGAATAAAAAATTGGTGTTATATACATAGTATGTTTATGTTTGTATGTATTATGTATTTTATTCTATCTGTGTATAATTGTACTTTATGTTTACTATATAGATGGTGTCACATGAACTTTAAAAATTGTTGAAATCCAATTTTGTTTCCATATATTTCAGACATTTAAAACCATTACCAAGGCAACTGTCATGAAACATGCTATATGTTTTCTTGTAAGAGCCATACAGTTTATTTGCTGTGTTTAATTATGTTTGTTGAGTTTGTTTGCATGAGCATTTTTATGTAAGGACACACCTCCCATATGAGTATCCACTTTCCCACCAACATTTTGTAATGGTCTCTTAATTCTGGTTTAAAATGTGCCAATAAAATAAAGTTTTTTTTTCTTGGCTTTCTATTCTGTTCAATTAGTACACATTTGTGATACTTTTAATAGCTTTCCTTTATGTTGTGCTAGAGATGTATCACATACCAGGTAAGCACTCAATCTCTGAACTTAAACTACAGGTCTATTGCAAGCTTGGAAGAGGTGTGTTTGTCTTGTCTTCATCCCTTCACACTTTTATTCTTTCCTTCACTCTTTGTTTCCTTCTATTTTATTTTTATAAGCTTTAGTGGGTCTTGTACATTATATCAGAAGGTTCTGTCATGGAGTATATCTTTGTTCTTTTTCAAAATCATTTGATTCTCTAACCTCTCTGAAATTCAATGTTAAAGAATGCATTTTTTTATTTCTGCAAAAATATCATGAAAATGTGAACTTGATTGTGTAGAACTTATAAATTCTTATTGATAATAAAGCCACCTTAACATATTAAACCTAATTTATGAAGAGTGATATGCTTCTAACCCTTAGGTCTTCTTTGTTTCTTGGGTAAATTTAATGTGCAAGTCTTTCCATCTATGTGTTAAATTTATTTCTTTATTCTTTCACAGACTAAATTGATTAACAGCCATTTCAGAATTTACACTTACAAGTTCATACATATGTGTTTATTCTATATTCTGTTACTTTGATAAGTTAGACTACTAGTTGTGTTTGTGTGTGTGATAATAGTTAAACTTTCCTAAAAATAATATTGCATTGTTTATTAATAGAGACCCATTTTTTCCTTACGATGATTTTAATTGCTGGTCTCTAAACTCTGATTAAAAATTCTAAGCTTTCCTACAAATAAAATTGAATTACTTATTAACATAATCCATTTTTTTCTTCTTTCTTAGGGTGATTTTTATTTTATTTCCTAGTCTATAAACTCTGACAAGAAACTCTAAGGTTGTTTTGTATAGAAATGGAAATACCCAAAGAACTTTACTTGTTTCTAATCACAGAAGAGAAGTTACCCATTTCTTGCTATGATGTTCACAATGATTTCCCAGACATGGGCTCCATTGTGCTGAAGCATGTTCTTTACTTTTCTGCTTAGCTAGAATGACTTGGCCAATTTTATTTTTGCACAAAATAAATGATTATTTATTGTGTAACTTATTGTACATTTTATGAAGACATGTCCTATAGCCATGATTCTCTATTCTTTCAATACTGCATAAGACACAGTTTGGTACTGTGTTTGTTGAAGACTGTTTTGTTCTGGATGGGCCTGGTGCTGTTCTTGTGAACCAGTCCCCTAATGAATAAAAAAGTCAATCACCCCATAATGCCTAAAGAAATAGAAGGAGTCATAGAAAGTCTTCCAACCAAAAAAAGCACAGGACCAGATGGCTTCAGTGCAGAATTCTACCAGACCTTCAAAGAAGAGTTAACACCAATACTCTTCAAACTATTCCACAAAATAGAAACAGAAGGAACACTACCCAATTCCTTCTACGAAGCCACAATTACGCTGATACCAAAGCCACAAAAAGATCCAACAAAGAAAGAGAACTTCAGACCAATTTCCCTTATGAACATCGATGCAAAAATACTCAATAAAATTCTTGCCAACCGAATCCAAGAACACATCAAAACGATCATCCACCATGATCAAGTAGGCTTTATCCCGGGAATGCAGGGTTGGTTCAATATATGGAAATCCATCAATGCCATCCACTACATAAACAAACTCAAAGAACAAAACCACATGGTCATTTCATTGGATGCTGAAAAAGCATTTGACAAAATTCAGCATCCTTTCATGCTTAAAGTCTTGGAGAGAACAGGAATTCAAGGCCCATACCTAAACATAGTAAAAGCAATATACAGCAAACCGGTAGCCAGCATCAAACTAAATGGAGAGAAAATTGAAGCAATCCCACTGAAATCAGGGACCAGACAAGGCTGCCCCCTTTCTCCTTATCTTTTCAATATTGTACTTGAGGTACTAGCTCGGGCAATTCGACAACATAAGGAGGTCAAAGGGATACAAATTGGAAAGGAAGAAGTCAAACTATCATTATTTGCAGACGACATGATCGTCTACCTAAGTGACCCAAAGAACTCCACTAGAGAGCTCCTACAGCTGATAAACAACTTCAGCAAAGTGGCAGGTTATAAAATCAACTCCAGCAAATCAGTGGTTTCCTATACTCAAAGGATAAGCAGGCTGAGAAAGAAATTAGGGAAATGACCCCCTTCACAATAGCCACAAACAGTATAAAGTATCTTGGGGTGACTCTTACCAAACATGTGAAAGATCTGTATGACAAGAACTTCAAGACTCTGAAGAAGGAAATGGAAGAAGACCTCAAAAAATGGGAAAACCTCCCATGCTCATGGATCGGTAGAATCAATATAGTTAAAATGGCCATTTTGCCTAAAGCACTATACAGATTCAATGCAATACCCATCAAAATCCCAACTCAATTCTTCACAGAGTTAGAAAGAGCAATTATCAAATTCATCTGGAACAACAAAAAACCCAGGATAGCTAAAACTATTCTCAGCAACAAAAGAAAATCTGGGGGAATCAGTATCCCTGACCTCAAGCAATACTACAAAGCAATAGTGTTAAAAACTGCATGGTATTGGTACAGTGACAGGCAGGAGGATCAATGGAACAGGATTGAAGATCCAGAAATGAACCCACACACATATGGCCACTTGATCCTCGAGAAAGAGGCTGAAAACATCAAATGGAAAAAAGATAGCCTTTTCAACAAATGGTGCTGGTTCAACTGGAGGTCAGCATGCAGAAGAATGCGAATTGATCCATCCTTGTCTCCTTGTACTAAGCTCAACTCCAAATGGATCAAGGACCTCCACATAAAGCCAGACACTCTGAAGCTAATAGAAAAGAAACTGGGGAAGACCCTTGAGGACATCGGTACAGGGAGAAAGTTTCTGAACAGAACACCAATAGCGTATGCTCTAAGAGCAAGAATTGACAAATGAGACCTCATAAAATTACAAAGTTTCTGTAAGGTAAAGGACACCATCAAGAGGACAGATCGGCAACCAACAAATTGGGAAAAGATCTTCACCAATCCTACATCAGATAGAGGGCTAATATCCAATATATATAAAGAACTCAAGAAGTTAGACTCCAGAAAACCAAACAACCCTATTAAAAAATGGGGTACAGAGTTAAACAAAGAATTCTCACCTGAAGAACTTCGGATGGCAGAGAAGCATCTTAAAAAATGCTCAACTTCATTAGTCATTAGGGAAATGCAAATCAAAACAACACTAAGATTTCATCTTACACCAGTCAGAATGGCTAAGATTAAAAATTCAGGAGACAGCAGGTGTTGGAGAGGGTGTGGAGAAAGAGGAACACTCCTCCACTGCTGGTGGGGTTGCAAATTGGTACAACCACTCTGGAAAGCAGTCTGGCGGTTCCTCCGAAAACTGGGCACCTCACTTCCAGGAGATCCTGCTATACCACTCCTGGGCATATACCCAGAAGACTCCCCATCATGTAATAAGGATACATGTTCTACTATGTTCATAGCAGCCCTATTTATAATTGCCAGATGCTGGAAAGAACCCAGGTATCCCTCAACAGAAGAGTGGATGCAAAAAATGTGGTATATCTACACAATGGAGTACTATTCAGCCATTAGAAACAATGAATTCATGAAATAATTAGGCAAATGGATGGAGCTAGAGAATATCATACTAAGTGAGGTAACCCAGACTCAAAAGGTGAATCATGGTATGCACTCACTATTAAGTGGATATTAACCTAGAAAACTGGAATACCCAAAACATAATCCACACATCAAATGAGGTACAAGAAGAAAGGAGGAGTGGCCCCTGGTTCTGGAAAGACTCAGTGAAACAGTACTCAGCCAAACCAGAACGGGGAAGTGGGAAGGGGTGGGTGGGAGGACAGGGGAAGAGAAGGGGGCTTACGGGACTTTCGGGGAGTGGGGGGGCTAGAAAAGGGGAAGTCATTTGAAATGTAAATAAATTATATCGAATTAAAAAAAAAAGTCAATCACTGGGCAAGTAGGCAGGACTTCGGAGTTGGACTGCAGAAGGGAGGAAGCAGGAGTATGTGACTTCGTTTTGGAACAAGGACAGCAGAATGGTAAGAATTAGCTGCTAGAGTTTCCTAGTATCGTGGAAGATCCACAAGGATTGGCCACCAGAGGGATCAGATTTTAATAAAGCTTACAAGATTAAGTTTTAGTTGTGCCCAGAGTTTGAGTTGCCATTGTTTCTGAACTAGGTGCGTGTTATGTTTTCTTTTGTATGATATATTTTCTTTATTTACATTTCAAATGCTATCTCCTTTCCATGTTTCTCTTCCTCTGACAACCTCCTATTCCATCCCACCTCCCCCTGCTCACTAATCCATCCACTCCCGCTTGCCTGACCTGACATTCTCCTGGGACAATGAGCCTTCAGAAGGCCGAGGACCTCTCCTCTCATGGATGTCTAAGACTATCCTCTGGTACCTATAGCTGGAGATGTGTGTCCCTCCATGTGTACTCTTCGGTTTGTGTTTTAGTCTCTGGGAGCTCTGGGGGTATTTTTTGGTTCATATTGTTGTTCCTTCTATGGAGCTGCAAACCCCTTCAGCTCCTTGGGTCCTTTCTCTAGATTATCCATTGGGGACCCTGTGCTCAGTTCAATGATTAGGTTGAGAGCATCCTCCTCTGTATTTGTCAGGTACTGGCTGGGCCTGTCAGGAAACAGCTATATCAGGCTCCTGTTAGCAAGCACTTTTTGGCATTCACAACAGTGGCTGGGTCTGGGGACTGTATATGGAATTGATCCCCAGGTAGGGCAGTCTCCAGATGGTCTTTCTCTCAGACTCTGCTCCATACTTGGTCCCTGTATTCCCTACCATGGGTATTTTGTACCCCTTCTAAGAAGGACCAAAGTATCCACATTTTGGTCCTTGAGCTTCATGAGGTCTGTGAATTGTGAATTATGTTTTGGCTATTCCAAGATTCTGGGCTAATATCTACTTATCAGTGAGTGCATACCATGCATGTTCTTTTGTGATTGGGTTACCTCACTCAGGATATTTCCTAGTTCTAACCATTTGCCTAAGAATTTCATGAATTCATTGTTTTTAATATCTGAGTAGCACTCCAGTGAATAAATGTACCACTTTTTCTGTATCCATTCCTTTGTTTAGGGACATCTGGGTTATTTCCAGCTTCTGGCTATTATAAATAAGGCTGCCATGAACATAGTGCAGTGGTGTGCTTTCCTTCACTTGGCAGCTTATCTGAGTTCAGGAGAGAAAGGTATAGAGGCCAAGAGTGGGTTTGCCTGAGGTGCTCCACAAAGCCTGTGGGGGTTTTGAAGTACAGGTATTGTGTGGTAGCCACTCACCACTGGGAAGCTAGCAAGGTGTGCAGACATGTTTTGGGGACTCTAAGCCAGTGAATCTACAGAAGTCTTCAGTGCGTGGTAGGCCAGGTCACCAGGGCACAACTTTTTTTAATATTTCCTGAAACAGTGTTTTCAGATATGGTCTTGCTATTTGGCCTAGAAGCTTACCATTCTTCATCATCCTGTAGTTCTTTGGAACAGGAATAATTATGGGTAAGAGACTCTCAGGACCCAAAGGAAGAAACCTTAGATGAAATGCCCAACAGTAAGGAGAGGGAATTTCATTAATGATAATTTTTTTCTTACTCTAATTATTTACCTGTGAATTTCATTTTCTTTAATGACTGAGGATTATTCCATAGTGCAAATATTCCACATTTTCTTCATCTTTTAAACTATTGACAGACATCTATGCTATTTTCAATTTCTGGTTACTTTCACTAAACCAGCAATTACTATTGTTTATTAAGTGTCTCAGTGATAAGATAAACCATCCAATTTCTATATGCTCAAATAATATATCCAAATCTTAAAGAAGATTTATTCACACCTTCCTGAGGGATTGCCACAATGAATTCCATGTGTATAAAAGTTTGTGTTCCCACTAATGGACAAGTATTCTCATTACTCTATGTCTTATTCATTGTTCAATTGCTGTGAAGAGACACCATGATCACAGCAACTCTTATAAAAGAAAGCTTCTAATTCAGGCTGGCTTACAGTTTTAGAGGTTTAGTTTATTCTTAGCATGGTGAAAAACATGGCAACAGGCAGGCAGCCATGGTGCTTAAAGTTCTACATCCAGATCCCCAGGCAGCAAGAAGGCAGAGACACTGGGCCAGGTTCGAGCTTTTGAAAGCTCACAGCCTAGCTAGATAGTTTCTACAAAGAGATCACACCTCCTAATTGTTGTGTTTCATAAAAACAAAAGAAGCCAGGGATATATTTAGTAGAGGGTAGTATAGTGTGTGTGTGGGGGGGGGAAGGGATTGGCCCTGCAGGCTCATGCTGAGGCATCCCTTCTCCCTGAGACACCAGCCACACGATGCTATAATATAGAATAGAGTTTATTTAGGGCATGGGAGGGGCATTGAGGAAGGCAGGGGGTAGAGACAGAGAGACAGAGACACAGAGACACAGAGAGACAGAGACAGAGACAGAGACAGAGGCCAGCCATGAGCACATGGAATGAGAGGGGGAGGGAAATGGGGAAAGTGGGGGAAGAGGAAAAGGGAGGAATAGCAAGAGGAGATGAGAAGAGAGTGAGGAGGGGGCAAGCAGACCCTTTTATAGTGAATCAGGCACACACACCTGGTTGTTGCCAGGTAACTGTTAGCAGAAGTCTAAACTTAATGCCAACACTAATTGTTCTTTGGTAATACGGACTTCCTGATGGCTAAGCATTCAAATAATTGAACCTATGTGGTCTATTTTTATTAATTGAACCTATGTGGTCTATTTTATTCTCTATTCATAGTAGAAGCCCATTTTTGATTGGCTTGTTTTCTTTCTTTACTCCAGATTTTATGTTATTTATATGTTTTAGATATTTGTCTTCTATCAGATATGTAATCGATAAAAAATTTCTAATCTGTACCCTGTTGCTTTGTCTCAGTGTTGGTGTCTTTTGCCATAAAGAAAGTCTCATTTACTTTGTTCTTTAGTGTTCACACTATTAGGAGAAACAGATTTCCCTAGAATGTAGAAATATAATTCATAGTTACAGAAAGACAAGCAAGAGCACAAATGGGAGTATCAAATAGGAAGGGAGATGTTGCCAGCTTTCTGCCCAACCCTGCCTGCCCTTGGGGGCACGGGGTGAGTCATCACAGAGTCAATAACACAACCCCAGGAGCAGGTGGGAAATGCTGCAGCAAACTCATCTGAGCACTGCTGCAAGCTCCTTTAATACCTTCCACCCATGGACTCATTGGTCCCAAGAAAGCATCTGTTCTAAACAGCAGTTTATGATTGGATGGCATTGTTTGCACCAGCAATCTTTGTGTTCCCAGGCAGTCTTCAATTAGGTCCTCCTGCAGAACTGCTGGTGTCACAGGCAATTCTTAATTAGGTCCTCCTGCAGGAGATGTTTTTGCAAAGAGGTGGCCCCGGCCATTCCTGCTGCAGGGAAAGGGAAAGGAGGAATGTGAGGGAATATGATCATTGACTGCATTGACTAAGGGTCACTTGAGGGGTTCTAGGGACACCTAATACGGAAGAGCTTTCCTAAAATATAAAACACCTAAATGGAATCACTAAATAATTAAAGAGATGGAGCCCCAACTAAACATCTGTAATCAGTAATTAAAGACTCTGGATTTGGAAATGGATTACATTTTGTAACGTTGTTGGTAAATGAGGCCTCAGGAGAACCCACAAACCACTCAGAGTACTGCCTAGACTCTCTACAAACTGATAGTCAGGCCCTGTTGCTGAAGACAAAACCTTCAAACCTCAATGAACATAGACAAATCAGGCTGATACTGACATGGAGCCTTCATTTGAGACTAGTGTTCATGGTACTGGAAGGTACACTGCGTCCAACCAAAAGAGAAAGAAAAACACCAGCCCTCCATCTATCACTATGAACTTCCTGAAGGTTTACTAGTACAATAGTAGCACATAGTTTATGGGAGAATGACCAACCAATATTTGACTGGGTTGATGGCCCACCCTAAGAGATGGAAGTCATTCACAGCATTGTTCATTTGGCCAAGGACCCTGATAGCCCAGCAACCTGGGGGAAAAATCAAATACTACTGCTCTTATAAAGAAATATAATAATAAGATGAATAATGATAACATTGTCTATACTCATATATCAGTGTCTTGCTCAGTCATTATAAGAGAAGATTCTTTCTGCCAGATAGAAACAAATACAGAGATGCACAACTGGACAATGTGTAGAGATTTGAGAATCCTCAGAACACTCAGTCCTAGTAGAAATATGTCAGCCCATTTATGAAACACTGTGTAAGAACAGGTGGTAAGGTTTTGAGAGCCAGAAGGAATCAAGAATAGCAGCAGGATCAATGCAGAATTAAACTCATAGAGATCATGGCAGTATGGCAGGGCTCAAACAGGGTAAAGCCATCTGGGTTCACACTATAGAAAGAATTGAACAGAGGGTCAAGAACCTATCACCAACTGATAACCACTTGCAATTAAATAATTGGTTTGTTTTCTAAAAGATTTTTTCATTTATCTTATGTATATGAGAACACTGTCGCTTTTTTCAAAAACACCCAAAGAGTCCATAGGATCCCACTACAGATGGCTGTGAGCTACTATGTGGTTACTGGGAATTGTACTCAAGACCTCTGCAAGAGCAGTCAGTGCTCTTAACCATTGAGTCATTACCTCAGTCCTAATAATCAGTATATGGGGAGGGGGGAACTGGGAAAGAGGAAAGCTTTTGGATTGTAAACAAAGAATATAGAAAATAAAAATATATATTAACAGAAAGTTTCTTTCTTTTTTTTTTTATAACATGACTCCAGCCCGTACTGACGCTGAAGCAGCTTTATTTCTCTCCAGCCTGCTTTTATATCATTCTAGTTATATTCAAAAAACAATGGTCAGTTCTTAGATCAAAGACAAAGTAGCCAATCAAGCAAAGTAGTAAACAAGGAGATCACATAAGATAGTAATCAAGCAAAGTAGTAAGCAAAAGGATCATACAAGGTAACAAGTAAAGTAGCGAGCAAAGAGATCACATAAATGGTCAGCAGAGTAGTAAACAAAGCCCCATGGTCGATGCTTAACAGAAAGTTTCTTAATGAGTACACAAACTACACTTAGAGGCAAGTGCCATTCCCTCAGTATATGACCAGTACAAAATGAACTCAATGCTACATGCTGAGGCTCTTTGTTTCATAGTGATTATGTGTTGTCATGGCCTTTTGGTTTTCTTTACTTGTCCTTTGCACATATATTATAATTACCATTTTCGTACTTTCTATGGGATTATATATGCAAATGTGTGTATGTGTGTGTATGTGTATCTGTGTGTGTGTATGTGTGTTTGTGTTTGTGTGTGTGTGTGTGTGTATGTGAGAGAGAGAGAGAGAGAGAGAGAGAGAGAGAGAGAGAGAGTCCTGTAGTTACCTTTGGTTCATTTTCTTCTATTTGTTTGTTTCATAATATTTTGTTATTATTATTATTACTATTATAGATTCATGTTTAGATTATAATAAAATAGAGGAAAAGGTATGGATTTGAGTGGGTAAGAAAGTGGATGAATCTAAGAGTAGGTGTGTGGGTAAAAACCATTATCAGAATATATTGTATGAAATAATCTATTTTTAAATAAAACAAAGATTATAGAAACAAAAATTCGCTTACAATTGATTTTGGTGTAATTCTCCATATGCTTATCTTTCAATTATTTGAGCTCCTTGGATGCTTATTCTCAGGACTTTTATAGAACTGTTTGAATTTTTATCCACTTATTAAAAACCATCTGTACTCACTACTTTTATGCCAATTTGGCAAAAGCTAGAATCCTAAGAAAGAAGGAAGCCTTAATTGAGAAAATTTCTCCATATGATCCATTTTTAGGACATTTCCTTTAATACTCATCAATCGGCAGGACCCAAACCACCATGGGTAATGCTGTTCCTGTCCCTGGACTTGTGATCTTTGGTTCCATTAGAAAGAAGACTGAAAAAAACCGTGAAGAGAAAACTGATAATGAGCTCTACTCTTACTGCCTCCAATATTTTTCTCTGTTTGGGTTCCCGCCTTTGCTGTTTTTCCTGATGAATTGTTGTTTTATGAGACCATGAGTGAAATAAATCCTTTTCTCTCCAAGATGCTTTTGGTTATAGTTTGTCATTAGAGAAATAGTAATCCTAACTATGATAAATTGGAACCAGAAGTGAGATATTGATGTGTCAGACCTGACATGCTGTTTTAGGTAGGATTGTAGAAAGAATTTGAAATGTTGGTCTAGAAAGGTCATTGAAGTTGAGATCTCAGTGTGCTGCTCTGTAGGAGCTTAGGAAGTAAAAAAGTTGAGAGCAATGCATACAATGGAGGCCTGGCTTGTGATGTGTCAGAGGCATGCAAAGATTCTACCAGGGATTTTGTGAGAATAGTCTGTAGTTCTGGTTATCTGGGACTGAAAAATCTTTGGTGATTAGCAAGATAGCAGAACTACTAAGTGGTAGTAGTAGAATTGATGCTGGTCAATTGGAGCTGAAATTAGCTGTGGTTCAGAAGAGACTGGTGGAGGTGAAATCTGAAGAGTGTTTCATAATAGAATACAACAGCTATGTTACAGATATGGCCAGAGTTTTTGTACCTTGTGTTGGCAGCTGAATGTTGTAGTGTAAGGTTCACCCAGATTGTACTGGATTTGAAGATAAGAAATGGACACAAAGAGTAGTTGAGGCTTGGTATTGATTGGTAAGACTAGGGTCCCTGAAGAGAGCCCAGAAAAGGTTACTGATGAAAATGTAGCAAGGGAACCCAACAGTTTCAAGATGACAGGACTATGGAATGAGCACCAAGAACAGCAGTAGCTCTTGATTGGAAACAGAGACCAGAAGACATGCTCTGTATGCTGTAGAGAGCACTCCTGGAAGAGTGACTCAGTCTCATTGGAGGGGCCCAGCTCGTGAGTGAATCCCAATCTCTTAGACACTGAGTTTTAACCCTGCTTACATTTGGTTTTGCTTTTTCAAGTTGTAACAGTGCCCAGGTTCTTCCCACCTGACAAAAGCATTTACATTGTTTTTACTGAACCACAACTGAAAGACCCAGAAAATTAAAAACAGACTAGATATTATAAAAAACCCTGAACTTCCAAGGTATCTGCATTTCTAAAGGTTGTGCAACTTTTAAACTTATTTATATTTCATATTGTGATATTAAAATTAACATTCTATCTTGAGGATAAGTGAGAAAGAAAAGGTTCTAATTAAAAAGTGCCATGCTTATGTGTCAAGTTGATAAGGGGTCAGTTGTACTGTCTAGTTCTATGTCAACTTGACTCAACTAGAATCATATCATCAGAGAGAAGAGAGCCTCAGTTGAAAAAATGCCTCCAACAAATCTGGTTCTAAGGCATTTTCTTAATCAATGATTAATAAGGTAGGGCCATGACCATTGTGGGTGAGGCGACCTATGAGCTGGTGACCCTGGGTTCTATATGAAAGCAGGCTGAGCAAACCATGAGGAACAAGTTAGTGAGTAGCACCCTTGCCTGGCTCCTTCATTGGCTCCTGCACCTTTCCCTATTTGATTTCCTGCCACCACTGTTTTGATGATGAACGGTTATATAGTACTGTGAACTAAATAACAATGTTCCTCTCAAAGTTGTTTTGGTTATGGTGTTTCATCATAGCAACAGTAATGCAAATGAAGACACCACTCCATTTCTTTCCTCTTCCTTCTCCTTCTGTAAAGGAGTGTGTGTGCTGTTTCTCTTGATTGCACAGGTGCATTTCTACTTTATAATCTCTCATAGGTCCTCGGGCTACTTTTGATAGCTATTCATTGCTTTTCTTTACATAATTTAGAGCTAATAACTTTTCTTAACTTGACTTTTAAGTTCCATGATTAATTCAACCTGACCAAGCCCACCTTTGACTTTCTCTAGAGTAATTTCCATCTTGCTTACTTGATTGTTCAGACCCAGAATTTTGTTCTACCTTCACTTAAAGCATGCCCTGTCTCAACTGACATCTCTATTTTCATCCACTATGATTTTCATGGCATTATTCCTATCTTCTCTAGTTAACTTAATATCAGTAAGAAAATTGAAATTTTATAAAGGCTTTCCCTAGTGATATTTTATAGGGCACTCATTATGGCAAATTTTCTCAGGTAAGTTTAATGACTTTTTTCCTTTGACTGGACTGCCATTTTTGTTATTTAGTATGCATTGTGCATTTTTTTAAATGTAGACATTTAAATCTAATGATGTATTCATTCAGAAAACAAGATCTTCTCTTCCTTACAGTTTTGTGATATTTGATTTTATTTCTTCTCAATTTTCTGGAATTTTTAATTTAATTTATTTTATCTTTGAGATTATGATATAATTACAATATTTCTTCTTTCCATTTCCTACCTAAAAACTCTCAAACCTACACTTTCCTACTCTTCTTTTCAATTCATGGCTTCTTTTCATTCATCGTTATTGCTTGCATATATGTATTGATAAATCTAACATGGTCAGTTCATATGATGTTTCAGGACTGAATATCTGACACTAGATAACTAATTCATTTGTTCTTCCTTGAGGATGACATCTACTTCTTCTCCAAGCTTTCTTCAGTTGCCTTTAGTTCTTTGTTGAAGGTTTTGCTGTCCAGTTCAGCATGTTGTTTGGTGTCATCCCTTCTCTATCCATATTGGTGAGACTTTATGAGTGTAACTTCTGATAATAGTCATAGATAAAATCTCACAGCATATCCACTGATTCTCTGGCTCTTATAATCTTTCTTCCCTAGCTTTCCCTTTTATTTTCTGAGCCTTAATTAAGTCTGGGAATGTATTGTAGATGTTTATGTTGAGACTGGGATCTACAGCTCTGCATTTTGATAGATTGTGACTTTCTGTTTTATTCTCCAACTGCTACAAATACATATATTGCTATAAAATGCATTTGTACCAAGGATCAGCTTGAAGGACACAGTTAGTATTTTCTTGTCATGTTTTGCTGTACATGCTGTTGCATTGGATGTACAAATGTTTGACCACATAACAAGAGAGATGGAAAATAATAAGGAAGAGGGGTTCTGGAATTCAATGACATTTTGTTGTCCAGTTGCCAGGGGAAGAGACATTTGATCTAGGAGAAATTGCAACTTCCCTGTCATTCTTTTCATCTTTATACCTGGAGGAATCAGTTAATTCAGGGCTCAGAAAACATTGCAGGAAAACATATGGGAAGATTGTAATAGCCAGACTATCAGGAAGTCTGTAGCTAGCTTGTATATACTGTATATTACAAGGCAGTAACATTCATGAAATCTCAACAATATGAATGCTTTAAAAAGACCCGAAAAATAATAGCACCAGTTGAATGCTAATCAACATGGAAGTTGAAAATTGTATTGAGACACCTTTAAACTAGGACATACAGGTAATCAAAGACTTCTGAGTGATAAATAGTCCTTTCCAGGCATGATTCTATAATGGTGATAAATCTCAACTGTTCAGCCCTAACAGACATATAAGTAGCACTAAATCTTTTATTAGTTTGCATTTTCAATTTTATTTCAAAACATATGCAAACACAATAACCAATTAATAACAATCCTTGGATTCAAAAGGGATTTGGGGAGTAGGATGGTTTTGGGAGAATGGGAGAAAGGTATCATTATATTTAATTAAATAAAAAATTAAATAAGTGATAGCAACATGAAAAAAAAATACAGATGAATTGTAATCTAGTAACATGACTGCTCTTGCAAGGGATCAGATACAAATAAGTTTCAGATGTGTGTGATCTGGCCAGAAAGTAGACAAGTCTTGAATTGCAGTACGATCTGACTAGAATCCAGAAATGCCTTTAGTATATGTTTTTAGTGCTAAACAATGTAGGTAAGGTTAGTTTTTAAGGGAGATAAGTAAGCAGCAACATTTGAAAGTGACATCTAATTGAGAGGCAGACAAAGTGAGGAATCATAAAAAGATTTGACACAATGAGTCAGACATATGTTATGTCCAAGTCTCAGGAATACAGAGAGGGAAGATAGGGTACTTAAGAGAGCAGCAGAAGCAGAGAGAGAGAGAGTGGGGGGGGTGGGGGGGAAGGAGGGAAGGCAGGAGGCAGGGAGATACAGAGGAGAGAGAGAGAGAGAGAGAGAGAGAGAGAGAGAGAGAGAGAGAGAGAGAGAGAGAGAGAGAGAGAGAGAAGTTTTACTAGGACAGTTTTACAGAGACAGGTTACAAAGACTAAATGATTTATAGAATGAGAAGAGTCCTGAAGATTAGAACAGATTGCCAGTGTTAGTTTGAGGCCAAGGATATCTATTCAGTGAGAAGCAGAGACAAGTTATATTGAGTCAGACAGCTTGGAGAGAAGCTTGAGCCTGAACAGGTTGAGAGAGCCTAGACAGAGTTGAGAGAGAGCTAGAACCTTTGAGTTATTCAGCAGTAAGCCACTTAGACAACAATTACATCTGTCAAACAAAGTTATTTTATATAAAAAAAACTCTGGTGTTTTTGTCTACTCTAATGCCTCAAAGCACTGTTCAAGCTGCTTCTGGTACTTTTTTATACCGCTAGGAACCTGAATTGACTCAAATGAGCTGCTATTTATCTAAGGCTTTTTTGTTTGTTTTTATTGCTGTTTTTTATGTTTGTGTTTTTATTTTGCCTGAAACTGCCAATCTATAAAATTTGCAACAATTTATAAGAGAGCTTCAGGAGACATATTCTATCATTACTGACTCTTTTTGCTTCACTATCTTTCTCAAAATATTTTTAAAATTCATTTAAAACTCTACTGTCATACAATTCTTTGATCTCAGGTAAGAGACTTATGTTTCTGAGTAACTGTTTTCTCTCCTTTCAGTCTAGGATAGTAAGATAGATAGATAGATAGATAGATAGATAGATAGATAGATAGATAGATAGATAGATAGATGATAGACAGAGAGAGGTAGGTCTCTTTTGGTATGTTATTTCACATCTTCTGACTGAATATGATTAGAAATCTTACTGTCATCTATCCTTTAGTAAGTAACTTTCTGAATATTTTGGCTAAGTCTAGTAAGCTTGTGAAAGAAACAGTTTCACATAATGCTCAAAAAGTATCATTGCAACATTATAACCTGCTGATGAAAATTGTTACTCCAGGTAAATATAAATCTTTTATTGTTACTGTCTAGATTCAGTACCATTTCATAGCTGTTGTTTCCAAATCATAGTTTCAATGAATTTGGCAATTTCCTTGTAAGACGTTGAACCTAATAGCATTATATCTTCATTATATGTGATAAATTTTATATGTTGCCTTGTTCTCCAAGACAGATTTCTCCTTAATATTTCCATTTGAAAATAAAATATAAATGTATTTAGCATTCATAATTATGTAGCATGTTCTAAACATGTAGCAGCTGTAATTTTTTTTAGTTTCTTCTAAAATATTAATTAACTATCTAGAAGTTAATAGGGTAAAATCACATATGTTAGAATTAATGCTAAAAGCTCTCTTTGATCATGAGATCTTCCTCCTTCCAGTATGTTATACATCAGGAATAGTTGAGCTTGTTTACTCTGTGTAGTTTAAGTTAATTTATGCCCTTTTTGCAGAAGAGAGCCAGTTTTCATTCTTTTTTGCTCTTCTTCACATAAATTGTTTTAAATATGAGAATTTCTTACTTCTTGATGACCTACTCGGTACAAATGAAGTCAAATGACTAATGCCTATTCCTACTAACACAGTAGAATTATAATCAGATCATATTATTCTAACCAGGGGAGAGTCAAACTCATGAAGAACTTCAATAGTTTTTATTAAAGGTGGATTCAGATATGCAAATTTTATAATTGTGAATTGTATGCCTTCTCAAGTCAGAGAAACCAGTCTCTAAAGCAGCACAATTTGCATGTGCTCCATTTATGAAATCACAACTGAAAGTGAAATAATACTATGAAGATACCACTTTGATTTTTGTGATAAAAAGAATAATCAGCAAATAGCAACTTTTATACAGATCATCAGTTTAAAGAGCAACAACTTGTGCTTACTCCATATTAGAAAAATCTTACTAAGTTCTTTGATGTATGAATCATACTATAGGTTTTAGGAATAATGGTAATAATAAGAAGAAGAAGACCAAGTATTCTTTTCTTCCTAAATACAACTATACTTTCTTTGTAGCACAGAAAATACCAAATTCACTATACCTATAATCTTTTCATTATGTGTAGTTCTAACAAACTCACTACACCTATAACCTTTTCATTATGTCTAGTTCTTAAGTGATGTCCCAGTATTCCCAAAACTATAGCTGGGTCCTATGATACATTATAATAACTTACTACAATATTTCAAACACTATTGTAGAAATAGCTACTATTTATTATATTCCAAAGACTAAATATTTGTTTGTTTGTCTGTTTGGTTTTGGTTTTTTTGAGACAGGGTTTCTCTGTGTAGTCCTGGCTGTCCTGGCACTCACTCTGTAGACCAGACTGGCCTTGAACTGAGAAATCCACTGCCTCTACCTCCCAAGTGCTGGGATTAAAGAATGCACTACCACTGCCCAGCATCCAAAGACTAAAAATTAAAATGAAGAAAAAAAAAAACCTGGGTTATCTGGAGAAAGACAAATGCTGACATGTTCCTTTCTGGATATTCTAAAGGGAAGTTATCTTAATTCTTTCAGAATCAATAAAAAAAATGACAGATAAAAAAATCACAGAAATCCACAAAGTTCTTTATATCCAATGCAATCATATTAATTATGGTACAAAGTTATACATGGTCACTTAACTACAGAACCCTTCCCACTAAATAAAGACAAATGACTTCGAATACATTGCATTTACTACCACAAACATACCTTTTATCATATAGCTCTCAGCCCCAGGATTACAAATCTAGCTCTTCACCTTAATCAGAAAATAATCCAGATGATCTTGTCAAACTAGTACAGCATAGCTCAACTTTTCAGATTAAAGGGAATTCTTAACTGATAGAAGTTCCAAGTGCTTCAAGTTTATCTTTAAGATACTTTTGTTGAAGACAATTGTTATTAGGAATGTGTAGACTTAAGAATCCTGTGGATCTCTGGTTCTTGAGCCTTTTGGGGGAGCTCCTTTCTTTTATTTGTTTGCCTTGTCGTACTCTGATATGATAGGTATGATTTTGGCTTATTATATTTTGTGCTATATTTAAAATAGAACAAAAGATGAAAGGAAAGAAGGGAGGTGAGAAGGGAGGGAGGGAGAAAAGAAGGAAAGAAGAAAGGAATATAGGACAAGCCACATGGTGAGGAGTAGTTGACCAACATATACTAAATTCCACATTTTTGGGGGGGGGGGAGGAATGCTCTTATTTGGTTATGTTTTTGTTTTTTTGTTTGTTTGGGGCACCTGGTTTTATTTTGTTTTCTTAGCCTTGGTGAAGTTGTTATTATATTGGACTTCTGTTTTTTGTTTTTGTTTTTTGTTTTTTGAGTAAACATTAAAGTTGGGTGGGCATGGAGCAGGATCTGGAAAGACAGGAGAGAGGAAATATAATTAAATACATTTAAAATTAAAAGTTATTTTAAATAATAAAATGTACTATGATTAAAAAGAATAAAGAATCCTACAGTCTGATGACTTAATCTTTTCCACACTCATTCTTTTGGTTCTTAGTCTATGTTTACTGAGTGCAAAACAATAAAAGTTTAGGAGCTCTTATATAAGATCAGTAGCAATGATTTGGGTGTGTTGAGAAACTCATTCCTATGTAGCTGGAGCTCTTTCTTACCAGCTACTCATGTCACTGTTACAACTACTATCATAAGCTTCTGTACACTGTCTGACTGGAAGATCACTCAGCTACAGTGTAACCAAATCTCTAGAAATACATTCAGACATAACTTGAATAGATTGCATCCCATTTAGTTCAAAACCTGGGTTAAAAAATAATAATAAATTAGCCACAATTTAAATAGAAGCAATGGTCAAGTAGTTTAAAGGATCTGTATGTTTATAGATTATATTGTGTTACATAATAATTACTGCCTACTGAGGAAAGAATATCTGAAATAGTGATGAATTACTTTCTGTTATGACATGTGTTTTGACCTCTTGACCTATTTTGTTATCTTGTTGATAAATTAAGTGGGATTTACTGAAAGATTGTTTTCCAAGTTAAGGAAAACTACAATAATTTAATGGCAATAAAAATAGTATCTTCTAACATAAGATTCTATTTGCTCATTCATACAACTATAAACATCTGTCTTTGTATCACAAGAAGACTATACAAAAACAGCCACTGTTAGACATCCAACACTTTGTAAGGTCTCTGCTCTGCAATGCTGTGTAAACAAGTTGAGGCATGTCTCAGGAGAAGCCAAATTTGTCAATACCTTGACATAGTGCTCTCAGCCCCAAGAACTGTAAGAAAATCAATATCTGTGGTCTGGAGCATCTGCTATTTCCTGAGCCTGGTTCCCTTGATATGATTTTAATATTTGTCAAAAGTCAAAATGGGACAAGCTAATACTAGCAGGTAATTGAAATGGCCTGCTTTAGCTTGTTATATAATCTACAACTGGTGAGTCCTTATTAAGCAAGGCTGTAAGGGACTCATTTTAGGAAAGATTCCTGCTATCAAGATGCTTTTTCTGTTGTTATTATTAAGCATATATAATAATCAATAAGTAGTAGCACACACCTTTGTAGCAGATTTCTGCAGATCCATGAAGATGTTCTGTCTTGTAGTATTGCTGTGTAGACAAATAGATGACTTTTAATGATGATCCTGTAAGAATTTCTGAAATTATGCCTGTGATTGTTAAGCTCTTTTATAATGGGATTGCTATTAGGTCCTTTTCTGACTGTCAAACTGCAATGAGAACTCAGCCAGTCTCCCAAGTGTCACCACATAATTGCTCTTAGATGATAACCAGATTTTCTTCTACTCAGAGCACATTCCAAGAGGTTGTAAAACAATTAACCAAAGATCAAAAATAAAGTTAACTAATGATTTATTATAGGCGATAGGAGAGAAGATAAAATATTGACTGGGTTTATCTAGACAAAACTTTACTTATAACTTAGATGTGTTTTTTCCAGCCTTCAGAGAACCTGTAGAGCTGAGACAGGTGATGGGTGTTTAGCTAGAAAATTACTCTTAATGGATATGCATGTAAACATTCTTCATTGTAAACTTCTATTTCAATTTATGATTTGATTTTTTGTGTGAACTTGTGATAAATTTTGTAGCATGTGATCATGTATTCTGAAGGTTGTTTAAGGGCTGAGGATAAAGAGAAGAGTCAGAACTGAGGAACTGAGGTGAAAAGAACTGAGGTGAGCGAGGAACTGAATTGAGAAGATTTTAGTCAGAACACCTTTGAAACAGAACTGAACTCAAGAAGAACCTAGATGTATAGGCATAGCTTTCAGTGAAAAGGCATTGAGAGTAAGAGCATCTTTGTGACTTCAGAGCAGGAGGAGAGAACAAGTTTAAGAGAATGAGAGTGGAATAACTTAAAAACTGTAACAGAAAAAAAACCTAAGAGCAAAATGCTCTCTAATGTGCAGAATGCAATGGGAAAGAGGAAAAAGAAGACGCTGCAGAGAGCAGAGGAGCAGAGGAGCAGAGGAGCAGGCATATTTCTTACAGTGAGACAGAACAGGTCCCATGTTACCGTGGGACAAGGCAAGCTTAGTCTTATTAAAAGGAACAAAGCTTTTTTTTTTCTCTTTTTTTTTCTTTTACAAACATGAGTTTAATTCGTTTAGCATTAAAAGGGTGGAAGCCTTTTCTTTCTCTATGCAATAAAGATTGGAGCTCATTTTTCATCCAAAATGATTAAGTTTTTTTCTGTACCAGTGCTTGGTCTTTTGCTCCATATGGATATGTAAGTATGGATGTGTATATAAGTATGTAATTGTGAGAATGTATGCATGTGTGTGTGTGTAAGTATGTAATTGTGAGAATGCATGCAAGCTGGGCCCAACTGAATTGTATGGAAATGTATAAATGAGAACTCTGCATGCATGAAGCTGTGTGTGAACTTATGTGAGATTATGCATATTCACTTATGTAAAAGTTTTTCTTTCTGCAAGTGTTAGTCTCTTCTCCTGGTTCAATAGAAGTTTATTGCTCCAAACTTCCCCCTAACCAGACAAGCAAGAGGTATCTGGACAATAGGGAAAAGGCTTTAGCAACTATTAATCTCCTGTTGTTTTAGGATGAGGTGCTAAGTGCCTGAGACTGCAATCTCTGGCTTCAGAGGAACAGAGAAGGCAGGTCAGCTATGATAGCATAGTAACTTAGACTTAGATAAGTAAACTTTTTATTACACAGCAACCCTAAATATCTCATAAAACAAAGTCTTACCCCCGAATTTCATAAGACAGTCTTACACCAGAATTTTGTAGGACCAAGTCTTATACATCCTCCCACTCTCCCACCCCCATCCCCCACCCCCCCCCCCCCCCCGCTGACACCCTTCCCCCTCTGCCGCCTCAAGAAGAACCAACAAGAAAGAAGAACACCCTCCGCTGGGGCTGACACCGCCCCCACCCCCAGCAAATAAACCCACAGTCATCTATAGTGTCAATTCATCTCAATAAATATATGGGGTGTTTCTCTGTTTGTCCCCAGGAATGCATCATTGATCAGCCTGTGCTGAATGCAGACACGTGACCTATGGTTTACCTTCTGTTCCTATCCAGGGACTGTAATTATCCTTCTGCTTCTATACAGTTGGAAGTCAAAAGATGCTTGTAAAATGGAGTCTCTTCAGACAACACAGGACCTCTAAAGAATCTGTTTTGTTATATAATGTGGAGTGATTTAGAAGGGAACGGTGTATCCCAATAGACATTCAATGAATAGCTGGTAGTCAAGCAATCTACATTAATCAACATTTATCAGTGTAACAAATACTCAAGTTATATCAACTTATATATGGGTTAGGAGGTTTTAGTATAAGATCAACTAGCCTAGTTGTTTTGAGCTTCTTCTGAGAGAACAGTACAGCATGAAAGAGAGTGTTGAGTGGGTACATCTCCTCAATAGATGCCTGGAAATTAAAAGTCAGTGTGGAAAGAGGTAGATTCCCATGATTTTAATTGAATACATGTGCCCATCGGTCTAAATTGCTCACTAGACTTCAAGATTTAAAGTTTAAGGCAGTTCCTAAGAGTGACAAGTTGGAGACCAATCTTGTACAGTTACTTGCCTGGATGACACCCACCCTATGACATAGTCTTAGAAATTACAAACTAACCCTGATTTTTAAATACCTAGGTCATCCATCAACAGGTGTTTTTCTACCCATTTATCCTTACATTCCAGATAGTATTTTATTTCTATCACCATAAATCAGTGACTTTGTACAGATTATATTTATAAATGGGCTCCTAACAAAAAATATTATACTTTCTCCCTACTGTATTTTATTTTGTAGCTAAAATGAGGCCTTTCAGATTCATTGATTTTTATGTGTATTAGTAGTTTGTTCTTCTGCCACAGATTGTCTCAAGAGATATAGATCATCATTTCATATGCTTGATTATTGAATTTTTTAGATGTACAAAATAAGAGTCTACTGTCTTTTGAGGTCTAAAATTATATATGAACTTTTAGCATCTTGAATTTATTGCTATTATCTAGTTTTCCTCCATTTACTTTTCAGATACTCAATCACCAAAAACTTGACATCTCAAGAAATGTATGAGGCTCTGGAGAGCTAGAAAGGTACTTTCAGAAAAATATGTGCAATAGTAGACACAGACTTTAATTCAGGAGAGAAACCAACTGTTGTTTATAAACTCAGTAGACAGTAGAATTCAAATTTAGAGTTAAGGTAGAAATAAATTGAAGCACAAAGAGTTTAACATCTTAATAAAAATTACTAATAGTTAGATTTATGCTATCAGTAACTTTGAAAAATATAACTAAACAATATAGTAATAGATATTTTAATAAAAAGTAGCTCTAAGAAAAGTTTTTTTTAAAAATTGGTAATGTCAATGTTTTACATGTTATATAAGAATTATAATTTCTATAAATACATTTCATTAGTTGAAGATTAAACCAAATTTTAATGTTGATATATACATGTTTATTGTATTGGAATTTTTGCATCATTTTTGTATACATTTTATGAATACAAAATGTATTTTGTATAGCACTTTGTATAGCACATTGGATAGTTCCTCAAAATATTTTTCAACTTATAAAATAATGAGGATTTTTTTGCAAACAGCAGGAAAACAAATAGAAAATATGTATAAGTAGCTATATAGAAAAATTTAATTTGACCAATTACTTAATGTTGCCATACATTCACTAATTTTGTACATTTTTATAAGTCTCATCTTAAACACGTTTAATAAAAATAATACTGGAGACTTTAAAGTATGTATTAATTCTGTGAAAATTTCAAATAACTCTTTTCTAACATTCACCCACAACACTGCCCTTGAATTCCTCCCAAATATACCTGTGCTTCCTTAGATCATTGTGATCTGCCTGGGACCACATCCTTAAAATAATTGAGTCTTTCTCCCCAGAAGCAACCAAGTATCTTTAGTTTCTCATTTAGGGACAGAGACTCAAGGACCCCTTTTGCCTCCAGGCTATACGACTGGCTGATTTGACCTTCTGTGTATCTTACACAAACAGCCACAGCAGATGGGAGTGCATGAGTTCCCATCATATCATGCAGTCCTATACATCGTGTCCTGAAGATACTATCCCACTTCTGTCCTCCTTGACCTCTGGTTCTTACAATCTTTCAATTTCCTCTCCCATAATGCTCACTGAGCCTTGAGGTGAGAGAATATAAAATCTCTCTTGTTTGTGTGTCCACATTTTCTGACATATACTCCATGCACTTTGACTTACCGTCAAAACACCCTCAACTAGACAAGAAACTTTTCTGATAGTGTCTAATAGCTGTAGAAATCATAGCATTTAGGTTTATGAAACAAACTATATTAGTTTTACCATTTCTTAAGCACTTGCATGAATTGTTTTCAAACTTTCCTTGTATATGTTGGCAGGACTTATTAACTTCATAATGAAAATCTGTATATTTTGGACTAGTGAACTTTATTTTCTTAATAGGAAGAAGTACCAAAAGAAAACTGTTAGGAAGAACTTTTATAATATAAAGTGAATCCCATATAGTTGTCTCATGTTGACATTTTCCCATATGCTGGTATGATTTTCTTAATATAATCCAGAAATTCTGCATCTGGAAGGTGATAATTCCTGATCCACATTTCGAAGTGAGGCAAATTAAAGTGCTAATTGCAGCGATCTAATTTCAGAGAGTATGGTTATCACCACGTACTCAGAAATGCAAACACCACGTAAGGAGTAGGGAGGCATCACCAGAGAGCAGTTAGAAACGGGCATGGAAGAACTTTTCCTTCTTCAACATTTTGTAGTGAAAAGTCCCTTGATACAGATTACAAAGCTGCATTTTCATACTTTTAACTTATTTGGTAGATACTAGCAAAAGCCGTAAGATTCAGTTTTGAAATGAAGGAGAGCCTACATACATCTATTATGACCTCCTTAAAGCAAGCTGTATAGTAATGCTTGATCTGGAGAAACCATGCTGGGAGATGGTAATCAGCTCTTTGTTAAGAAACAGTACATAGAGAAAAGTAAGAGAGAATTTCTTTACATTCCCAAGTCTCATTTCTCAAATATTTTTCCTGGATTCTTCATACTGTGCAACTAGATGCTACTCCTCTACAGTAAATCCAGGTACATAAACTGAGATGCTAGCAAATGCTTTGATTGTTCTAATAGATACTATGGATAGAGCTCATACAGGAGAGGCTGATGCAATGGTATTTTGAATAGAGATAATATTAGCAATGATAATGTGGTACTGCAAATGTGTCAAATGTGTACAGTAATTGTTGCAAATTTTGTTTCTTCAAGTTATAATGAGTATCTTTACAGGTAGTTTATTTATTAACTGTAATTATTACTTAATTTATATGTCCTAAATATATAGTCTTCCAGTTTTCATATGCAATGAGCTCAAAAGTTGTTCTCTTAGCACACTAAAATTCAAAATTTCTTGGATCCAAAACAAAATGAATGTATATAGTAACCCACTCAGTCTCCTAAATCACAAAGAAAGACAGATGAAAAGAATTGGAGCTTTCTAAATGTAGAAATTCAGGGCGGAGGCAAGTTCCTGAAGCCAGAATATTAGAATCACTTACATTTTATTTGAAATTTTTAGTATTGTGATAATATATATATATATATATATATATATATATACACATACATATATACATACATACATATATGATCATAAAACTTCCACCAAAACTCCCAATTAAGTTATAAACTCATTCATCAAAATAGTTGGGTAGAAAATTAACTCAGTAAAATCAGTAGTACTCCTATATTCAAATGACAAATGGACTGACAAAGAAATCAGGGAAATAATGCCATTCAAAATAGCATTAAATGCAAAAAATACAAAATGTCATAGTGTAACTCTGACCAGGCAAATCAATGACTTGTATGCTAAAAATTTTAAGACACAAGAAAAATAATAGAAGATACTAGTTGAAAGTAAGTGCTCCTATATTCATGGATTAGTACATTTAATATAGTAAAAATAGCCATCATATCAAAAGCAATTTACAAATTAAGCACAATCCCATCAAAATTTTAGCATAGTCCTTCCTCAGAACGTAAAATGATAATTTTCTACTTTATCTGTAGAGCAACAGATGCGTGCGTGTGGGTACACACACACACACAGACACACACACACACACACACACACACACACACACAGCTAAAAGTCTCTTAAAAAATAGAATTGCCAGAAATATCACCATATCTGATCACAAATTGTACTATGAATCTATAGTAATAAAAGAAGCATGGCATTGGCACAAATGGCAGATATTAATTTCTATTAATATTAATTCTATTAATGGAACAGAATTGAAATTTCCAAAATAAGTCAAACACATTTATACACCTGACTTTTAATAAGGAAACTGGAAACACACACTGGAAAAAAATTCTTCATAAAATGGAACCCATTACTAACATTGCTTGGGTAGCCAAAAACATAAGGCTAGATAGCTCAGGGGCCTAGGGAAAAACCAAATATTACTGTTACGTTAAAGCAACATAACAATATAATGGGTTGTAAGGAGTTGCTGCTCCTATGTGCATAAATCAATGCCTTGCTCAGCAGTCATCAGAGCATATTTCTCCTACAGCCACTGTGACCATATATAGACAATATGTAAAGTGAGAGACCTCGGAACACCCATCACTAAAAGGTATATCTCCATCATGTCTCTCCCCTCAGGGTACAGCAAATTCTCAAAGAGGAGGCAGCATGATGCTAAGTCAGAGAGGATGGAGGGTGCCAAGGAAACAAGGCTTTCTAAACATACCAGATGGAATTGTGTATGGATTCAGAGAGACTACAGCAAAATTCACAGGCCCTTCAGGCACCTGCAACTGAAATTGGAAACGTACAGAGGCTCTTGTCTCTAATTCCTCTAATTCGTGTGTCTCTAAGATTATCACTTGCTAATGAATATTTAGTTTTCTCTAAAAGACTCTTACTGGGAAAACAAACCACTCTAAGGTGTATACTCTGTATGCTCAGAAGTCAACACAATGTGAACACAGGGACATACATGTTTCAAGTTTCTGTGTTTCATAATGTCACGTCAGAGCTTTTATTAATTAATTAGAATCGATAATTATTATTAATTAATAATACAGGTCATTTGTACACAAATATAGCTTGCAGTTTGTGGTTTGATGAGATTTCTGTGTATGTGAATGTGTATGACTCTACATCTACATGTATTTCCCATGGGTTTTTTTTTTTTCGGTCTCTTTTTCTTCTTCATGTTTTGTCATACTTTAATGTGTCTGTTTTTGTTTTATCTTAATTAATTTTAATATCATTACTTAGATGCTTATTCATTTTCTAAGGCAGACATAGGAGATGGGGAAGAACTGAGAGGAATAGTGGTCTTACAAACCATAACCAAAATAAATTGTCTAAAATTAATCTATTTTCAATAAAAGAAAAAATAAAGACTTGCATAAGTTATAAACTCTGAATGAGTCAGTCTGGGGGGAAGCTTCAAATTTTTAATAAACTTTATCTCTAAGAATCTTAAATCATTTTCTTATTCTCATGCTCAGAATTATTAGAAGAAGAAAGAAAAATCAACAAAAGGAAGGAAGAAAGGAAGGAAGGAAGGAGAAAGGAATGAATGAAGAAAGGAAGGAAGAAGGGAAAGAAACATCTTGTTTCTATCATAGAGAGGAGAAGTTAATCATTTTGAAAAACATAAAAAAATTTATTAACTATAAATTAGCTTAGGGGAATGTATTTTATCACAACCTAAAGATGTTGAGAAAGAGAAATAAATATATCCTGGCACTCCAACTTTTCTACATTGACTAATGTACAGTGGCTATAACAACCACGGAAGAAGGTCATAATAGATTGTGACCCTACTATATTTTTTAACTTCAGGATTGTAAGAAGAACTGTGGATAGCATAGAGTAACAGAGATGTCAACTCTAAGAAATAATAGAAAGAAAATGATGAAAATATACTGGTGCCATGAGAGCTTCTGATGGAATCACCCCTTGGTAGGAGATGTCTATGGTAAAAAAATGGGGAGCTTAAACAGATGCTGGTCCAATAGAAGTACAGAGTGGAAAGGGGGAGAAACAAGGTAATGAAGAAAAACATCAGAGAACACCAAAATACAATTGCCTATTTATATATACATCTAAATAAGGCAAAAGCCCAAAGCAGAAAATATAAAAATTTAAGTTAAAATATTTTTAACACAAACTATATTCTTTATGACAAGACCTGCTATTAAATACACCACTGATATATAGATATATATGTCTCCATATATATGTGTATGCATATATATTCATATAAGGATACATATACATACAGTGTGCATCTGTCTATCTCCAGAAGATAAATAAACTATTACATACACACATACACACACACACACACGTTATAAGATAAAGAAGGACAGAGAACATTTTCAAACTCAGTTTTGAAGAGAACACTGAACTTCTTGTGATAGCTGGTTGTAACTATCAAACAGAATTAGAGTCACCAAGGAGACACAATTAATAAAATATGTGGAAAAGCAAACCATTACTAATTTTTTGAATTTTCTAAAATCAGACTTTAGTCAAAAGAATATTTAGAGGGTATCATGTAAAACACTGATAAAATTGTAAGTTTATATGAATCAAATATACAATAAACAAGCTAAATAGTATTCATATTAGAAGAATCTTATTTATTATTGCTTAATGGTTTCAAAAATATAGTGTAGAAAATCCATAAGAAGACACATAGCTAGAGCAAAGGTATTATTTTTTATTGTGTTAGCAGAATGGCATACTAATAGGCAAGGAATAACTTCTACGATACAGCAACATCTGCTGGGCAAAAAATTACAAATCATTTTTATATTCTCATGAATCAAAATAACATTTTATAAAATCTTTAAAAAATTTGAATAGATATCTATTCAATCACTAATAAAATCTAGACATTTCTATATGTTTAAGGTTATATGTAATTAGTATATGGATCACTATGGAATTCATATACTAAGGCAAAATAACAAGGTTATTTTAAGGATGGTAAATTTGGAGAATTTTATTAGTTTACATAACATCTAGAAATTCCATTTTTGCATTTCTTTTTGTTGTTATTGCTTCCTGTCACCAGGTATTAGTCAGATATGGATACTGCTACCCGAGAAGTTGTAAGTAGGCATCCATATAATGATCAGATTTGTTTAGCTGGAAAAATCTCTCTACCTTTGTTCTTGAGTATCAAGATATAATTTGTGATTTATTTTTTCAGATGGGTGAATCTTCTAAGGGAGATTTTCCAAATTATTATGACAGGTTCAATTTATTTGAAGCTTGGAAACCCAATTATAGCTTTACATAAATAATGCATAAGATATTTAGGTTATTTTATGCTTTGCAATGTTGGTTTGCTAATAAGAGGGGGTGACATGTAAGCATGCTTATGGGACACTTCATCCTCTGTGAGAATAATGTAGAAAGGAGGCATGGCTACTATTAAAATCAGTACATCAAGGTGTCTCACCACTGTGTGTATCTTACAAAGATTCTGGACAATCATTTTAAGTTTGCCTGTGCAGCACACTTGGAGGACAAATAATTTTTGCCTTAGCAGACCTAAAAGAAGCTTATTTCATTTTTCAGTATAAGAAAGATTATGACTTTCTCTGAGTCAAGCTTAAGTGGATTGATTTTTTTGTGCCACCCTACCAAGTCACTGTTTTAAAAACTATTTTTAAAGATTTAAGAAGACTGTGTCTCTCCATCACTCTTGTTGGACTGAATGGAAGGGAACTGACAGGAACATAAAGATAATGCCTCTTGCTGCTATGGGCAATAAAGCAGACTATCTCTGTCCCAGGATCCTTGAGACTTCTGCCCACATACATGAACCTCAGCAGGGCTAATTTGTTAGCTTACTAGTTCCATAAAATTCTAAGAACTGTTCACAGTTCTTGACATTAACCTTGATTTTCTAACTCAGTATTTATGAGAAAAATTCACTATTGCTTACTCTTAGAACATTTTATAGCAGTGACTTACAAACATTTGTGGAAAAATATGGGTAGAATAAAGTGAATATATGTTAGTACTGGCAGCAAGAAGCAAGTACTAAAGTTTGTTTCACATTTCCTGTGTACTGATATTTATTTTAAACCACAGTTTTACGTGAGAGAATGCCCCTTTAATCTTCTTTTCTACTCCATAGTAAAGTTGCAGTTGGTTTTAATGAAAAGTAAACATTGTAGAGGTTCTCATGTCCTTTACCAGTTGAATTAATTAACTACTCCCCTGAGCATTCTCCAACACATGAAACACTGATGAACTTTATGTTCACTTCACTGGCATAATATTCTTTATTCCTAGATGGCAAGTGTGCCCTCCCCCCACTTTTGAGCAAGAAATTCAGACCTCAGTGTTTGCCACAGTCTCCTAGCCCACCTGGGACTGTCTTCTGACTCAAGGGAAGGCCTATTTGAAGATCTATAGCCTCTTGCAATGAGCCAGCTACCCATTGAGCAGCTGAACTGGTTGGTTTTCCTGACCAGACCTTGTCATATTGGGGGAAGCGTTTCTGCCCACAACTTTTAAATTTGAAGCTATCCATTAAACACTGGGTCTTGATCAGAACCATTTTTCTTGGTCTCATTCCTTTCTCACCTTTCTTCTCATCCATCTCTAGCTTTCCTTCCAGGTACCTGGTTCTCCATAGCTGCTGGCAGCTACAAGCAAGACTCACACATTTCTTGATGTAACCATCATCAAAAATGGAATATTAGCTTGTTGAGCATTTCAAATAGTTGTGCAAAAGTGACTGCAGAACCTGTCATCTCAAACCTTTACTCTTTTGATTCTCAGGAAAAATAGTCAAACTCTAATACTGTCTTTTCAATGTACAAAATGAAGGGCATCTGGTCTGTTTATCTGCATGTCTACTAATATTAATGTTCCCAGAACTATGCCAAGACATGTCTCTTGATATGATGGTCTCAGCATGTCACACTGTCTGGAGTCTCTATTACTTTGTTGAAAAAACAAAACATTAAACCAAAGTTTTACCTACTATCATAAGAAGAGTTCTGTCTCAAATGGAGTTCAATTAATATTTAAATTTTGCTGCCATTTAACATGTTACTGTTTAGTTAAATAATGTCTGATGAATTGATTATTTTTCTTTATCTATTCACTACAGATTAGTCATGGTGCTGTCTGTCACTCACAGCAAAGGGATAGATAAAATAGATGCATTTATTCTCACATAAAAAAATTCCTAGACTACACATGTTCATAATTAAACATCTCTGTCTCAGGAGCAAGATATCTCTTCTTAGTTGCTGGCCAAAAGGAAGCCATAGACTCCAAATATTGGATTCTATTGGCAAGACCATTGGTGACTCTCCAGAACTTTACAGTAAGGCCCTAAACCGGATGATGCCACACATACTTGAGTCATAGAACATTGAGACATTGAGCCGTTACTCAGGTGGAAGTTTCTTTCTTACTATCAAGCTTTCACAATGCTGGAAAATAGACAAGTAACTATCAGTCTCATCCATATGTGAATTCTGTAAGCTATAAAAGCGATTGTCTAGGCAAGACATGCCAACTGATACAATAGTATCAAGAATGTTATAGGAGCAATCTCATACTAATACTTTCTGATTGAATCCATGCCTGCTGCATGAGATGAAACCCATATCCAGTGTTGCTAATAGGGCAAAGAACCTGTAACTAGGGATGCTATCGATCCTACAGAAGAACTTAATGTGAATGTTCTTCCAAACGAACATCTTACTAAAACAACAGCATACATGCATGTACACACACACACACAAAATAAATCAACACACACATAAATAAATAAATAAATAAATAAATAAATAAATAAATAAATAAATACCAGAAAGAGAGTGACAGGCAGAGGTGTAGGAGAGGAGAAGGAACTAAAGAGAGAGAGTATATATAAACTACTGAGTCTATTAATCATTGCACTTGTGCCTAGCATTGAGCAGGTAGCATTGGAATACCTCTGTAGAAGTTTGTTCCCAGGTGAAACTGATTCACATTCTCTTAGCTGCAATTGATACTTGAAGCTTTTCATCTAAGGAATTAATAAAAGTCAAATGAGTATATTCACGATTTTAAGAAATACTGACATCTTTATTCTTATAGGAATGCATCCAGTGGCCTACATATTTATAATTTGAGATAGAACAAAATAAAACTTATTTTATTTATAATTAATATAAGCACAATTTGAAAAATAATGCATAAACTTTTGTTAGAGCATAATCGCTCACTTATGACATTTTTCTTTGTGATAGCATCAGATTAGGAATTACCTATCTCATGAATGCAAGTTTAAATTAATATTAATATAAGAAACTTGAATATTTTAGTATACTATGGCCTTGTGTTCTTAAAACTAGACAACAATAGTAAAAATAGTTTCTCACAAAATTACTATACTGAAAAATATTTACTTACATTTAAAATGCTGTTCTGTAGCATTTTAAATTTTATGGAGAAAAAGAGAGATTGGTTATTAAAAGAAAAAAATTGCAAACTCAATTATGAATGAAGAGGTATGATATAACTCGGTATGACTGTCAGGATTTGGACATTTAAAAATTAATAGAGTATGTTCTTCTAAGAGGAGATTATCAGTCATCTATACTTAAACCACTTAGCATATTACTTTCAATTGTCTGTATATGAAAATAAGAAAATTGCAAACTCAATGAAAATTCATTTCTGAAATAATATTGAGCATCGTAGAAAACCATGAAAACGTGTTTTTACTTCAGTTACCTGATGTAATTGAAGGCAACAGGCACAATATGGGTCTGAGAAGCAAACAGAAGGCAAGAAGACAGAAACTGGGCGCCAGCTTGAAGGTGACGTACTGAAGAGTAATTTTTGTCCCTTAGTGTTTGTGACACTCAGGAAATTCCAATTACTCCAACTGTTTCTGTTCAGGCAGGTTGTTTACTCCATCGGAATAAGACCAAGCTCATTTCCCTCCGTGTTAATGAGGTACATATTAACTTAAAGACTGACTTTGAGAAGGTAGTTGGGACTACTGATTTATTTTAAGCAAATAAACTAAAGTAATTCGTTAAAATTTCATATTCCATAAATCCATAAACCACATTTTCTTCTATTACTAGCGTAAACTTTGAGGAGTGTGCTGTGTGTGAAGTTACTGTCACCCCAGGGCCATCTGGATAATCAGATGTCAGCTTTCTCTTTTTGTCAGAAAATTTATTTTTATGGTAGAAAGGAAGTGAGCATTGCTTGCAAACCTTCAGAGATAAGATTTTCAGCCCTTGTCGGAGTCCTCCTGTCATAATACCCATCTTCTGCATTGCTCTCTATCAATTTCATATTTCCTTCTCATTTAGAAAAGTTGAAGGTGAATCAATGACTTGCAAAAAAGCATTTTATTCTGCCTATAATGAAAAAGGAAATTAAGACATTTAAAATACATAGTGTCAGGGAAGATCAATCTGAGATATGAATATATGCTTAGTGACTTGTAAGATACATGACACGGAAAGTAATTTCCTCCTTTCTTTCATTTCAGCTTCCATGTGTGTGAATCCAATCGCTCTTATGAGAAGTTGTAAGATAATGCATTGAAAGCTTGAAACACAATGAAAAGATATTCTTAGAAGCCTGTTGGGTCAGATATCTCAGCCTACAAACTCAACCAGGGAACCAAATATATCCTCTTCCAATACTGATTCTTGAATGCATGATGAAACAATGGAAAAATCACAATGGAAAATGAAACAATGTACAAAAAATATTTGTAGAGAGAATATATAGAAGATTCAATTTTAATTCAAATTTAGCAAATATTTCTGTTCATTCTCTGAGTTATGAAATCCATTCGATAAACCTGCCAGTTTTACTAAATTTTTTGTTTGTTTATTTTGTTTTTGGTTTTTTGTTTTTGATACTACACAAAAACAGGAATCAGGATGACAATATCATCTATTTACTTTGTTTCTAATTTAGGGGCATAGTACATATAGATAAGTCTTTGTAAGTATTTGGGAAATAAATAAGTTAATATTTAGAGTCATTCTTCAATATGGAGGTTCATTGTAATTCTTGTAAGCTCAGCTAATAGCCTGTTTGGTTAAACTGATTTGTGAATATTTGGTAGAATATTCCAGAAAATTTCTCTGTTTGAATAGAGGACATTATCTTCCAAGTAGCTATCCTTTTTTAAAAATCATATTGTAATTTGTACTTGTGTATATGAAAGTGTTTTGCCAAACTTTTGGTACAGACATTAATTTTTATAGATTGCTAAGAATTGATTATAGAAAAAAAAGTTTTAAATGGCTTGCAGTAGAAACATTTTGTAAATCCTATCAATCACATATTTTCCAGTAATATGCCATGTAAAATGTTTCAGCATATTGTGATGTGTGGTTAAAAGAAGACACATGTGAATTTAATGATACTAATTTTTAAAAAGGTGTACTCTATCAGCATCACATAATGTTCAATTCACAATTTCAACCATAATTTGGGAACATATAGTATTTTCTCCAGTTTTATTGATTTTACATGAACTAAAGAAAATCTTGTCTAGATTTTTTTCAACATCTTCCTTGTAGGGCCATCTTCAACATTACCTTCCAGTAAATGACAACATATTCGACAAATAGTGCTGGCTTAAGTGGCAATCAGCCTTTAGAAGAATGCAAATTGAGCCATTCTTATCTCCTTGTACAAAGTTGAAGTCCAAGTGGATCAAGGACCTCCACATAAAACCAGATACACTGAACCTAACACAAGTTAAAGTGGGAAAGAGCCTCAAACACATCAGCTCAGGGGAAAATTTCCTGAACAGAAAACTAATAGCTCAGGCTCTAAGATCAACTACAGACAAATGGGATCTTATAAAATTGAAAAGCTTCTGTAAGGCAAAGGGCACTGTCAACAGGGCAAGACAGCTACTCACAGATTGAGAAAATATCTTTACCAATCCTATGTCCAATAGAGGTTAATGTCCAATATATAAAAAGAATTTAAGAAGTTAGACTCCCAAGAACCAAATAACACTATTAAATGGGATACAGAACTAAACAAAGAATTCTCAACTGAGAAATATCTAATGGCCAAGAAGCATGTAGAGAAATGTTCAACAGCCTTAGTCATCAGAGAAAAGCAAATCAAAACAACCCTGAGATTCCACCTCACACCAGTCAGAAGAGCTAAGATAAAAATCTCAAGTGACAGTAGATGCTGTTGAAGATGTGGAAAAAGAGGAACACTCCTCCATTGTTGGTGAAATGGCAAGATGGTGCAATCACTCTGCAAGTCAGTCTGGTAGTTCATCAGAAAATTGGACATAGTACTACATGAGGACACAAATATACCACTCCTAGGCATATACCCAAAAGATTCTTCTACACCTATCAAGGACACATGCTCTTCTATGTTAATAGCAGCCTTATTTATAATAGGCAGAAGCTGGAAACAACCCAGATGTCCTTCAGTAGAAGAATGTATACAGAAAATGTGGTACATTTACACAATGGAGTATTACTCAGCTATTAAAAACAATGTCTTCATGAAATTCTCAGGCAAATTGATAGAACTAGAAAATATCATCCTGAGTGATGTAACCCAGTCACAAAACAAACAAACAAACAAAACAAAATAAAACAAAACAAAACAAAAACACTTGGTATGTAGTCACAGATAAGTCACAGATAAGTCACAGATAAGATATTAGGCAAAAGGCTTGGAATTCTCATGATACAATTCACAGACCATATGATACTCAAGAAGATGGAAGAACAAAGTGTGGATGCTTCAGTCCTACTTAGAAGGAAGAATAAAATATTCATGCAAGGTAGAGGGAGGGAGGTATCTTGGAAGAAGAGAGGAAGGGAAAGAAAAATGTGGGCAGGACCAGGTATGGGAGGAGACCAGGGAGAAGTACAAATGGTAAGGAAATTGAACAGAGGTGTGTAGCAATGAGAGATGAGGAACTGGGTGATAGCCACTAGAAAGTCTAGTCTCCAAGAAAGCAAGTGGCTCCCAGGACTCAACAGGAATAAGAATTAGCTGAAATACCCAAAAAAGGGAAGAGAAAACCTATAGAGACTATATGCAGAAGTTAGGCATGGCCCCCAGCTGAGGGATGGGACTACCTACCCATCTCACAATTGTTAACTCATAATTGTTCCTGTCTGAAGGAAATGCAAGGACAAAGAATTGAACAGAGACTGAAGGAAAGGCCATCCAGAGACTGTCAACTGTTCCACCTCCCATCTGTAGAGAGGAAACCTAGGCACTATTGCTGATGCCAAGAAAAGATTGTTGACAGGGCCTTTGCATAGTTGTCTCCTGAGAGGCTCTGCCAGACCCTAACCAATACAGATGTGGAGACTCAGCTATCAGACTGAGCACAGGGACCCCAATAGAGGAATTAGGAGAAGGACTGAAAGGATTTGCAACCCCAGTAGGAAGAACAACAATATTAAACTACAAGACACCCCCTGCCTAGTGCTCCCAGGGACAAAACTACCAACCAAAGTGAACTCATGGAGGGACCCATGGCTCCAGATGCATATGTAGCAGAGCATTGCCTTATCTGGCATCAGTGGGAGGGGAGGCCAGTAGTCCTGTGGAGACTTGATGCCCCAATGTAGTGCAAAGTTAGGGCAAAGAGGCAGGAGTGGGTGGGTGTGAGAGCGCCCTCATAGAAGCAGGAGGACGGTGTATGGGATAGGAAGTTTATAAAGGGGAAACTGGGAAGGGACATAACATGTGACATGTAAATAAATAAAATAACCAATAAAAAAGAATTTTAGGTATAACAAATATTAATAAAGTTATTTTTGAAAGATATTTAGTATATTAATATTATTTGGAAATTAATCCTTAAACATGTATAGATAAACTCAGTTATATAATAATGTAGGATACTAATTATTACACTGTAATTTCTACAGAAAAGTATAACCATATCAAAATTTTTTCAGAAACTTATTTTATTACATTATTAACATATTTAGGAGAAAACATTAACTATACACACACACACAGAGAAACACAAACTACTTTTATATTATCTATTTGAATAATTTGTTAACTGAAGGAATAGTTTAAACAAATCTGAAAGAACAAATCCTAGTGTTAGGGCATTGAAAGTTATAGATACATTCTTCCTTAAATAATAAAATATGTGTGATAACTCAATTTCAAAATTTTTATTAATTTATTTTTGTTGCTGTTGTTTTTATAGTACACACACCAGCATAACCTATTGCAGCACAAACCTTGTAAAATATATGAGAGCCATCCAAATAAAGTCTTCAAATACTGGGGAAATTCTCCAAGTGGACCCACCTGGATCTACCTCTGTTCTATAGCCATCCAGCTTTGTTTACGTCCTTTTTTTTCTACCCAAATTCAGTACATGTTGCCTTTAAATTGTTGTGTATACAGTTTTCCACTAGATGAAATTATAATCAGAGATACAGCATGCAATATAGTGCATTGGTGTAAGATGTTATTAAATGTTGCACATCATAAAAGCATTGCATAGAAAATAGAATAAGAATTGCTAAATTATAGTGTGCTTTATATCATAGTATATTGATAAAGATATAGTATATAGTATGAAAAGATCATATTTAGTTGCTTTTAACTTATCAGTTTAGTCTAAATGATAAATGATGTTCTTTTCTATAAGAATAATAAAATGTCTATTCGTAATATTTGTTTAATCTGTAAATATGACTGAATAATTTGTGCAAAGAAATTTATAATGTTTATCAATGGTTTTACTAATCCCATGGTTACTTCCAAATTTCTAAGTCTTTTTCGGATGCACTTTCCCTTCTGAATTGAAACCTGGCACAGCTCTTCCTTCAGTTTTTTAGGAAACTTTAAAATCTTTCTTAATTGCTTTTTAGAATTGGCAGTTGTTCTCTACATTTTATTTTTTCTTTATCTGTGAAAATCATTATTATTTTTAATCCCTTGAGGGTCTTTCAATTTTTATCAAAAGCTCTGTTTACATATTCTTTTCCTTTAGAAGATGATAGAGAATTAACCTTCTGCTGCATTGTGGTCCTACTATGACACATGAAACTTTATTCCTGCAAGTTGTGTTGTTTCACATGGAGTTCTTTGGAATTTTCATGTATGCACTTCCCTAAGCTTTCAAATGTATTATAGTGGTTCTGAAGCTTACTAATGCTCTGATCTTTTAATGAAATTTGTCAAATCATGGTGTTTTCGTCAGGTTTTCTATTTCTTCACAAGCATCATGACCAAGAAGCAAGTTGGGGAGGAAAGGGTTTATTGAGCTTACACTTCCATATTGCAGTTCATCACCAAAGGAAGTCAGAACTGGAACTCAAGCATGTCAGGAAGCAGGAGCTGATGCAGAGGCCATGGAGGAATGTTACTTACTGGCTTGCTTCCCCTGGCTTGCTCAGCCTGCTTTTTTATAGAACCCAGGACTACCAGCCTAGGGATGGCACCACCCTCATTGGGCCCTCCCACACTTGATCATTAATTGAGAAAATGCCCCACAGCTGGATCTCATGGAGACATTTCCTCATGGGAGACTCCTTTCTCTGTGTTAACTCCAGCTTATGTCAAGTTGACACACAAAGCCAGGCACATTGCAACCCTCAACTATAAAATTATTTTCTCTTTGTTTCATAATTTTACTACTATTATAAATTGAAATGTAAATTTTTTATATACAGGGTATCTAATATGCAACCCCTAAAATGATTATTACCCATAGGTTGAGAAACGCTGATATTGACTTTCTCTCAGTTTTAGCAATGTTACCTATCACTTTCTGAAATATTTATTCAACCTCCTATTTCATTAGATATGAGTTGAAAGATTAATATCATCTTCCTCAATGATATGCCAACCCACAGGTGACACATACTATGAGTTCCCTGAAAGCCATCATGTCCTCCTTCTATCAGTCTAATTTTCCAGACTGTCATTGTTCATCAATGTGCTGCATCATTGATTCAGTCATCTCTCATTCACCACACTTTTATTGTGTTAAATTTTATTGTTCAATTCTATAATATTTGTTTAAATTTTTCATTGATTTTTTAAAATTTTGTTTTGTTTTGTTTTTGAAATGCAGTCTTTCTCTATAATCTAGGCTGACCTTGAACCTGTGATTGGTCTATAGGGTGCCATTATTAAAAGCATAAGCTAACACATCTCATTCCATTTAATTGTTTTTAAGAGTTCTCTTTATTTGTTAAGGTTTTCATTTTTAAGCACATATGCCATCATTTTTTAACCATATTTATGACTCTTTTTAAATCATAGTACTTAATTCCTAGCCTTGACTCAAGATGAAAAGGTCTTATTTTTCTGGTGTTTTTAACACAAGTTAGAAAATTTCTCCAATTCTTGGTCACATTCCCTTTTCACCCATCATGCTTATGTATTATATCATGGCTTATATTCTTTATCAAAAGGTAAAACAAAAAGTAAAACCCTTTCAGTTTTACCCAGAATAACTTGATAGATAGATGGGGGAGTGTACTTGCTTACGTCCTTGCTGTGAGCCTCTCCAAACTCACTTTATTTATGATTCATCAGTGCAGAATTTATAGGGTCAACGCTGAGATGTCTAAGTCCATCTAAGAAGGGCACGATCTTGAAGTGCCTTATTAGCTTTGATGGAAGTGTATGCTCAGTTCTTCTCAGGACACCGGTGAGCCAAGGAAGATGGAGGAGAACCAGAGTTGTCTTTTCAAAATCATGCACTGTTCTGAGCAATCATTGTGAGTACTTGGCTTAGACTCGCCATTCTTCCTCTTGAACAGTCTATACAGTGATAACTAGTCTTAATATTGTCACTTCTCCATTCAGTTTGCTGGCTATAGGTGGAGGCCTTGCTTGCTTATGAACTCATTGCTTCATGTTCCTGGTGTGTATCCCAGTCCCTCCTGATCATTATGTGGGGCCTCTCTCAGGCGTCATGCCCAAAGGCACTTCCCTAGTACTGAGCTGGGTTTGTGTCTTGTGCTTCTGATGCTCAGTGCTTCCCACTGCTACTGCACTTGCTGTTAAATACCACAACTATGAATGTTCTCTTTCTAATTATGCTGTTTTCTGAGGACACAATAATGATGTGTCATTGATTCCTATGTCCCTAGTGTCTCACACATGAAAATAAACAACCCCCCTAAAAAATAAACTCATTGCTTTTGTTTACATAAGAGAGAGAGAAAGAGATAGATAGATGGACACACACTCAGAGAGAGAGAGAGAGAGAGAGAGAGAGAGAGAGAGAGAGAGAGAATTTACAATGATCATTTGCCATGCTGTTTTATGCTTCTAGAGCATAAAAGTGAGCTTAGTTTAGGAAAGAAAAACTATCTCAGTCATTTAAGCAAATGTTCATTGAAGTATTTTCTACTATAAAATTTAGAAGGAAAAGTCCCAAAATATAATGTGCCAATAAATCTTCTGGGTAGTTATCTCTTATTTATATATTTCAAATTCATCTGAAATCCCCTGAACAATAATTTAACAACTTGTTAAAAGTTATAGGTGTCTCATTCTGAGTTCCTTTGTGATGTCTGACACTAATTGGTCATCTTGTGCTCAGGCAGTTTTCAAGACTGACTTTCAGAAAATGGAAAGCAGTTGCTTAGCCACTGCTGATTAGGGTTATTTAAAAAAGAGGATCAGAAGCTATTTGTTTGAGATTTCAGCAACAACTGTTTAGGAATAATCTCTTTATATACATTTCTACTGCTTCATTTAACAATATTAAGAAATATAATGCCTTGGGCAAACATGTTAGTTTTGTTTATATTTAAAGTCACAGGACACAGGTTTTTAGCTAAAACCTTTATTTCATAGCTGAGAAAGAGCAATCTATAAATCTTCAGGTTGGATGACAGTTTTGATATCCTAATCAGCCTGAAAGGTCTTAAAAATATGTTTGTCAAGATATCAAACATGCTTGCCAAGATGTCAAACAGGTAATACAGACGTTTACCTACATTTTAGCAGACTCCTCTGTTGTATGAAAGAATGAGAGAAATGATAGATTTATTGGCATGAGACTTTCACATGTGGAATAAGATACTTTTATTGTTAGGACTGATTTCTTAGAGAAGTTCCTGAAAAATACTAGCCACTAAAATATGAAAAAAATTGCACATTCCTAAGTCACATCTACTTTTAAATCTTTAAAACTGGTTGCTCTTATTTATTCAATAAGAAAAATAAATAACAGTTATGTTTTAATTATGAAGTAGTAAATGCAGGTTAATTTATTTTCTGCCCAAAGTGAGCCAATATAGGACAAAGCATTTGTGATATTAAAATTGTGTTTAAATGTATTACTGACAGAGTGGCACAATTTTCTGATTAAAATACGAGCAGAGGTGTTTAAGTCCAGCTCCTATGGAAATAGAGAGGAGGTCCATCAAATTCTCTGTTACTTAAAATATGATTTGTAATAACATGACAGTTCCTACACACTATAATAAAACAATGCTGAATGACCTTTAAGGAATCAAAACAATATAACTAAATATACTATTATATTAATTTCACTGAAGTTCATTGTAATGACCGGGTCTCTCATATCTGTCTCTAATGTGATTATTGAAAGAAATGTTGGACTTAGTGAGCCACCTGAACTTCGGGAAGCCAGTGGCACTGTTTATCTTATGTGTTTAAACACACTGGTCACAGCTTCATCTGTGCAGACAGTTGGGCAGGATTTGTAGAATCTGCGTTAAAAAAATCGTGTTCACGAAGGTTCTGAGTGACATAGCAGTGTGATTTGCTCATATAATCACGGATGCTACAAGGGAGAGTTCTTGGCACTTCAAGGAGAACAGGGAATGGCCAGGAATCTTTGTATTCATTATCAAGGAACAAAGAGCTTTTATCCTAGCCCTCTTTTGTTGTGACAAGAATATTTGTAGAAGTAACAAAATGCAAGTGGTTTTTGAGACAGAAATCAGGATAGAAAACTCCAGAAAAAGAACACGGGAGGCTTATAAGGGAGATGTAGCTTATTGACAAAGGGATAAATTTAAAATCAGAAATTGAAAGACTCGACACTGTGTATTAGATAGGTAAGGAAATAAGGCTTCAATGACTTTGATTTTCACTCTCCCCACCCCCAGTTCCAGAGTCTTTGTTTTAGAAAAGATGATCCAATCTACTCAGTGGGATGAAATGCTGTGTCTAGGAAACCACGATTAGTGCAGAAAAGGACTCTGGTTTATCCATGTCTGCTCATACACCCATTCATAGGCACAAGGCTTACAGTCAATCAGTCTTCAGGCTTAAACCATAGGTCAATCTGTTTCTAATATCTCTCCGCTGAATCGCCGCTGTGAATGATGTTCCTGGCATCTTGAATGCAAAAATCCCCACAGATCATAGGGAGTGGTCTCTGGCCTCTCCCAGACCAGGGTCACCACAAGCCCTGATCCTGGAGGAAAGAATGGTTTTTCAGGACAGTGTAGTGCTGCTTCAGATGTTCTTCAGAAACCCGAGGGAACTTCATGACCACTACGTGGAACCTGCTTCTGCTCAAAGCACTTGATGATCTTGCGTACCAGAGCCCTTCTACACTCCATTCAGCTTGTTGTCAATGAAGGTACACTTGAGGTTGACCATGGTCAGAAAAACAGCGAGTCGACAGGTCTGTGATGAGCAATGAGAGCCAAGAGACTTATTCTTACTCTTAACGTTATTGGGAAACGAATAAAGGTGCATATAGGAAATGTGTCATATTTGTAATCAAAATAACAAGAAAAGTTATCCAATTCTAAGCACTTTCTTCCTGAATCGCAGTCATTGTAGTAAAGTAACTGACTGCCCTTACAATAATGGGTATCTCTGCCTTTTTGCTCCATTACTTACTCAAATACTATTGCATTTTCTTCGCTTTTCATCTCTATAAATACAAACATGTTGAACAAATTGCACACCATCAATTTCAGTAGCAACCTTATAGGAAATATTACAGTAATATAGCATCTGAAAATATTAAAGTATTGGTTTGTAAATCTACTGATTTATTTCTCAATAAATGTTCATCAGTATTATTCAGTATTTAGTCTAAATTATTACCACTTTTTGTGAACATCTTAATTGTTTAATTTTGGCATCTGACCATTACCAAAACATATTATCTCACTTAGTCTAAATTATTACCATTTATTGTGAACACCTGAATTGTGACCATTACCAAAACATATTATCTCACATTACCAGCACATTTCTGTTTATGATATAGTCTACTTAATAATAAATAAATCAAAAGTAAATACTAAGTGATCTTTAGGTTTTGGGAAACAGCAGCCATCTTCTCAAAGAACAAAAATTTATTCCTCATGTTGTATTCTTGGGTTTTGAAGTCAGTGGCTACAGAGGTCTTCCAGTCAGGTGAATGAGGTAATTACAGGGGATAGATTTTAATATTTTTCAGTGTTAGAATATAAATGACAATGGTTCTCATGGAAGAATTGTTATGTATTTGACAGTAACAAGAGGGATTTTTAAATGAACCAGATGATGAAATCATCTCAAAAGCTACCTTAGGAGTTCTAATTTTCTTTTGTTTATCTTTAAATAATGATACTTTACTAAATTGTGAAGCAAGAGACTGTGAACCATAGGAAATCAACCTATTTGTGTCTAATATACACATTGGCAGCAGAGAAGGAAAAACATCAGTCAGTGTTGTTGCTAAAAATTATAATATAGGAAATAGAATAAATGACAAAATGCCTTTGCAAACATCTCAGGAGTGGAGAGCGGAGGTAAGAATAGTTTACCCAATTGTGTGAAGTCACAATGTCCTAAGTGAGGATTCTTAGTGATATGATTTCTATTTTAAAATACAGTGACTCACAAGATATATTTAAAATTGTCTATAGGAAACCAAATGTATTGAATATACAGCATGACAACTTAAGACAAACAAAAGCAAAAGTCAAGGCACCAAAGGCAGGAACAAACACTATTAAATTCCTCACAGCAACTCTGAGAGGCCCCTGGGAACTATTAGACACCTAAAAAGAGGAAAAGTGAGTTGAGTTCATGAAGGCAGCAGCTGCAATTATTGAAAGGAAAATTGTCAGTAAAAGCCTATTTTGACAGAATTCCATTGTTTAAACAGCCATCTCCGAGATAGCTTGGAGACGGAGATAATAGCCTCCTAGTAAAGCTGTAGAAAAAAGGACAATTACAATGGAGCTATTAGGCCTATTAGCAGCTCTCCACAGCAGCTTAGGGCCACGTGATAGACTATATCAAACACAGTTCAGAGAGTTAAGAGAATAGAGCTTCCTCTGCTTCCCTATGTTTTCAAAAAGACTGAAGAGCCCAGGATCTAATCAGACAAACTTCATTAGTGAAGTGCAGAAATGACCCAAATTCAATCACAGAATATCATAATCTGTTGTGAAAGGAAAATTTGTATGAATGACTGCATTTTAAATTATAAATAAACCACACAGTTATGTCAGTACTTATTAGTTGCTTGCACAGAATCTCTACCATATACTATCCATAAATTTAAGATAGCTTATTCTGTATTTATCAGTGAAGAAAATGTTGTGAATACTATATGTTTTTAATTATTCACAGATAAGTTAAGCCTCTATTCTTTTCCTATTTTGTATCCCCAGGTCCTCATCATATAAGAAATCTAGGAGGGAGAGTTTAACAGACTTAAAGAAGGAGAATATGCTAGTCTCCTTGTGCAGCTGAGACTAACAAACAGTTGATGCACTCCAGACTCAGTATAATATTTTTCTCTTTGTCTGTGACTTTCAAAAGTATCGTAATATTCTCATCCAACAAATAATAAAATAAAACGTGGGAATAACTGCTAGAAAAAATGTAATAAACTGTTTTAACTGTGTGTAAGAGGTAGATAAATAGAATGAATTCCTTTCTTTAATCCCCTAATCATAAAATCTATGTTGTCTATTTTAAATATTACTAGGGTTTGCTCAGATATTTTGCTAAAGTGATAAGTGACGATTTGGTACAGCATATAAGCTATTGTGTCAATTTAGAATTCAGTATCCCTGAAGCACAGTGCTACTGCTACAGACAGGTGAAGACTGATAAAGTGCATAAGTATAGGGTGCAAGTGTCTTGCATTCAGGGGACACCTCTGTGAGTATTGCCTCAGTGTCAATAGGGTAAAATCTTTTATGATCATTATCAAAAGCCCCAGTGATTGATTTATCCATGTGAAAGCATCAATGAGGCACATGATTAATCTCTAACGGATTTTCAAAGTTATTTATGAGCTGTGAAATATTTGTAAAACTTCAACTAATTGAATTCTTAAATATGTAAGTTATGTTGTCACAGTATTTAGAACTTATTGTTTAAGATCTCTAATTCTTCTGCTTTACATTTATTATCATTAAATATGTAGAGCCAACAAAGTCTTCTATGTCCTCTAAAACAAACATGACATTAGGAAACTAGGTTAAGACATTTTTTTTTTTTTGGTTACATTTGTGGTGAAGTTAAATGTTAAGGGCGCAGGTGAATAGATTCAATGTCTCAGTGGTTAAGAGCATGACATGGTCCTGAAGAGGACTCAAGATCACTTTCCAGCATTCACATTGGGTGACTCACAACCTGCTTTCACTCCAGCTACAGGAGATTGGACACCTTTGCTATCTTTAGTCATGTACAAAACACTTCATCCCACGTATATACCCAGTTTACTAGCTGTTTTGGTGAGTCATCCCATATAAAGGAGCCTCAGTTGAGAAATGTCTCCACGAGGTCCAGCTGTAAGGCATTTTCTTGACTAGTGATCAGTGGGGGAGAATCTAACTGTTGTGCGTGGTGCTTTCACTAGGATGATGGTCCGACATTCTATCAGAAAGCAGGCGAAGCAAGCCAGGGAGATCAAGCCTGGAAGCTGCACACACCATGAGCTCTCCATCAGCTCCTGACTCCAGGATCCCGCCTCGTTTCGGTTACTTTGGTGAGGAACTGCACTATGTGGAAATAGAAGCCAAATAAATCCTTTCCTTCCCAACTTGCATGTGGGTCATGGTGTTTTGCTGAAACAATAGGAAACCCGATTAAAGAAAATATTATTTAAAATAACAATATTTTTAGTTAAATTATTTTTCTAAAATTTGAATGCAAATTAATCCAAAGTTGTTGTCACCTTTTTATCACATTTTATTTGAATTACTCAGTTTTCAACTCTGTTGAAAATAAATTATCATAAGTAAATTAGTTACAATTATACAAGTAGATAATTCTAATTGTATAATACTAATTATCTAATTATATAATTCTAATATATATATAATTCTAATTAAAGAAATAGAGTGCATAGGTTAACCTATTTCATTCAGGCAACACCTCTGTGAGTATTGCTTCAGTTTCAATAGGGTATAATATAATTATATTATAAATGCATCTGAACAGATTTTATAGGAAGTTGCTGTCTCCATTTTAATGTATAAAAGTAGTTCACACAAATATTTTAATTGTAGCTGTAGTTAATTGAATGTACATTGCTTTGACTTTTTAAATATTCAAAGTTGATTTAATATGTGATGTGAAAAAGGTAAAAATCATCACATTCATCTTTTACAACCAGAGAAACAAATTTAGCTGAAAAATTCTAATACATCATCAAATTGAGATCACATGTAAATTTTATCCTGACCTCAGAAATCTGAAAGGTGAAATACACAGGTAGTTCCACGACCAAGGAGTGCAGCCCAGCATCTGAAGCCCATAGATGACACCGTATTAATAAGACAAATTTAAATTGCTTGTGACAAGTAACCAGACGCTCAGTGTGGATGGAACATGTAGAGGGGACCTTACATTAAGGATGTCTCAAGTTTTCATGACTTTTTTTTTTCTAGAGGAGCCCTGACAGTTTCTTTCAGTGAAATCTGATAAATATCCACTTAGGTAGAAGACAAAGGTAAACTTGCAATGTTTTCCTTTCTTTATGAGGCAGACTGCCAAAGCATTCACACTCACATTTAAACATTTAAAATGATGGTGCATGTTTGTACTCTGAAAGTTTCTGACAATTTTTTGTATAAACACTTCTTTATCTTTTCCTCACTGTTTTGAGTCAATTTCCCCTGCAAGTTTTAGGCACAGTTATGCCAACTGCTTTCCAATGTTCTCTGCTGACTCTAGAATATGAGTTTATTTAAAATTGTCACTATAAATAATCCTGTTTTGGCACCCTGGATCAAAGTGCCCAGGTTTTTAATGTACTGTCACTTGGACATGTATCAGACACATTTTTCCACTATGTACAGTTATTGTCCTCCTGGCCTCTTCTCCTTCTGAGTCTCCCTCTCTGATTGGTGGCTGTGCTTGTCCTGAATGATTCCCCAAATCCTTATGAAACACTATAGTTTTAGCCACAAATCTAGTCACTTCACAGATCAACTACTTTGACCTCTATGACAAGTCATAACCAAGACATTTATGTATAGATCTTCCATTTTGGAACTCTCTCCTGTATAATTCTTTATTCATTCACCAATTCATTAAATATAGATTGTCTTCTTTCATTTAGTATTTTTCTGGATATTCTGTGAGAGCTGTTACATTCAGGAAAGTGTGATTACTTCAAAAGTATCTGGATAGTTTATAAAGTTAATTGTACTTGAGCTAAATAATGTTATCTGCTCCTTTCAGCTATTTAATTTTCATTTCTAAGATATGGCTATTGAATATGTATATATATATATATATATATACAACATAGATATGAAATATACATAATGTGTATACACAATATGTGTATTACTATTTCATACACAAAGGCAGACACATTCCTAATACTTATCTATTTATGGAATTGCATATTCGGATTTTGGATTATCACTTCATTATTCATAATTTTTGTTATAGTTAAAAAAGGTGATTAGGTGCTGTGTATAAGTTTGTGCCGATTTTTATGTCTCCATATTTGTAACTTATTTGTGAACTATTCGTCAGTGTAGTTTTCTGAAAACCCCACATGGTAAATAATATTATCTATTACTATTAGTGTGTCACAGAAACGTCATTTAACTAGAATCTATACGGACAAGCAATAAGAAAACTGTAAGTCAGAAGATAGTGATAATTTCTACATTGATGGCCACATTTTAGGTAGATTTTTATCTCATCATTGATTTTTCTATACAATTTTTCACAAAGATTTATCAGTTTGGGGTCATCATTAAAATGATCATACGCAGAATGCAGAAGATGATAAATTATATTTGCCTCTTTTTTAATATTTGTATTTTCTATATTCTTTGTTTACATTCCAAATGATTTCCCCTTTCCTGGATCCCCCCTCCACATATGTCCCATAAACCTTCTTTTCTCCATCCCTTCTCCAATCACCTCCCTCCCTTTTCTCTGTCCTTATATTCCCTTCTAATGCTAGATCAATCTTTTCCAGGATCAGGACCTTCTCCATACTTCTTCATGGGAGTCATTTGTTATGCAATTTGTGCCTTGGGTATTCAGGGCTTCTAGACTAATTAATATCCACTTATCAGAGATTGCATTCCATGTGTATTCTTTTGTGATGGGGTTACCTCACTTAAGATGATATTTTCCAGATCAAACCATTTGCCTAAAAATTTTGTGAATTCATTGTTTCTAATTGCTGAGTAGTATTCCATTGCGTAAATATACCACATTTTCTGTATCCATTCCTCCTTTGAGAGGCATCTGGGTTCTTTCCAGCTTCTGGCTATTATAAAAAAGGCTGCTATGAACATAATGGAGCATGTGTCTTTATTGCATGCCGGGGAATCCTTTGGGTATATGCCCAGGAGAGGTATAGCAGGGTCCTCTGGAAGTCTCATGTCCAGTTTTCTGAGGAACCTTCAGATTGATTTCCACAGTGGTTGTACCATCTTACAGCCCCACCAGCAGTGGAGGAGTGTTCCTCTTTCTCCACATCCTCACCAACACCTGCTGTCTCCTGAGTTTTTGACCGTTGCAGTTCTGACTGGTGTAAGGTGAAATCTCAGGGTTGTTTTGATCTGCATTTCCCTAATGACTAATCATGTTGAGCACTTCTTAAGGTGCCTCTCTGCCATCTGAATTTCTTCAGGTGAAAATTCTTTGTTTAGATCTGTACCCCATTTTTTAATAGGGTTATTTGGTTCCCTGGGGTCTAACTTCTTGAGTTCTTTGTATATATTGGATATTAGCCCTCTATCAGATGTGGGGTTGGTGAATATTTTTTCCCAATTTTATGGTTGCCGTTTTGTCCTTTTAACAGTGTCCTTTGCCTTACAGAACCTTTGTAATTTTATGAGGTCCCATTTGTCAATTCTTGATCTTAAAGCACAAGCTATTGGTGATCTGTTCAGGAACTTTTCCCCTGTGCCCATGTCCTCAAGAGTCTTCCCCAGTTTCTTTTCTATTAGTTTCAGTGTGTCTGGTTTTACATGGAGGTCCTTGATCCACTTGGAGTGAAGTTTAGTACATGGAGATAAGAATGGATCAATTGGCATTCTTCTGCATGCTGACCTCCAATTGATCCAGCACCATCTGTTGAAAAGGCTATCTTTTTTCAAATGGATGTTTTTGGCTCCTTTGTCAAAGTTCAAGTGACCATAGGTGTGTGGATTCATTTCTGGATCTTCAATTCTATTCCATTGGTATACTATATCTGTTACTGTGCCAGTACCATGCAGTTTTTAACACTATTGCTCTGTAGTATTGCTTGAAGTCAGGGATAGTGATTCCCCCAGAATTTCTTTTGTTGTTGAGAATAGTTTTAGCTATCCTGGGTTTCTTGTTATTCCAGATGAATTTGAGAATTGTTTTTTCTAACTCTGTGAAGAACTGTGTTGGGATTTTGATGGGGATTGCATTGAATCTGTAGATCGCTTTTGGCAAGATGGCCATTTTAACTATATTAATCCTGCCGATCCATGAGCATGGCAGATTTTTCCATTTTCTGAGGTCTTCTTCGATTTCCTTCTTCATAGACCTGAAGTCCTTGTCATATAGATCTTTCACTTGTTTGGTTAGAGTCACACCAAGATACTTTATATTGTTTGTGGCTATTGTGAAGAGTGTCATTTCCCTAACTTCTTTCTCAGCCTGCTTATCCTTTGAGTATAGGAAGGCAACTGATTTGCTTGAGTTGATTTTATAACCAGCCACTCTGCTGAAGTTGTTTATCAGCTGTAGGAGTTCTCTGGTGGAGGTTTTCGTGTCACTTAAGTAGACTATCATGTCATCTGCAAATAGTGATAATTTGACTTCTTCCTTTCCAATTTGTATCCCCTTGACCTCCTTATGTTGTCTATTTGCTCTAGCTAGAACTTCAAGTACTATATTGAGAAGATATGGAGAGAGAGGACAGCCTTGTCTAGTCCCTGATTTTAGTGGGATTGCTTCAAGTTTCTCTCCGTTTAGTTTGATGTTGGCTACCGGTTTGTTGGATATTGCTTTAACGATGTTTAGGTATGGGCCTTGAATTCCTGTTCTTTCCAGTACTTTTAGCATGAAAGGATGCTGAATTTTGTCAAATGCTTTTTCAGCATCTAATGAAATGATCATGTGGTTTTTTTCTTTGAGTTTGTTTATGTAGTGGATAGCATTGATGCATTTCCTTATATTGAACCATCCCTGCATCCCTGGGATGAAGCCTACTTGATCATGGCGAATGATTGTTTTGATGTGTTCTTGGATTTGGTTGGCAAGAATTTTGTTAAGTATTTTTGCATCGATATTCATAAGAGAAATTAGCGTGAAGTTCTCTTTCTTTGTTGGATCTTTGTGTGGTTTTGGTATCAGCGTAATTGTGGCTTCATAGAATGAGTTGGGTAGAGTTCCTTCTGTTTCTATTGTGTGAAATAGTTTGAAGAGTATTGTTGTTAGGTCTTCTATGAAGGTCTGATAGAACTCTGCACTGAAGCCATCTGGTCCCATGCTTTTTTTTTGGTTGGGAGACTTTCTATGACCCTTTTTATTTCTTCAGGTGTTATGGGACTGTTTAGTTGATCTATTTGATCCTGATTTAGTTTTGGTGTCATATATCTGTCTAGGAAACTGTCCATTTCCTCCAGATTCTCTAGTTGTGTTGATTATAGGCTTTTGTAGTAGGATCTAATGATCTTTTGAATTTCCTCAGTTTCTGTTGTTATATCTCCCTTTTCATTTCTAAGTTTTCATTTCTAATCTGGATACTGTCTCTGTGTCCTTTGGTTAGTCTGGGTAAGGATTTATCTATCTTGATCTATCTTGTTGATTTTTCTCAAAGAACCAGCTTCTGGTTTTGTTGATTCTTTGTATTGTTCTCTTTGTTTCTACTTGATTGATTTCGGCCCTGAGTTTGATGATTTCCTGCCTTCTACTCCTCCTGGGTGAAATAGCTTCTTTTTGATCCAGGGCTTTCAGGTGTGTCAATAAGCTGTTAGTGTATGCTCTCTCCATTTTCTTTTTGGAGGCACTCAGGGCTATGAGTTTTCCTCTTAGCACTGCTTTCATTGTGTCCCATAGATTTGGGTATGTTGTGTCTTCATTTTCATTAAGTTCTAAAAAGTCTTTAATTTCTTTCTTTATTTTTCCCTTGACCAAGGTATTATTGAGTAGAATATTGTTCAGGTTCCACGTGTATGTGGGTTTTCTGTTGTTTTTGTTGCTATTGAAGACCACTTTTACTCCATAGTGATCAGATAGGAGGCATGTGATTAGTTCGATCTTCCTATATTTCTTTAGGTCTGTCTTGTGACCAATTATATGGTCGATTTTGGAGAAGGTACCATGAGGTGCTGAGAAAAAGGTATATTCTTTTGCTTTAGGATAGAATGTTATATATATATCTGTTAAATCTAATTTGTCCAAAGCTTCAATTAGTTTCATTGTGTCCCTGTTTACTTTCTGTTTTCCTGATCGGTCCATTGAGGAAAGTGCAGTGTTGAAGTCACCCACAATTATTGTGTTAGGTGCAATGTGGGCTTTGAGCTTTAATAAAGTGTCTTTTATGAATGAGGGTGCCCTTGAATTTGGAGCATATATGTTGAGGATTGAGAGTTCTTGTATTTTTCCTTTGACCAGCAAGAAGTGTCCCTCAGAGTCTCTTTTGATAACTTTGGGTTGAAAGTCAATTTTATCTGATATTAGAAAGGCTACTCCAGCTTGTTTCTTGAGACCATTTGCTTGTAAAATTGTCTTCCAGCCTTTTATTCTAAGGTAGTGTTTGTCTTTGACCCTGAGGTGTGTTTCCTGTAAGCAGCAAAATGTAGGGTCCTGTTTACGTATCCAGTCGGTTTGTCTATGTCTTTTTATTGGGGCATTGAGTCCATTGATGTTAAGAGATATTAAGGAATAGTGATTGTTACTTCCTGTCATTTTTGACGTTATTTTTAAAATTTGATTGGTTAACTTCTTTTGGGTTTGATGAAAGGTTACTATCTTGCCTTTTCCAGGGTGAAGTTTCCTTCCTTCCTTGCTGTTTTCCTCCTATTATCCTTTGTAGGACTGGGTTTGTTGATAGATATGGGGCAAACTTGGTTTTGTCATGGAATATCTTAGTTTCTCCATCTATGGTGATTGAGAGTTTTGCTGGATATAGTAGTTTTGGCTGGCATTTGTGTTCTCTTAGAGTCTGCATGAGATCTGCCCAGGATCTTCTGGCCTTCATAGTCTCAGGTGAAAAGTCTGCTGTGATTCTGATAGGTCTTCCTTTATATGTCACTTGGCCTTTTTCTCTTACTGCCTTTAATATTCTTTCTTTGTTTAGAACATTTGGTGTTTTGATTATTATGTGATGGGAAGTATTTCTGTTCTGGTCCAGTCTGTTTGGAGTTCTGTAGGTTTCTTGTATATTCATGGGCATCTCTCTCTTTAGGTTAGGGAAGTTTTCTTCCATAATTTTATTGAAGATATTTGCTGGCCCTTTAAGTTGTAAATCTTCACTCTCATCTATGCCTATAATCCTTAGATTTGGTCTTTTCATTGTGTCCTGGATTTCCTGGATATTTTGGGTTACAAGCTTTTTGCATTTCGCATTTTCTTTAACTGTTGATTCCATGGTTTCTATGGTATCTTCAGCATCTGAGATTCTTTCTTCTATCTCTTGTATTCTGTTGTTGATATTTGCATCTATGTCCCCTGATTTCTTTCCAAGGCTTTCTATCTCCAAAGTTGTCTCCCTTTGAGTTTTCTTAGTTATTTCTACTTCTGATTTTAGATCTTGGATGGTTTTGCTTAGCTCCTTCACTTGCTTGTTTGTGCTTTCCTGTAATTCTTTAAGAGATTTTTGTGTTTCCTCTTTCATGACCTCAGCCTGTTGACCAAAGTTCTCCTGTATTTCTTTAAGTGTTTTTTGTGTTTCCTCCTTATTGGCTTTTGTATTCTCCTGAATTTCTTTCAATGATTTTTGTGTTTCCCTTGCAAGGGCTTCTAACTTTTGATCCATTTTCTCTTGAATTCCTTTAAGTATGTCCTTCATGTGTTCCTGTACCAGCATCATGACCAGTGATTTTAAATCCAAGTCTTGTTTTACTGGTGTGATGGGGTATCTAGGACATGCTGTTAAAGGAGAATTGGGTTCAGATGTTGCCATATTGCCTTGATTTCTGTTAGTGACGTTCCTGCATTTGCCTTTTGCCATCTAGTTCTCACTGGTGTTAATTGGTCTTGTCAATGCTGGACTCACCAGTGCAAGCTGCCTCTTCCCAGGTGGCCTCTGGTGCACAGCTTACCTCCTGCACTGCCTGGAGACAGGGTGCTGTTGCCCAGGCTGTTCAGATCCCGAAGCAGACACCTGAAAGCTCCTGCTGGGGCCCACTGGATTCACCAGAGCACACTGACTTCTCCCAGCTGGCCTCAGGAAAGCCCCTCTTGCCTCTTGCAGGACCTGGAGATGTGGAGTTGCTGCCCAGGCTAATATGGATTCAGAAGCAGAGCGATCTGAGGGCTCCTGCCAGAGGCTTCAGGACTGGAACCAAACTCTGTGCCACCGCAGCAAGCTGTGTGCTCCCAGACTGCCTCTGGGTGTACACCAGGTCTCCTGCACTTCCTGGAGACCGAGCGCTATGGCCCAGGCTATTCAGATCCTGAAGCAGATACTTGAAGGCTCCCACAGGGCCGGCTGGATTCAGCAGAGCACACTGACTTCTCCTGCCAGCCTCCCGGAAGCCCCTCTTGCCTCTTGCAGGACCTGGAGATGTGGAGTTGCTGCCCAGGCTAATATGGATTCAGAAGCGGAGCGATCTGAGGGCTCCTGCCAGAGGCCTCAGGACTGGAACCTAAGCTCAGTGCCACTTGAGCAAGCTGTGTGCTCCCAGACTGCCTCTGGGTGCACACCAGGTCTCCCGCACTTCCTGGAGACCCAGTGCTGTGGCCCAGGTTGTTCAGATCCCGAAGCAGACACCTGAAGGCTATTGCTGGGCCTGCTGGGTTCACCAGAGCACACTGACTTCTCCCAACCGGCCTCCCGGAAGCCCCTCTTCTGCTTCTTTTTTTAAAAATATTTATTTTATTATTTTATGTGCATGCCTATTGCCTAAGGTGGCCAGAAGCTTTGTATGATTCCCAATGACTTTTGTTGAGACAGTTGTGAGCCACTGCATGAGGAAGTTGTATGCAGGTCCTCTGGAGGAGCACTAAGTGCTTGAACTTATGAGTCACCATCCAAGTACCATAGGCTTATCTTTACAACATTGCCCACAAAACGTAGAAATTGTAATTCAGTTACTTCAAGTCTTTACTGAAGAAACACATAAGCAATGGATTATTAATGTAAGATGCAATGTCATCCGACAGGATACTAGCAGTAGTGCTACATTGTTAGAGGTGGAAAAGGGAGCATTTGAAGCAAAATAAATTGAACCTGGCCACATAGAGATAGTAAAAGAAAACTGAAAATGTCTTTTAATATCTCACTAAAACCTCTTTTTGTGTGTGCAAATATGTATATTGTTTATGTTGTAATAAATATTTTTCAAAGAAAACTATCCTTATATAAAAATAGTATAGAGACAAAGTTTCTAAAGAATGCCGAGGAGGTAAGATTTTAGAGAGTAAGAACATCTAACAGTGTGATTATTAGCAACATTGCTAGGAAACCTTTCTACAAATTCATCTCTATCATGCAGGAAAGGAAAGATATAAAGTAATGGAGGTAAAATGGAAAAGAAATTGCTCTCAGGTCAAGAAGTGAAGAAAAATTAAGCATTTGTTGGCATGTAATCAGAAAACTTCTGCCAAAATGGATGACTAAATGAGGCTTTAAGTATCTACATTTTTAAAATTTTGATGGTAACTTTAGTTTTTTATTTTTTATTTCTCTTTTTTTTTGGCATAGAATTTTTCCCTATACTACCAGGTAAACTTTTATTTAATTAAGCTGCAAATTCCTTTGCACATCTTTAATTTGTTGAGAAGAATGTGCTCCTCTAAGTTGCTTTAATGAAGATTTTTAGGTTATTGTAAATGCGGATTGGTTTTCAGTTTCTATGTCTTTTTCAGTGTTTTTATTTTTTTAAGATTAATTCATTTATATGAACAGTCCATCTGCATTTATTTACAATGAACAATATACCTAAGAGTTACCAGAGAACATCAGATTCTATTACAAATAATTGTGAGCCACCATGTGATTCTGGGAATTCAACTCAGAGCCTATGGAGAAACATCTAATGTTCTTAACCAGCGAGCCATATTTCCAGCTTCATGTGAATTTCTTTTTATTATTTCTGAGAAGAATGTCATTGAAAAGTGATATCTACCATTGACAGATGATCAAACAAAGAAAATATGACATATATATCCAATGGAATACCATTAAGCCATACACATAATAAAACATGGTCATTTATGGCCAAATAAATGGACTTTAATAAACATGTTTTAAACAAAATAAAGTGATTCTTAAAAGACAGTTTGTACCTGCTTTTATGGAAGTCAGAATAACTGATTTCAGGGAGTAGCATATATATCAGTCACAGCTTCTGTTACAGCTCAGCAATGTAAGGTCATAAATGAACAGTTTATATTGCAAATGTGTTCTCAAAACTCCATTGTATGCTTCTCAACAAATATGAATAGCATCTACCTAACTGTTCATAGATTTTGTTTTCACATAAAGGGTTTTACCTTTCTTGTACTATCTGCATCATACCCACAGAAAATATATGACAATATGTCAGCAAAATTTTAATTATATTATTTGTAAATGATTATTATCACTTAGTTTTTATTACTATTATTGCTTACTCTCATGAAACAACTGCATGCAATTATTTTGCTTCCATTGTTAGGTTCTTCTCATTGAGTCTCCAGGACAATGAAAAACAAGGCTAATTTTATCTTCTTCTTTAAAATTAAATCTGGTATCAAAGCTTCTCATTGGAAACAAAAGCAAACAACTCATTGACAAAGCCTTCAGGTTGCACAGGATGTAAACCATTATAGCATATACATTATATTTTTTGTACATCGCTGGTTTTATTATACTTGAGATGAGTGAACAGGAAGACCAGAAGGATGTTAAGCACAGAGGATTGTGTTTATGATTTCTTATTGCACTGAAACTTTTGATATAAATTCTCATCTTCAATATCACACCCATTGTGTATCAAGAAGTTAGGTGATTCTACATGTTACCCTATAGAGACAGAAAGGGTTTGTTTGTCTTCTGTTTCTGCTGTGAACAATAAGATTTTCTTTTCCTGTACCTTGAGCTGGGCACTTTGGCAGACTTGTTGGTTTGCAATAAGGACAACACCAAAGGTATTTGCATAGCTCCCGTTAATCTTGGGTATTTTGGGCTGACACCTACTTTTTTGGCTTAAAAATAACAACAACAAAAATATATCCCTTCCTCTTTCAGTACTCCTGTAAATGGTCTTCTTCCAAACAGTCTCACATACATGTATCTTCACTGTTGCATGTCTAGCTCTGTTCTGATCTCCATTTTATAATTCACTTATCAGACAGTCATTATCTGAGATATTTGCTAAAATAGTTTACTTTTAATCACAGCTAATTTGATCAATGTTCACACATTGTAATTTTTCAAGATACATCATGTTTTCTACTTTCTTTTCTTTTTTTTAAATTGTCTATATTCTTTGTTTACATTCCAAATGATTTTCCCTTTCCAGGTTACCCCCTCCCCATAAGTCCCATAATCCCTCTTCCCTTTACCCATTCCCCAATTAACCACCCTCCCACTTCTCTGTTCTTGTAATCCCCTACATTGCTTCATCAAGCCTTTCCAAGACCAGGGCCCTCTCCTTCCTTCTTCTTGGGAATAATTTGATATGTGAATTGTGTCTTGGGTATTCATAGCTTCTGGGCTAATATCCACTTATCAGTGACTGCATTCCATGTGTGTTCTTTTGTGATTGGGTTACTTCACTTAGAATGCTATTTTCCAGTTGCAACCATTTGCCTAAGAATTTCATGAATTCACTGTTTTTAATTGCTGAGTAATATTCCATTGTGTAACTATACCATATTTTATGTATCCATTCCTCCATTGAGGAACATCTGGGTTCTTTCCAGCTTCTGGCTATTATAAATAAGGCTGCTATGAACATAGTGGGGCATGTGTCCTTATTGCATGCTGGGTAATAGTCTCAGTGTATGCCCAGGAGTGGTATAACAGGGTCCTCCAGAAGTATCATGCCCAGTTTTCTGAGAAACTGCCAGACTGATTTCCATAGTGGTTGTATCATCTTGCAATCCCACCAACAGTGGAGGAGTGTTCTTTCTCCACATCCTCGCCAACACCTGCTGTCTCCTGAGTTTTTAATCTTAGCCATTCTGATTGGTGTGAGGTGAAATCTCAGGGTTGTTTTGATTTGCATTTCCCTAATGACTAATAATGTTGAACATTTATTTCTTAAGGTGCTTCTCAGCCATTTGAAATTCTTCAGGTGAAAATTTTTTGTTTAACTCTGTACCCCATTTTTAATAGGGTTATTTTGTTGTCTGTAATCTAACTTCTGGAGTTCATTGTATGTATTAGATATTAGCCCTCTGTTGGATGTAAGGTGGGAAAGATCTTTTCCCAATTTGTTGGTTGCTTTTGTCACATTGACAGTGTTCTTTGCCTTATGGAAAATTTATTATTTAATGAGGTCTCATTTGTCAATTCTTGATCATAGAGCATAAGCTATTGGTGTTCTGCTCAGGAAATTTTACCATGTCCATGTGCTCAATACTCTTCCCCAGTTTCTTTTCTATTTGTTTCAGTGTGTCTGGTTTTATGTGGAGGTCCTTGATCTACTATGAGTTGAGCTTAGTACCAGGAGATAAGAATGGATCGATTTGCATTCCTCAACATACTGACCTCCAGTTGAACCAGCACCATTTGTTGAAAAGGATATTTTCCCCCACTGGATGGTTGTAGCTCCTTTGTCGAAGATCAAGTGACCATAGGTTTGTGGGTTCATTTCTGAGTCTTCAGTTCTATTTCATTGATCTAAATCCCTGTCACTGTACCAATACTATGCAGTTTTCACACTATTGCTCTGTAGCACAGTTTGAGCTCAGGATACTGATTCCCAGAGAAGTTCTATTACTGTTGAGAATAGTTTTAGGTATCCTGAGTTTTTTGTTATTCCAGATGAATTTGAGAATTGCTCTTTCTAACTCTATGAAGAACTGAGTTGGGATTTTGATGGGGATTGCATTCAATCTGTATATTGCTTTTGGCAAGATGTCCATTTTTACTATATTAACCCTGCCAATCCAGGAGCATGGAAGATTTTTTCCATTTTCTGAGGTCTTCAATTTCCTTTTCAGAGACCTGACGTTTTTGTCAAACAGACCTTTCAAATGTTTAGTTAGAGTTACACCAAGATATTTTATATTGTTTGTGGTTATTGTGAAGGGTGTCATTTCCCTAATATCTTCACCAGCCTGCTTATAATTTGAGTATAGGAAGGTTATTATTTGCTTGAGTTGATTTTATAACCAGCCACTTTGCTAAAGTTGTTTATCAGCTGTTGGAGTTCTCTGGTGAAATTTTTTGGGTCACTTAATTATACTATTATATTATCTGCAAATAGTAATTGTTTGACTTCTTCCATTCCAATTTGTATCCTTTTGACCTCCTTATGTTGTCTAATTGCTCTAGCTAGAACTTCAAGTACTATATTGAAAAGATATGGAGGGGGGGTGGCAGGCAGCCTTGTCTAGTCTCTGATTTTACTGGGATTTCTTCAAGTTTCTCTCCATTTAGTTTGATGTTGGCTACCAGTTTGTTGTATATGGCTTTTACTATGTTTAGGTATGGGCCTTGAATTTCTGAATTTCTGTTTTTTTCCAAGACTTTTAGCATAAAAGGTTGCTAAATATTGTCAAATACTTTTTGACCATCATTTGATCATGTGGTTTTTTTTCTTTGAGTTTGTTCATGTAGTGGATTGCATTGATGGATTTCTGTATATTGAACCATCCCTGCATTCCTGGGATGAAGACTACTTGATCATAGTGAATGATTGTTTTGATGTATTCTTGAATTTTATTGCTAAGAATTTTATTGAGTATTTTTGCATTAATATTCATAAGGGGAATTGGTCTGAAGTTCTCTTTCTTTGTTGGATCTTTGTGTTGTTTTGGTATCAGAGTAACTGTGGCTTCATAGAATGAGTTGGGTAGTGTTCCTTCTGTTTCTATTTTGTGGAATAGTTTGAAGACTATTTGTGTTAGGTCTTCTTTGAAAGTGTGATAAGAATTCTGCACTAAAACTATATGGTCCTGTGCTTTTTGTGGTTGGAAGAATTTCAATGACCACTTCTAGTTCTTTAGGGCATATGAGACTGTTTAGATGATCTATTTGACCCTGATTTAATTTTGGTATTTGGTATCTGTCTAGGAAATGTTCCATTTCCTCCAGATTTTCCAGTTATGTTGATTAAAGGCTCTTGTAGGAGGATCAGATAATTTTTTGAATTTCCTCAGTTTCTGTTGTTATATCTCTCTTTTCGTTTCTAATTTTGCTAATTTGGATACTGTCTCTGTGCCCTCTGATTAGTCTGGCCAAGGGTTTATCTATCTTGTTGATTTTCTCAAAGAACCAGCTCCTGGTTTTGTTGATTCTTTGTATGGCTCTCTTTGTTTCTACTTGATTGATTTCAGCTCTGAGTTTGATGATTTTCTGTCTTCTACTCCTCTTGGGTGAATTAGCTTCTTTTTGTTCCAGTGCCATCTGATATCTGTTAATCCAATTAGTCCAAAGCTTCAATTAATTTCACTGTGTCTCTGTTTAGTTACTGTTTTCCTGATTGGTCCATTGAGGAGTGTGGAGTGTTGAAGCCTCCCACAATTATTGTGTTAGGTGCAATGTGTGCTTTGAGCTTTAATAAAGTTTCTTTTACGAATGAGGGTGCCCTTGCATTTGGAGCATAGATGTTCAGAACTGAGAGTTCTTCTTGGTGGATTTTTCCTTTGAACAGTAAGATGTGTTCTTCTGTGTCTCTTTTGATGACTTTAGGTTGAAAGTCAATTTTATCTGATATTAGAATGGCTACTCCGGCTCGTTTCCTGAGACCATTTGCTTATAAAGTTGTTTTCCAACCTTTTACTCTGAGGTAATGTTTGTCTTTGACACTGAGCTGTGTTTCCTGTATGCAGCAAAATGTAGGGTCCAATTTATATATCCAGTCCGTTAGTCTCTATCTTTTTATTGGGGAACTGAGTCAATTGATGTTAAGAGATATTAAGGAATAGTGATTATTACTTCCTGTTATTTTCGTAGTTATTTTTATGTTTAAATGGTTATCTTCTTTTGGGTTTGATGAAAGGTTACTATCTTGCATTTTCCAGGGTGTAGTTTCCCTCCTTGTATTAGTGTTTTCCACATAGTATTCTTTGTAGGTCTCATTTTTTGGAAAGATATTGTGTAAATTTATTTTTATCATGGAATAACTTGGTTTCTCCATCTATGTTGATTGAGAGTTTTGCTGGGTATAGTAGTCTTGGCTGGCATTTGTCTTCTCTCACAGTGCGTATGAGATGTTACCAGGATCTTCTAGCTTTTATGGTCTCTGGTATGACGTCTGGTGTAATTCTAATAGGTCTTCCTTTATGTTACTTGTCCTTTTTCTCTTACTGTTTTTAATATTCTTTCTTTGTTTAGTACATTTGGGAATTTGATTATTATGTTTGTACATTTGCCTATTAACATCTGGTTATCTCTGGAGTTCTGGTGTCACTGGCTGTTGCCTTAACCTCCTGTGAGCCTGTAAGTCTATTTCTACACCTCTGGATGACTGGGTTTCCCCTGGCACAGATTACTGATGGACTGCCCTACTCTTGGGTGCCATTGGAGTCCTGGTGTGCCTTGTCCCAAGCAATGTTATACTTGATTTATCTCTGTGTACCTGGTGTTGCTCTCTGGTCCATCCAGTCGTGAAGATTGTGTAGGCTGCAGGGACCCTTTCCAAGTGTTGATCATTCTACAGGGAAGATATCCCATGACAGGGCTGGCATACAGATGACCTGAAGAGCTTCCCAGGTCTTGGGCACAAGCAAAAGCCTGGAGGGCTGTGTCCTGAGTGATATTAAACTTGGCATATCTCTGTGTTCCTGGTGTTTCCTGTCTTGTCTGTCTAGGAGTGAAGATGGTGGAGGGTGCCTTTTTCTGCCTTCTTTATGAGAAGTTAAAATGGTTTCTCAACATTGCTCAAAATTTTTTTGGGAGCTCTTGGATTCTGAATAGCAAGCAACCCAATCCCATAAAGCATTTGATGAATTATTATGAATGCTTAGTACATGCTTATCAATTTTATGTCCATTCCAATTTAATTCAGAAAATATACTAGCCATGAGCTATGCAGAAATAGCTAGGAATAAAAAAATCTGTGAAATATATAACCTAATTGAATTTTATACAATATATAATTCAGTATTTTCTGAAATGTTGAAAATATATAAATTTATTTTCTGCACCCAGATATTGGATAACACATTTTGTTACTATTACTTGAATATTAGGAAAAAATCATAGTATAAAAGTCATTTTAATAAAATTTGTATTTATATTTTAAAAACATGATAACAGAGCATAGCAAAATATATATACAGTATCTCTGCAATTTATTTGACATATCCTGAAAAGGAAGGTGGGTGGGTACTAATGTATTTATGTAGTTTTTTTCTCACTGCTCCCTGAATTCTTGTGATCTTTATAGAAAATTTCACAGAAAATGCACAAAGAATATTTTTTAAGGTAGTTTATTGTAGAATAAGAATACATTTCAGATGTGAGTGGGCAATAGCCTAAGAGTCATTGTTTAGGAAAAGACTCTTGGGATGGTTTGTATTTGCTTGGCCCAGGGAGTGGCACTACTTGAAGGCATGGCCCTTATTGGAGTGAGTGTAGTCCTTGTTGGAGTAGGTGTGGCCCTTAGTGGAGTAGGTGTGGCCTTGTTGAAATAGGTCCGTCACTATGGGCATAGGCTTTAATACTGTAGTCCTAGCTACCTGGAAGCCAGTCTTCCACTAGCAGCCTTCAGATAAAGATGTAGAACTCTTTGCTCCTTCTACAACATGCCTGCCTGAATGCTACCATTTTCCTACCTTGATGAGAATGGGCTGAACCTCTGAACCTGTAACAAAGCCCCAATTAAATATTGTCTTTATAAGGTGAGTTCTTGATCATTATCTGTTCATGGTAATAAAAACCCTAAGACACTTAGATTATACAAAACAGCTTTTCAGGTTAGGAATATTTTTTTGGTGACTTCATTTAACAAGTAGTATTTTGGCTCCATGTTAACAGCAAATTCAGAGATAGAATAAATTTTCATATTATTATGCAGGTAGAATCTACCCCCTGAATAGCACCAACATTGAAACAGAGGAACAATGTACTCCTCTATCATTGATAAATGCATTGTAGACTGGAATAAGTAGGCACAGAGCCATGCTAAATCCTACTATAGAATCTAAGCATGAACATATGGCGCAAACAAGCCAACAAATAATAAAGGACCCTGTCTCAGACACTGGGATGAATACACCCCCACAAGCATGTCACATGACCAACAGTGTGAATGGAACCAATAGGCATCAGATTACTTCATTCTACCTTCAGGACTTCCTGCAAGCACTGACCCCAATTTCTTTATGTTGTCAATTTGAGTTATTTTCTATCTATTCATCAGTTTACCCTTCCATCTAATTTGTTTCATGCTTCATCTCAGCCTCAGTGGTTCTGGGATACTTTAGCCTAAACTGACTCCAAATTCCAGTTGCTCTCAAAGGAGGTTCCTTAATATTAAAATATCCACAGTGACTCTCTTTATACCTGCATTAACTATCTACCTCATAGAACTATATGACCTTTTTAATTCTTCTGTAGACATTTCTGTATGTATGAACACAAAAACACATGTACAATACACATACATATACACATATATATTTATATATGTAACATGTATTTTATATTAGTGTAAAGCATAAAAACATGATATCATATATATATATATATATATATATATATATATGTATTGATATTAACTCCCATCTCATATATACATATATATCATGTTTGTACATGTATATGAGATATGTATATATGTATAAGTGTTTGTGTATGTGTATGATGTGTATGTATATATGTATAAATGAGATGAAAGTTAATGTACTAATTATGCTTTGAATAAAAGAGAATGATTGTAAAGCAATCAAGGGAAATTTGACTACTTTATACATTGTAGGCAATGAAACCAACTAGCTTGTGAATTTATCAATAGTCAACAAATTTGGAATTGGGTATAGACATCACTGTGTCAAGTTCTGTTTTTGGTATAGTATACTCATGATATTATTATACTTTTCTATTATATTGTTATTACTTCTATTGAAGAAAATACAGTGAGAACAGATCCTCAGTTGGTTCTTTTTTCATGAATCTATTATTAAATGGAGAATAGCTTATTTGGAAAGTAGAATCCAAATTAAAAAGAAACTTCCCCAAATAGTTCGCTTTTGAAAAAGAAATATTCTTTATCTTAGAATTACATTTAATACTTTTTTATTTTAAGAACTCTTAGAAAACCTTTGGGTATTAACATAGTACCCTATCGTGGTTTCTGTTACTGTGACAGAATATCATGATCAGAAGCCACTCATAGAAAAAGATAAGGGGTTTGTTTTATCTCACACTTTCATACAACAGAGGAAGGTCAGTTCCCTGAATACCAGAGGGAGATTTGACTTCTTATCTGTTCTTAGCTGAACACTTCCATTTGGAGACTATTTGTGAAGTTGGGACTAAAACTCATGTCTAGGCACTAAATCCTTTGTGTGAACATTGTTAGAATTAGATCTCTAAATTTTGGTGGTGAAATGGGTAAAATGGTGAAATTCATTTCTCAATTTCAGGCCATTTCAGAATTGATTTTTAACGTGACCTCCCCAGAACAGGAAATGTCCGAGCAGTATTAAAGGCCAGGGATCTATGGGGAGGCCCTTTATAGAAATCTATTACTATCCAAAACTCATTGTAGCCCAGGGTACAGGTAGGCCATTGCTGGCTAAGAGCATACTTCTTAGAAAGGTTTCACATGAACCCTTACTGTAGGAGGACGAATCCCTTAACTGAATGATGGCTGCTTCCTTATCAGATCCCTACCCTTTCTGATGTCACCCTGAAGCTTTGGCATATAATTGAGTTGAGCTGGCTCACTTTTCTGAGTTACTGAGAAAAGCTTTTTTTCTTTGATTTTTTTTCCCCAATGCTATGGTATATGCTCACACACATGCTAGACATTCCAAAACATTTCCTATGAAGCTGTTCTTCCTCCCATTCACGTTCCCCAGGTGCCTGCTTACAAGAGACATTTCTGTTGTTTTGTTTTTACTTCCTTCTCTCCATCTCCATCCTCAGAGATTCACACCTGACCTTTCTGTGATTCTTTTAAAAATATCTAATCATATTGTTTTTGAACTTTAAGAGTCTGTTTTTCAGGAGGATGGATTGTGGTCCCTATAGAGATAAGAACTCCACTGGAAGAGAACAGAGTCAACTAACCTGGGGCTCTCAGAGACTGTACCACCAACCAAAGAACACACAAGGGCTGGGCATAGACCTACCCAGTCAAATGCAGCAGATGTGTGGTTTGGGATTCAAGTGAGTCCTGAACAACTAGAGCAAGGGCTAACCCAAAATTGTTGCCTATACTTGCTATATGCTCTTCTAATTTGAATGACTGGCCTGGCCTCAGAGGGAGAGGAAGAACCTAGCCCAGCAGAGACAAGGTGTCAGGGTTAAAGGATAACCAGGGTGGACATCACTTGCTCAGAGGAGAAGGGGGGTGGGCTAGGTGGACGAATTGTGGCAAGGGGTGACTGGAAGGGGGACAGTAAGTAGGATATAAAGTAAGTGAGAAAAATAATAAAACACACATACACACAATTATGTTCTTAAATTCTTTTATCATAAAGACTAAGAAAAGTCCCCAGTTAATATATGATACTCTAAATAAGATTCCCTTAAAATCTACATAACTATGTTCTCATAGTAGTAACTTCTTAGAATGTTTAGAAGACTTATTTCTATGAAACGTAGAAAGTGCGTGAAAACATACTTCAACTTAAACCATGCGTTATAAGGTAAGTTTTTGGTTTTTTCTCTAGTATTTAAGACTATGTATAATTATTTTTAATCCTATTTTGAAAGCTTATATTTGATTCTGTATGATCCAAAATTGTATGAATATTATTTACTTCAAAATTTTCATCAAATGCATTTCCTATGATAGATTTGAGATCCTCTAACACCATGTTTGTCTTCTTATAATAGAAGGCATTACTAAAGATTTTAGCCTAAATCAGTTTTTCAGCAAAGCAACAAGGGAGGCTCAGCAACCCATCCGAATAAGTAAATTAAAAAGATAAGTAGTGCTGAAAATCAGAGAAATTAAGTCTACTCAGTAAGGCTACATTTGAAAGAAGAACCATAAAGAAGGCAGTAACTTCAGGTAGTCTTTCTAGAACTGACATGAGAATTAAGTTTTTAAATAGCAGGCAGAGGTGATCATCATTAATCAGTGCTGGTCCAGAGGTAGCCTAGTTCATAACTAGCTCATCTTTTCCTTCAGTTTTGGCCATTCAGAATGTTAGTTAATATGTTAATTATTGAGAGTGCATATTGCTGTTATTGATAATTTTCCTCAGCTAGGCTTTATATATGCAAGTTTCAATGTTCCTGCAATTCAAGGTGACTCAAAGAAAAGATTAAGGACATTGACTTATCTCTGTGACTTCAGTTAAATTATTAGCACAAAAGGAACATGTCAAAAACTAGCCTCATCTTGGAGAGAGGCTCTGAGAGAAGGGGTGTCTGGGAGCAGATAGAGAAAGGAATAGATGTCAAATTGTGAGTCCAAAATGGCAGCAGCCTAAATTCTGCTTAGATGGCTTTCCAGACATCTCTCTCTCTCTCTCTCTCTCTCTCTCTCTCTCTCTCTCTCTCTCTCTCTCTCTCTCTCTCTCTCCATGTGTGTGTGTGTGTGTGTGTGTGTGTGTGTGTGCATTCTTCTTTGCTCTAAACAGCGCTTCCTTGCTATTTGAAAAACTCTCTCCTGGGTAAAACAGGTTGCTCTGCTAGTAAAAATTCTAAAAGCTACCTGGATAGCTTATGGGTTTTCTGACCCAAGTCAGAAAAGCTGCTATAAAAATTATTGGCTCTTCGGATCAAGACAAATATCCTGCTAAGAAGACATTCTTGAGGAGCTGTTTTGCTGTCCAGAGATCTCCAGAGAGTTCAGTTCTCATTAGAGAAAAGTCTAAAGCTTTCTGCTAGCACATCTCATGCAGATCTAAAGCTCCCGTTTTGTTTGTTTGTTTTTTGTTTTTTTAACATGTCAATTCGGTTATTTATTCCAGGTTTCCTTTTGCTTATCCAATAAATCAGCATCCGGTGACTCTAGCACTTTGGTTCTTAGAAAACAGCAAGTACACGTCACATTTTCTTTTAACATTGCAAAAGAATTCAGAAGATATGCCTGCCTCAGCTACACATAGATGCTTGGGTAGCTGCATGGAACACCATTCTGAAATGACCATTTCTACCACACCAGGGCTTAAGCTTGCAATGTCCCAGGCTGACTTAGAACTCAGGAATATGCCTGCCTTTGTGTCTTTCTGACAAGCTGGCTCATTATTGCAGCTGCTTCCTTCATTTAGATTCTTCTTCTTTTTTTCTATATTTTTTGTTTACATTCCAAATGATTTCTACTTTCCCGGTTCAGGTTTACCCCTGCCAATAAGACCCAGAAGCCCTCTTCACTCTGCCCATTCCCCAATCACCCACCTTCCCAAGCTTTTTTGCATTTTGCATTTTCCTTCACTGTTAAGTCAATGCTTTCTGTGGTATCTTTGGCATCTGAGATTCTTTCTTCTATTTCTTGTATTCTGTTGTTGATATTTGCATCTATGGTCCCTGATTTCTTCCCAAGGTTTTCTATCTCCAACGTTGTCTCCCTTTGTGATTTCTTAGTTGATTCTACTTCTGTTTTTAGATCCTGGATGGCTTTGCTCAGTTCCTTCACTTGTTTGTTTGTGTTTTCCTGTAATTCTTTAAGAGATTTTTGTGTTTCCTCTTTCGTGACATCTACCTGTTGACCCAAGTTCTCCTGTATTTTCTTAAGTGACTTTTGCATTTCCTCTTTATTGACTTCTATCTGTTGACCTATATTCTCCTGAATTTCTTTAAATGATTTTTGTGTTTCCCTTGTAATGGCTTATACCTTTTGATCCATTTTCTCCTGAATGTCTTAAAGAGATTTATGTCTTTCTTGTGTTCCCCTAACAGCATCATGACCAGTGATTTTAAATCCAAATCTCATTTTTCTGGTGTGTTGGGGGTATTCAGGACTTGCTGTTCTTGAAGAATTGGGTTCTGATGCTGCCATATTGCCTTGATTTCTGTTTGTAATGTTCCTATGTTTGCCTTTTGCTATCTGGTTATGTTTGGCTTTAGTTGGTCCTGTTGTGGCTGTCTTGTGCTTGAACCTCCTGTAAGCCTATATGACTATTTCTGCTCCTCTGGATGACTGGGTTTCCCCTGGCAGAGATTGCTGATGAGTTGCCCTACACTTGGGTGATGTTGGAGCCCTTGTGTGCTTTGTCTCAAGCAATGTTATACTCGGGGTTGTCTCTGTGTACCTGGAGCTGCCTGTCCTGTCAGACTGGGAGCAAAGATGGTGGATGGGAAGCCCTCTACATGCTGATTACCCTGCAGGGCAAATGACCCATGACAGGCTGGCACATAGATGATCCACAGAGGTACCCAGGTCTTGGGCACAGGCAGAAGCCTGATGGTCTTTGTCCCAAGCAATGTTAAACTCAGGATATATCTGTGTATCTGGAGCTGCCTGTCCTGTCTGTCTGGAAGCAAAGATGGTGGTGGGCTCCTTTAGATTCTTGAAGCCCCTCATAATTCATATTGTAGCCTTATATTTAACATAGTTAAGAAATAAATATATTCCTTTATTCCTAGGAACTGAATAGAAAGTTCTCAGAAATTTAGTAGTGTTGGAATAATTTCATTATCCCTGAGAAGAAAAATACTGTTTTATAAAGTGAGCAATATGTCCATTTTCAGAGATGTAGAGAATCTTTAACATTACTGTTAAAAAGCTAGCCAACAGGTGTAAAGGTTATTGATATGAATTTTTCCTGCAACATATAAAATTAATAACTAAAAATATTGAAAATTCAGAAATCTGATTGATGACCAGAATATAAGATCTAAGCTATATCTCTTCTCTTGGGTGTTGCCATGACATTCTGATTTGCCTAAAATATTTTATGGTTGATACAAAGAAAAAATACAGAACTTTGTTCTATCCCTTGAGAGTTAATCCAAATGGGTCTATCAATCAGTTGGATAGTAAAATGCTAGTCAGGAAATGTCTATTCAATAAACTTTATAACATTGTGCACAGCCCATCTAAACATATAATTTAGCACAATGGTCTAAATAGTCACTTCCTACTATCAATTCATGAGAGTGTTCTGTTCTTCATTAAAAGTTTGGCCACTTCTCATACATACCCTGGAGAGTACCCAAAGTTATCTTGTATTAAATGACACTTATATTCTATGCCAAGCTTTGTGAATCTCATCTGCTTCTTTGCTATGTAGCATCAGAAGAGTTCATACCATTCAATATTCAAAGAACTGCTGCTCAAGAAATACATATTTATATTGATTGGTCCATCAGCTACATTGTAGCAATACATTTACATTTAGTTTCTCACAGGCTTTCTTCCACCCCACTCCCCAAAACCCAATACACACACACACACACACACACACACACACACACACACATACACCTTTCATGGACACCAGCTTAACTTGACCAACAATATACAGTAAGACCACATATAAAATCTCTTATCATGGCTGAGCAAGGCAACTCAGTAGAAAGGAAAAACTTCCCAAGAGCAGTCAAAAAAGCTAGAGCTCCCAGATACTAAACCACCAACCAAAGAGTATACATGGAGGATTCCACAACTCCAGGTAAATTTGTAGCAGAGGAAGTCCTTATCTGACATCAATAAGAGGGGAGACCCTTTGTTCTATGTAGACTTGATGCCCCAGTGTAGGGGATGCTAGAGAGGTGAGATGGGAGTAGGTGGGTGGAGAAATATTCTCATAGAGGGATGTGGAAGGGCAGAAAGAGGGGATGTGATCAGGGGTTTGTGGAAGGATAACTAGGAAAGGGGATACCATTTAAAACATATACGGATTTAAAAAAATAAAAAAGAGCCAGAGATATGCCTTCAGTACTTTAGTTCAGTCCCCAGGCAATGCTCTTCTAGTGTCTTCAACCACTCTGAACCCTACAGTTCCTGCTTCCTCTCTTCTGTGACATTCCCTGAGCTCAAAAGGGAGAAAAAGCTCCAACCTGAGCTTTCTTTCTTTGCCTAATATTTGACTGTTGATTTTAATCACACATATTAAACATTTTCATACCCTCAGTTAAAATTATAATCCTCAAACTAGTTAATTTTCCTATAAGACAGCACTTAATAGAAAAATATGTAAAACAGGGAGCCAGCTATCTATTGACAGATCCTTTAAGTTTCTTAAAGGATATAATTCTTTAATTTTGACCATTGGTTTTTTCCCTATTCCATGTATTACAGACTTATCAGCCTATTATAATAAAATATTCTCCAAGTAGAATTTTATTAATATTTCTGCATATGTAAAACCTAGCTTGATGCCCAATCCAAAGTCAAATTAATTACTTAATTATTCAGTTTATAATCTTTAATTCAGATATTAGGACTTTCTTATATCTACATTAAAACAGCTTTTAATGTAAAGAAAATAAGGGAGAGTTTACATTGTATTCAAATATGAATATCATTGGCTTGGAAATACACTTTCATCATCATCATTTCATTATTTTATTTATTTACATAGCAAATGTTGTTCCCTCCCTCTCCCCTCTTACAGAGTTCTTTTTCATCTCTCCCTCCCTCTTGCCCCTGAGAGGATACCCTCCTCCCTAGCATCTTCTCTCCCTGAGGCATCAAGTCTCTATAGCATTAGATGCATCCTTTTTTGACTAAGGCCAGACAAGTATACTTATGTACCATATATGTGCATGGGACCTTGGACGACACTGTGTATGCTCTTTGGTTGGTGGTTTATTCTCTGTGAACTTCCAAGGGTCTGGGTTCTTTGACATTGCTGGTCTTCCTATGGGGTTGCCATCCCCTTCAGCTCCTTCAATCCTTCCCCTAACTCTTCAATAGGGCTCCCCAACCTCAGTCCAATGGTAGTTGTATCTGTCTCTACTCAGAGGTGGAGCCTCTCAGAGGATGGTCATGCCAGGAAACTGCCATACATGTCCTTTGGGTATGGGTTAGCTCACTCAGGTTGATAGTTTCCAGTTCCATGTGTTTGCCTGTTTTTAATAGCTGAAGAGTATCCCATTGTGTAAATGAACATTTATTATAACTATTCTTTGGTTGAGGATGATCTGGATTGCCTCCAGTTACTGATTATTATGAATAATGCTCCCCAAGAGCAGAATTAAACTTTCAAATAGAATATGGACATCATGAGTTTTGCGGGCTAATGGATGGAACTCGAAAATACCATGCTGCATGAGGTAACTTAGATCCAATAGGATATGCATGGTATCTATTCATTAATAAGTGGATATTAGCCAAAAAATAAAAATACCGAATACGCAAGATACTATCCATAGAACTCAAGAAGGTTAACAAGCAGAAGGGCCTAAGTGAAGAAGCTTCAATCACACTTCAGAGGGAGAAGAAAATAATCATAGCAGGCTCAGTGAGTGAGGTGTATGTGTGTGAGAAGGGAGTGGGAAGGGAAAGGGGGAACATGATTCCTCAAAGCGGATCAGAGGTGGGGGACAGGACCCCTCAGAGCTTCCAGAAACTAAATGTAAACTACTACATTTTTGTTGAAGACAACACTTAATGGAAAAAATTTAAACAGAGATCTAATTGTATGTGTATATGGCTTTATTAGAGTGTTTTATAAACTGTGGTTTGGCTCATCCAATAGTGTCTGTCTCCTAATGGAAAGATCAGGATTCTAATATCTTTTCAGATCACACAGCTGGACAGCCTAGATGGTGTTCAGTCTATATTAGAATCTTGCCAGAAAGAGAGGAGTAAAGCAGGTGAACAGCAAAAGCTGATTTCCTCAACGGCATTTTATGTGAGCAGTTATAAGAATGTGTAGTCCAGATGCTCCTTTTGTGACCTCAAAGAATCTAGACAATCTGGATTTAAGGTGGGTCTTACCATATCAAACGATCCAATCAAGAAAAATCTATCTCAGGTGTGCTCACCTGCTTGAATTTTAATTGATTCCAGATGTACTAATCAGAAAACATAGGTGAGCAATGACAGGAACTAAAATTAGCCCATGATAATTTCACTCTGCTCTGCCATATTTTATCAAACCTTTAACACAGTGCAGTTTCTTCTTCCTCTGTGGTGTTCACACTGACATTTACATTTTCATTATTCTTGGAGAAATGACCATCCATTGAATGCATTGACTATTATTTTAGCTTTTTATCTTAGTTGCTAGGACTTTCTTGGGATGCAAATGTGGAAAAGAGTCAGAATGACTAAATGCTTTTAAAGAGAAAAATCTGTCATTCTGAAAGTTTCCCCAAACTGTCTACCATGGCTGGGAGAATAAGTTCCAGATATTAAATATATTATAGGTATTTATGCTTAAAAGGTGGCTTGAACCTCTAATGTATTATAGTATTTTGATATGCAGCATAGTCACTCACCATGAACAAATAAGACACTAGATCATATATGTGAAACAAATTTTATTTGGGAAGGGTTACATATAAGAAGCTCACAATACTTAAGAAAATGCCAATTTCTAGGGTAAACCCCATACTCCAGCTAGCTAACTGTTTAAAAGAATGTTATTGCTTACAACACATATAGATAATTATTCACAACACATATATAATTATATTAATTGTATTATGTAATATATTGTAATATCTCCATAGATGCGCAGTGGAGGCAGAGGCAGCTGAGGGATAATTGGAAAGGCAATGTGTCCAATAGTAGTAGAATCTTAAAAAAGGAATGTGTATTGTACAGATGTCTATGCAGATATTATTTAGGATATAGTAAAATGAGCTGTTAAATATTTTCAAGGTGTGCTTTGATGAGGCCTGTTAGAAATATTCTTTAAGCAGATTAGTGAGATACATTTTGTAGATATTACTGAGACTCATTCCATACTCTTAATAATGCTGTAAGCTTGATGCAGTTCACAGTATTCATAATTAAGGACATATGCACCATCTTGTGATCATATAATTCAAATCATATTTTTCCCTGAAGCCAAAAATATAGACAGAATCACAAACCTGAATTGTATGCATTATTTGAGATACCCCCAACTCAATATTTTTAGACTCCAGCAATTAGCTTAGCACCGAGTCACTGAGTAATTTGCCTTTCAGCCCTCAGCTTGAGACCTTTGGTCTCAAGAGATAGCCCACCTTGCCCCAGGAACAACTCACTACATTCTTGACACATCTGATGACTGACCCAATGTTTAACTATACAATGCCCCAAAGATGTTTGCTCCAGATAATCTATAACCTTCTGTTAAGACATGAACTTTAGCCTACTTCCCTGTTCCTTATGATGAATGTTTACTCAAGATAATCTGTAACCTTCTGTTAAGATATGAATTTGCACCTACTCCTTATGATTTTTCCTTTATATACCCCAGCTACTATTACTGGGGGTCGATGTACTCTAACCCTGTGCGGTTATGAGATGGCCCCAGTGCAGTGGTTTCTCCTGAATAAACCTCGTGTGTTTGCATCAAGAACGGTCTCCTGTGAAATCCTTGGGTGTCATTTTATCCCAAGATTTGAGTGAGGGTCTCCCCTCTTTGGGGGTCTTTCAATTGAATTACCTTTGAATTAACAGGCCATCAGAATCTATGGTTGCGCTCTAAGTCACAAGCCAGTTACTGACAGATACACTGATTACCTTATTTCCCTCTTTTCTTCATATACCTGTTTTTATTCTCATTGTGTTATTTTACTTGTTCCCTACATTTTATGAAGTGAGCATAGTTACATGACATTTTTTCAGATATATGCTACCCTTTAAAACTATAAGTTTTTTTCAAATTCACATTTACTTGGTTTTTCAATATAGGATGTACTTCTAGTTACTGTAATAAACTGAGTCTTTTTTCTATTGTTTTATTAAATTATTTTATTTATATTCCAAATGTTGGCCCCTTCCTGGTCGTCTCCCCAAGTTCTTCACCCCGTCGTCCCTCCTCCACTTTGTTACTTTTTATTGGATATTTTCTTTATTTACATTTCAAATGTTATACCCTTTCCTGGTTCTGCCCCATAATCCCCCAGAAATCCCCTATCCCATACCCTCTAAGCCTGCTTCAATGAGGGTGTTCACCACTCATACACACACTACCACTTCCCTGCCCTGGCATTCCCTACACTGTGGTTTCAAGCTTGCTTAGGACCAAGGGCCTTTCCTCCCATTGATGCCCCACAAGTCCATTCTCTGCTGCATATGAAGCTGGAGCCATGGGTTCCACCCTCTTTGGTTGGTGGTTTAGTCCCTGGGAACTCTGGGGGTACTGCTTGGTTCATATTGTTGTTCTTCCTACAGAGTTGCAAACCCCTTCAGCTCCTAATGTCCTTTCTCTAGTTCCTCCATTGGGGACCACATGATCAGTCGAATGGTTGGCTGTGAGTATCCACTTCTGTATTTGTCAGACGCTGACAGAGCCTCTCGGGAGAGAGGTACATTGGGCTTCTGTCAGCAAGCACCTGTTGGCATCCACAAAAGTGTCCCTTCCCCCTCTAGCATAGAGCTGAACTTTTCAGCCTCTGCTCTCAGCCTGTGATATTCCTGGCCCTTGGTCTTTAGAGAACAATACAGGTCCTGCTCTCACCTGGAAGCCATGTGGAAGTATTCCAGATCTGCTAGACTTGAAGTATGCTGATCTTAGCAGGCGAACTGCTGAGATCGAAGCCAGCCAGTTCTAGGACTTCACCTTGAAGCAGGAGGGGGGAGGGGGGCGCTGTCCTTGCAAGCTATATATTTACTACCATTTATTAAAGTCTCAGTCTTGATCAGCAAAAGTCGTCCTGACTCAGTTCTCTATCACTGCCCCCCATAAATCACCAGGATTCTCTTTCAGGCCTCCAGTTCACCTGTTGCTGCAGGCAGCAACACAAAAGAATATGAGAACTGTATATGGGATGGATCCCCAGGTGGGGCAGCCTCTGGATAGCCTTTCCTCCAATTTCTACTCCATACTTTGCCACCATATTTCCTCCCTTGAGTATTTTTTTCAGCCTTCTAACTTAGAAGGACCAAAACACCCACACTTTGGTCTTCCTTCATGAGTTTTATGTGGTCTGTGAATCATATTTTGGGTATTCCAAGCTTTTCAGCTAATATCCACTCCATGAATGCATAACATGTGCATTTTTTTTTTTGGAGATTGGGTTAACTCACACAGGATGATATTTTTTAATTCCATCCATTTGCCTAAGAACTTCATGAAGTCATTAATTTTAATAAGTGAATAATACTAGATTGTGTAAATGAACCACATTTTCTGTATCTATTCCTCTATTGAAGTACATTTGGGTTCTTTGTAGCTTCTGATTATTATAAATAAGGGTGCTATGAATATAATATAGCCTGTGTCCTTGTTATATTTTGGAACATCTTTTGGGTATATGCTCAGGAGTGGTATAGCTGGTGTTCTGGTAATAATACTATGTCCAGTTTTCTGGGGAATCACCAGACTGATTTCCAGAGTCGATGTAACATCTTGCAATCCCACCAGCAGAGGAGTGTTTCTCTTTCTCCACATCCTCATCAGCATCTGATGTCACCTGAGTTTTTGATCTTAGCCATTCTGACTGGTGTGAGGTAGAATCTCAGGGCTCTTTTGACATGCATTTCCCTGATGACTAAGGATGTTGAACATTTCTTTAGGTGCTTCTTGGCCATTTAATATTTCCCAGTTGAGAATTCTTTGATTAGCTCTGTGCCACATTTTTAAAATATTTTTATTTTCTATATTCTTTGTTTACATTCCAAATTATTTCCCCTTTCCCAGATCCCCCATCCCCATATGTCCCATAAACCTTCTTCTCTCCATCCCTTCTCCAATCACCTCCCTCCTTTTTCTCTGTCCTTATATTCCCTTCCAATGCTAGATCGATCCTTTCCAGGATCAGGACCCTCTCCATACTTCTTCATTGGTGTCATTTGTTATGTAATTTGTGCCTTGGGTATTCAGGGCTTCTGGGCTAATTAATATCCACTTATCAGAGATTGCATTCCATGTGTATTCTTTTGTGATTGGGTTACCTCACTTAGGATGATATTTTCCAGATCAAACCATTTGCCTAAAAATTTTGTGAATTCATTGTTTTTTTTAATATGGTTATTTGGTTTATTAGGTTATCTAGAATCTATCTTCTTGCATTCTATGGATATATTGGTTATTAGCTCTCTATCAGATGTAGGGTTCAGAAAGATCTTTTTCCAATCTGTTGTTTGCCATTTTGTCCTGTTGAGAGTGTCCTTTGCTTTAGAGAAGCTTTGCAATTTTATGAGGTTCCATTTGTCTATTTTTGATCTTAGTGCATAAGCACATTAAAGTTCTTTTCTGGAAATTTTCTCGTGTGCCCACATGTTCAAGGTGTTTTCCCACTTTCTCTATTAGTTTCACCGTGTCTGGTTGTATGTGAAAGTCCTTGATCCACTTACACTTGAAGTTTTTACAAGTAGATAAGAATGGATCAATTTGCATTCTTCTACATACTGAACTCTAGTTGAACCAGTACTATTTGTGAAAGAGGTTCCATTTCCACTAGATGGGTTTAGCTCCTATGTCAAATAATCAAATGACCATTACTGTGTGGGTTCATTTCTGGGTCTTCAATCTATTCCATTGATCTACCTGCCTGTCTCGTTACCAATACGATACAGTTTTCATCACGATTACTCTATAATACTGTTTGAGGTCAGAGATGGGAGACCAGAAGTTTTTTTATTGGTGAGAATAGTTTTGGCTACCCTGAGAATTTTGTTATTCCAAATCAATTTGTTAGTTGCTCTTTCTAATTCTGTGAAGAATTGAGTTGGCATTTTGATGGGAATTGCATTGAATCTCTAGATTGCTTTTGGCCAGATGGCTACTTTTACTATATTAATCCTGCCAGTCCAGGATCATGGGAGAGCTTTCTATCCTCTGAGATCTTCCTTGATTTCTTTCTCCAGACACTTGAAGTTCTTGTTATACAGATCTTTCAATTGCTTGCTTAGAGTCACAACATTATAAATAGGTTGAAAAAATACCCAAGGTTAGTTGTTCCTTCAATGAGGTGTTGGTCACCTGAAAGTACAACACTTACTCCTTCTTTAATACAAAAAATACAGGTCTGACCTTCCTTTGAAGCTTCTCTACAACGTAATTAAATAATCATTTAAATAATCATTTCTTAAACAAATTTTTTATTCTATAATCTAAAACATTTGAAAAGTTTATAGCAGACATAAGATGATTCCAAAAAATGGACCCTATTCTTTTCCATTTAAGGAAGTTTTCCTTGAACAATACTGATACCTTATATATTAGTAAATAATTACTTTAAAAGTATATGGTCAAGTAATATCTATACAGAAAATAATACTCATTACTCCCAGGATTGAGTCATATATCATGCTTCTATCAGTGCCCTTATTATCAATATGCAATGAATATTTTTAACAAACACATGTAGTATGATAGGCTACATAAGAGATGGTTAGCTTTTAACATTTAAGTGTTCTCTTTACTAACTTACTTGGTGTTAACACAGGTAGGAAAAAGTCATTTAGGATTTTAAGGAAATTTAAAGCTTTGTTCTTTCAGCCATTATTGAGTGTGATATTGGCAACAGGTAGTATAAGCAAGTATGACATTCTATTCATATTTCAGTTAAAATATCTCTGTATTTACTGTAATACAGAGATGATACTGTGTTTAAATATTCTTGAGTTATAAGACACTCTAAATATTTGTAAAATCTGCAGTACCTAGTGTAAACTTGATGATTGGTGTTTAATCTGAATTAAACAAAAAAGAAAAATCCAACCAACAAACAAAACCACCCCCATTAAATCAACAGGAAATTTGAAACAGGTGCTGAAATCATCATACAAGCAAACTGAAAGCCAAGAGAATGAGACAAAGGACCGGAGAGATAACAGGAATTATGTAGTTAGCAGAATAGCAAACTGACAAGTACATGTCAACCATATTAACAATTAAAAGTGGTAGAGATTATGTTTCAAAATTTCAGATAGCATCAGTTAAAGGAAAAGAAGCTGTGAATTTGAAAGAAAGCAAGAAAGTACATGGAAAGGCTTTGATGAAAGAAAGCAAAGAGGAAATGATGTAATTATATTAGAATCATAAAAAATATGTATTAAAACAAAATGTATAGTTTCATATAAAATGTATTATAAATATTGAAATTTTCACATTATCAGATTACATACAAAGCTAAATGTAAACAATATGCCCTCTCCAAGAAAATCCTTCATTAAATTAAAAAAATACTAACATGCTTATAGTAAGAGCTTAAAACAATACACTAGGAAAGCGAACGTATTTGAGAGATACAGTGAATTTTCATGGTCAGATGAAGTAGATGTAATCTTTGTAAGTAAAGAAGATACAAAATATACAGTAAAGTAAATGGTTACTTTACTAAGAGTTTACATATAAATTATAAAAACCCATTAAACCTTGAATTGCAGGAAATAATATTAGTAGAAGAAAAACCAGTTGAAAGAAAGGATACTAATATCAATTGAAATTATTAGAATTATAATCATCTATGCAATGTAAAGAAATACAGTTCATGGTGTGAACTATTACTTAGAGCAAGTTTCACCCAGCAACAAGAATATGCATTCTTTTCAGGTATTCAAGGGTCATTTCTAGAATTAATCATATACAAGACCAAGAAACAAGTCTCAATGAATCTGAAACTATTTAAATTAAATCCTACTGAGTACTTTTTCTACAACGAAAAACATTAATTTGAATTTAACAGTGGGATGGATCTGAGGAAGTTGCACAAAACAGTTCTGAATAATCCATGCAAGGAAAAAAATCACAGGGGAAATTGAAACCATTTTGCACTGAATTAAAAGAAATAAATATAGCTCAGCCACATTTTTGCAATGATTTCAGTTTTAATATATAAAATAACTTCATGAAAGGTAATTCTTATCTATGAAAGAAGAATCGTAAAGTACCACATTAAGTTTACATTTCTGAAGCAAGATACAAAACCAACTACCATAACACACACAAAATAAAGGAACAGTAAAGATTACAACAGAAATTAAATGGAAAGAATAAAATAGAAGTTAACTTAGGAGAACAGAATTCAACCTCTGGATAGAATACCAAAGATGGTAAACTTTTTGCTATATTGGAGGAGAAAAATATTTGTTATCAATTTGAGAAAGCTCTACTCATTTAGATTTAGGATACCTCCATAGAAATACTGTTATAATTAAGAATAAAAGACCAATTTCATAAAATTAAAAAGGTTTCATAAGAAAACATATTGACAGTAAAGAGCAAGAAGAAATAAAAAGAAAAATTAGATTATATAACTCTTTTAGCAATGGAATGAACATTAAAATATTCCTACAAGGAAATTACAGACAGGTCAAGGATTCAATTCCATTAAATATCATAACAATAAAGAACATCTAATAAGCACTTCTGCTGCCACCTGCCCCTTCTACTGCAGTAGACCCTTGCCAAGTCTGCCACAATGAAGACCCTATCACTTGATACTTCCTGTAGAACCAGCCACATGCAGGGCATTTGAGAGAACAGGAATCCCAGGAATACAGATAAACAGGCTTGCAGGACAGATAAGCCACAGTCAGAAACAGCAAGACCAGCTAACACCAGAGATAACTAGATGGCAAAAGGCAAATGCAAGATCATTGCCAATAGAATCAAGGCAACATGACACCATCAGATCCCAGTTCTCCCACAATAGCAAATCCTGGTTACCCCAACACATTGGAAAAGTAAGAGCTAGATTTAAAATTATATCTCATGATACTGATAGAGGAATTCAAGAAGGATATAAATAACTCCTTTCAAGAAATACAGGAAAATATGGGTCAAAAGTAGAAGCACTTAGAAAGGAAACACAAAATTCCCTTAAAGAAACACAGGAGAACATGTGTTAACAAGTAGACACCCTTAAAGAGGAAACACAAAATCCCTTAAAGAATTTCAGGAAAACGCAAACAAGTGAAGGAACTGCACAAAACTATCCAGTATCTAAAAATTGAAGGAGAAAACTAAAGAAATCACAAAGTGAGACTTCTCTAGAGATAGAAAATCTTGGAAAGAATTCAAGAGTAATAGATGTAAGCATCAACAACAGAATACAAGAGATAGAAGAAAGAATCTCAGATGCTGAAGATTCCATAGAAAATATTGACTCAACAGTCAAAGAAAATGCAAAATGCAAAAACCTGTAACCCAAAATATCCAGGAAATCCAGTACACAATGAGAAGACCAAACCTAAGGATTATAGATATAGAAGAGAGCAAGACTTTACAAATTAAAGGCCCAATAAATATCATCAACAAAATTATAGAAAAAAACTTCTCTAATCTAAAAAAAGAGATGCCCATGAACATATAAGAAGACTACAGAACTCAAAACAGACTGGACCAGAAGAGAAATTCCTCCCATCACATAATAGTCAAAACACCAATTGTGCTAAACAAAAAAAGAATATTAAAAGAAGTAAGGGGAAAAGGTCAAATAACAGACCTATCAGAATTACACCAGTCTTCTCAGCAGAAACTATGAAAGTTTGAAGATCCTGGGCAGATGTCATACAGATTTTAAGAGAACATAAATGTCAGCCCAGACTACTGTACCCAGCAAAATTCTCAGTTACAAAGAAAGAGAAAACAAGACATTCCATGACAAAAGCAAATTTACACAATATCTTTCCACAAATCCACCTCTACAAAGGATAATGGGTATAAAATGCTAACAGAAGGTGGGAAACTGCACCTAAGAAAAAGCAATAAAATAATCTTCTTTCAACCAATCCAAAAGAAGATAGCCACACAAACTAAATTCCAACTTTATCATTGAAAATAACAGTAAGCAACAATTACTTTCCTTAATGTCTCTTAACATCAATGGTCTCAATTCCTCCCAAAAAAGACATAGACTAATAGAGTGGATATGGAAACAGGACTCAACATTTTGCTGCATATAAGAAACCCACCTCAGTGACAAAGAAAGTAACTACTACAGAGTCAAAGGTTGGAAAAACATTTTCCAAGCAGATGGTCCCAAGAAACAAGCTGGAGTAGCCATTCTTATATCAGACAAAATCAACTTTCAACAAAAAGTTGTCAAAAAAGATAATGAGGGACACTTTATACTGGTCAAAGGAAAATTCTACCGAGGTGAACTCTCAATTCTGAACATCTATGCTCCAAATGAAAGGACACCCTCATTCATAATAGAAACTTTACTAATGCTCAAAGCACATATTGAACTCCACACAATAATAGTGAAGGAATTCAGCACCCCACTCTCAACATTGGACAAATCATCGAAACAGAAGCTAAACAGAGACATAGTAAAATAAATTGAAGTTATGGACAAACAGGATGCAATAGATATTCATAGAACATCCCATCCTAAGAAAAAATTATACCTTCTTCTCAGCACCTCATGGTATCTCCTCCAAAATTGACCAAATGATTGGTCACAAAATATTGAAATAATTCCATGTACCTTATCAGACAACCATGGCCTAAGGCTGGACTTAAGTTCAAAGAAAAACAATGGAAAACACATACACATGGATGGTGAACAATGCTCTACTCAATGATAGCTTGGTCAAGGAAGAAATAAAAATAGAAATTAAAGACTTTTTAGAATTTAATGAAAATTGGGACACATCATACCAAAAACTTACGGGACACAATGAAAGCTATGCTAAGAGGAAAACTGAGAGCTCTAAGTGCCCCCGAAAAGAAACTGGAAAGATGTTACACTAGCAGCTTAATAGTGCACTTGAAACCTCTAGAATAAAATGAAGCAAATACACCCAAGAGGAGTAGAAGTCAGGAAATACTCAAACTCAGGTCAGAAATCAACCAAATAGAAACAAAAATAACTATACAAAGAATCAACAAAACCAGGAGCTGGTTCTTTGAGAAAATCAACAAGATAGACAAGCCCTTAGCCAGACTAATCAGAGGGCATAAAAGTACTACCTAAATACTACTGAGATACATACAAGGTGCCAATGTTAAAACAGGATCAGATAAGCCATCTAAATAGTCCCATAATTCCTGTTGAAATAGAAGCAGTTGTTAAAAGTCTCACATCAAAAAAAGCCCAGGACCAGATGGGTTTAGTAAGCAATTCTACCAGATCTTCAAAGAAAACCTAATACAGATACTCTTTAAACCATTCCAAAAAGCAGAAATTCAATTAACACTACCCAATTCATTCTATGAAGCTACAATAACACTTATACCTAAACCGCACAAAGACCAAAGAAGGAAAGAGAACTTTCAGGCCAATTTCCCTTATAAGCATTGATGCAAAAATACTCAACAAAATTCTAGCTGGTAGAATCCGAGAATGCATCAAAATGGTAATTCACCACCATCAAGTAGGCTTCATCTCAGGAATGCAGGAAAGGAAATCCAATGTAATGGACTACATAAACTACATAAACAAACTCAAAGAACAAAAACCACATGGTCATTTCATTAGATGCTGAAAAAGCTTTTGACAAAATTCAGCATCCCTTCATGATAAAAGTCTAGGAGAGATCAGGAATTCAAGGCCCATATTTCAACATAGTGAAAGGAATATACTGCAAACCTGTAGCCAATATCAAATTAAATGGAGAGAAACTTGAAGCAATCCCACAAAAATTGGGGACCAGACAAGGCAGACCACTCTCTCTCAAGTACTATTTAATATAGTACTTGAAGTCCTGGCCAGAGCAATCAGACAGCAAAAGGAGGTTAAAGATATCCAAATTGGAAAGGAAGAAGTCAAAATATCACTATTTGTAGACAATATGATAATATACTTAAGCGACCCTAAAACTTCCACCAGAAAACTCCTAAAGTTGATAAACAACTTCAGCGAAGTGATTGGATATAAAATTAACAACTCGGTAGTGTTCCTATACTCAGAGGATAAACAATTTGAGAATGAAATTAGGCAAATCACACCCTTCACAATAGTCACAAATAATATTACAAATAATATTACATACCTTGGTATGTCTCTAACCAAGCAGGTGAAGTATCTGTATGACAAGAATTTCAAGCCTCTGAAGAAAGAAATAGAAGAAGATCTCAGAAGATGAAAAGATCTTCCATGCTCATGGATTGGCAGGATTAATATAGTAAAAATGGCCTCTTGCCAAAAGCAATCTACTGATTCAAGGCAATACCCATCAAAATTCCAATCCAGTTCTTCATAGAGTTAGAAGGAGCAATTTTCAAATGTATTAGGAATAACAAACATAAAAAACAAAACAGAAAAAAATATAGTGAAAACTATTTTCAACAATAAATGAACTTCTGGAGGAAATCACTATGACCGACTTTAAGCTGTCTTACAGAGCAATAGTGATCAAAAATGTAAGATACTGATACAGAGAAAGGGAGGAAGTTCAATAGAATATATTTGAAGACCCAGAAATTAACCCATATGCATACAGTCACTTGATATTTGACAAAGGAGCTAAAAACATGCAGTGGAAAAAAGAAAGCATTTTTAACAAATTGTCCTGGATCAACTGGAGGGCAGCCCCCCAAAAATGGACCCATTCTTATCTCCTTGTTCAAAGCTGAAGTCCAAGTGGATAAAGGACCTACACATAAAACCACACACTGAAGTTTATAGAGGAGAAAGTGTGTAAGAACCATGAACACATGGGCACAGGAGAAAATTTCCTGAATAGAACACCAATGGCCTATGCTCTAAGAACAATAATGGACAAGTGGGACCTCGTGAAACTGCAAAGCTTCTGTAAGGCAAAGGACACACTCAATAGGACAAAATGGCAACCAACAAATTGGGAATAGATCTTTACCAATCCTACATCAGATAGAGGGCTAATATCCAATGTATACAAAGAACTCAAGAAGTTAGATTCCAAAGAGTCATATAACCCTATTTATAAATGTGACACAGAGCTAATCAAAGAATTCTCAACTGAAGAATACCTGATGACTGAGAAACACCTAAAGAAATGTACAGCATCCTGTTATTATGGAAATGCAAATCAAAACAACCCTGAGATTCCACCCTATACCAGTTAGAATGACTAACATGAAAACGCAGGGGATAGCAGATGCTGGAGAGAATGTGGAGAAAGAAGAGCACTTCTCCATTGCTGGTGGGATTGCTAGCTGGTAAAACCACTCTGGAAATCAGGTTGTTGGTTCCTCAGAATATGGGACATAGTACTACCTGAGGACCCAGCTATACCACTCCTGGAAATATACCCAGAAGATGCTCCAATATGTAATAAGGACACATGCTCCACTATGTTAGTAGCAGTCTTATTTATAATATCCAGAAGCTGGAAAGTATCCAGAGGTCCTTCAACAGAGGAATGTTTATAGAAATTGTGATATATATACACAATGGAGTACTAGTCAGCTGTTAAAAACGACTTCATGAAATTCTTAGGCAAATGGATAGAACTAAAAGTGTCATCCTGAGTTAGGTAACCCAATCAGAAAAGAACACACATGGTATGCACTCCCTAATAATTGGATATTAGCCCAAAAAGCTCAAAATAAACAAGTTACAATTCACAGACCACTGGAAGCTCAAGAAGAAGGAAGACTGAAGTGGGGTTGTTTTGGTTCCTCTGAGAAAGGGAACAAAACACTCACAGGAACAATTACGGAGACAAAGTATGGAGCAGAGACTGAAGCAAAGGCCATTCAGAGACTTCCCTAGCTGGGGATTCATCCTATAACCAGTCACCAAACCCTGACACTATTATAGATGACAAGAAGTGCGTACCAAAAGGAGTCTGTAATGGTTGTCTCCAGAGAGGCCCTGCCAGAGCCTTATACATACAGAGGCAGTACTAGCACCCAACCTTATTGGAATGAGCATGGGGTCTCCAATGGAGGAGTTGGAGGGTGGTCTATAGGAGCTGAAGAGGTTTGCAGCCCCAAGGGAAGAACAACAATGCTGGCCACCTAGATGCCCCAGGACTCGCAGGGACTAAAACATCAACCAAGGGGTACGCATGGTTCCAGCCAAAGGTGTGGCAGAGGAATGCCTTGTTGGGCATCAGTGCGAGGAGAGGTCCTTGTTCCTGTGAAGGCACAATGAATTCCCCAGCATAGGGAAATCGAGAAGGGGGGGGGGGGTTAGGTGGGAGTGGGTCGGGTGGAGGGGTATATACTTGGAGGCAGGAGGTGTAAGGAAGGGTTGGGGGTTTTTTTGGGAGAGGGGAAACCAGGAAAGATTTTAGCATTTGAAATGTAAATGAATACATACAATAAAAATAATTAAAAAAACAGGAAGTTAGATGGGTAGCCAGGTGCATGGGAAGCTGGGAGGTATTCAGAAAAGGAAAAGAGTATGATTCAAATATATTGTGTAAAATTCTCAAAGTATAAATAAAAACATTTAACCCTCCAAAAATGTAATAAAAGTTCAAACATTTCCAGGCAATTTTCTCTAAGATATCAGAATTATTATGTCACTAAACTTCATAAATGTGCTACAAAAATTGAATTATTGCTCGATTTCTTTATGAATTCACCCAGAAGACCCTAACAAATTAACACAATTGTTCCCATAATGAATCCAAGGGAATCCACAAGGAGCCAAGTGCAAATTTGGTTCAGCATCTGAAAGTAGTTTAAGTTATATGCTAATTTGGTAGAAGAAAGTACAGAAATTTTAGAAGGGCAAGAAAAATACTGAGAAAGTTAACATCCACTCAACAGCAGTCAGCAACAAAGTCTGGACCATACAACCACTTAGCAGGTAAGGAGCAGAAAGAGTCTCTCCTACAGCATTCAAGATTATTAGGGGAAAATCCACACATAAGACAGCAAGCATGTGATTGCTTTATTCCCGAGATTAGAAGAAAGAAAGTGGTTCTCCCTAATCCCTGTGGCCTAGCAATTTATACCAAGATGTAGTTAGTGAAATATGCACCCTCCAAAAAAGGAACAAAAAGTAAAGACAATGAAAAATGTGTCAGTAGATCATACATAGTTATTTCTAATGTTCTTCATTAAAAATGAAAAAGATTAAGATCATACAATGTAAAGTAAATCTTTTTCAAAAATTTGTATTGTATTTTTCTATGTTCCTGTGTGTGTGTGTGTGTGTGTGTGTGTGTGTGTGTGTGTGTGTGTGTGTGTGTGAAAAGACATTAAAGAGGATGCTCAGAAATTTAGTCCTGTTTTTATAAACTAAAATGCAAGGGGATAAGAATATGGGGCTTAGAAATAAAAAAATATATACTAGGAAAACTTAAGCTTTAAATAAAAGTGAAAGGGTAGGAAAATACTGATAAATATACTTATACTTTTTGCATTTCAAATAAGTTAGAGTCTAACTTCTTGAGTTCTTTATATATTTTGAATATTATCTGTCTGATGTCGGTTTGATGAAGATCTTTACCTAATCTGTAGCTGCCATTTTGTCTTATGGAGTGTCCTTTGCCTTACAGAAGCTTTTCACTTTCATGAGGTCCCATTTATCAACTGTTGATCTTAGAGCCCAAGCCATTGGTGTTCTGTTCAGGAAATTGCATCCTGTACCAGTGTTATCAAGGACATTCCTCATCTTCTTTTCTATTAGATTTAGTCTATCTGGTTTCCAATCCCTGACACTATTGATACTCTATTATGCTTGCAGACAGGACCTAGCGTAAGTAACCTCTGAGAGGCTCTACCCAGTAGTGGATGTGAACAGATGAAAATCAGACATCAATGTGAGGAGAGGCCCTTGGTCCTGTGAAGGCTTGAAGATCCAATGTAGGGGAATGTCAGAAGAGGGAAGTGGGAGTGGGTAGGTTGGTGAGCAGGGGAAGAGGGGATGGGATAGGGGGTTTTCGGAGGAGCAACAAAGAAAGGGGAGAACATTTGAAATGTAAATAAAGAAAATATCTAATAATAAAAAAAAGAAAGAAAAACAAAAAGAAAAGACCCATATTAGATGGAGATCTGGTATTCCTGTGGAAGAGTTGCAGAGGGATTGAGGAACCTGAAGAAGATTAGGACTCCACAGGAAGACCGACAAGAATCAATTATCCTGGACCCAAATTGGGGGATCCTAGAGTCTGAATTAGTAACCAAAGACCAAAGAGGTTCAAGGCTCCTGGATTTATGTAGGGGATGTGCAGCTCATACTTCATTGGGTCCCCCAATAAGGGGAGGGGTGTGTGTCCCTGATTCAGTTGTTTGCCCGTGTATCCTGTTCCTCCTAGCTGGGCTTCCTTGTCTGGCCTCTGTGGCAGATGATATCCTAGTCCAGCAGAAAATCCATGTGCCAGGTGATGTGCCTGTGTGATACACAAGTGGGGAAGGGGCTCCTCTTCTCAGAGGAGAAGGGGAATATGTGGAGGAGCTGTGGAGTGGGTCTGGAAGGAGAGTGGGGCAGATATTGGGATGTAAAGTGAATAAATAAATTAATACAAACAATTTAGTATCTCAAAATGTAAAAAAAAAATAGAAAGAAAAATCAAAAGTAAAGTAAGAAACGAGAAAAGGAAAGAAAGAAAGAAAGAAAGAAAGAAAGAAAGAAAGAAAGAAAGAAAGAAAGAAAGAAAGAAAGAAAGAAAGAAAGAAAGAAACAAAAAGAGGCAGGTCATGATTGTTTTAAAGGTAATAACCAAAAAAATTATTTAGGAAAAAAAAGGTTGAGTGTGGGCAGTTAAAATATTCAGAATGCATCTTATGCTAATATAAAACTGTCTCAAAACAATTTCATTTAAATTATGCATCATGGTTCTCCCTTGTTCGTAGCTTCCAATTTTTGTACTGACTAGTTACAATGTCCTTCATTATGCAGGACTGTTGAACTGTTACATCTCCTTTTATACAAGACATATGAATAATTCCTCTTTATATAAATATCCTCTTATATATCCATCCCCATGTTTATATTCTCCTGCATTATCCTACCTCAAACAGTATATGGTGTGTTTGTGCAAACAAATGGACAATATCAAATGTAATCCTATTATCTCCCCACCATTTCATGACCCAATACAGACCACCATATATATGTACTCCATAAATTATATTACAACATTTTCCAAAAACGTCCTGCAGATGAGCACAGAGTGCTATTCAAACCGAATCTATACTGTAATTACCAATTTATTGAATTTGTTTGCACTTATTGAAATAGTTACTACTTTTTAATTCATTAGAACTTCTTTCTTTCCTTTCAGTTTCCCTTTTTCATGCACACTATCCCCACAGTTCCACGTGCAACACATAGTATCACTACTGCATACTCTGCCTCTACTAGCTTTGCCTAGTTGCTCTAGCACACAGCAGTCTTATTTGTTTTACAGCAGCAATATTACTGCTTTCCACTTCTAATTATAGTTGTGTGTGTGTGTGTTTGTGTTTGTGTGTGTGTGTGTGTGTGTGTGTGTGTGTGTAATGCTTCCTCATCTGTGTTTGGATGTTATTTTACCAATGAACTCCACAATTAAAAACACCTTTCCACTTGAAACACTATACATTCCCTTCCCCTTAATACAGCTGACATTATACATTTTTTTTTACTATTGCAGGACTTAGGAGACATCAAGTTTACATCAGAATGTATTCTCCAATTACTCTTCCAAATCTCTATCTTCTTTTAATTTCTTTTAATGAAATTTCTACTTAACATACCCTGTGACATTGCCTCTCCCTCTCTCCCAGTTGATTTTTCTTTTCTTTTCTTTTCCTTTCTTTTCCTTTCCTTTCCTTTCCTTTCCTTTCTTTTCTTTTCTTTTCTTTTCTTTTCTTTTCTTTTCTTTTCTTTTCTTCTTTTTCTTTGGCCAATTCAAAATGGATCTCTTATAATTATCAAAGGCATCATTTTCTCTACAAACTCTTATACATAACAGATGGTGAATAATCATTTAACTAATAAATGAATGAAACATTAAATGTAGTATTATTACTTTACTCAATTGAAGTCTGATGTTAAGTCCTATGAACCCTAGAATGCTGGTAAAACTATGTGCATGTTTTTAGACTCTGTCCAACTTTCTATGATTAAAACTATAAATTAAAGAAGCAACTTGCTGACACTTTGTCAGCATTCAATCAACTCCCCCAGTGATTATCTAATTTCTTCTCAAATAAATTTTCTCCTCCAACACTCCCTCAGGCAATGAGTTATGTAAACAGATGAACCTTGAACTGAATTCTGTAGGTCATTGGAGCTATTTAAATATGGAAAGAAATTAGAGCTTAAAAACATATAGTATTCATGTATATTTATACATCTGTGAACCTAGATGAAATTCAATGACATATCACATTTCCCATTGCCATGTTCCATATCATTATTTTATTTATCTAGCACAGGTAGTTAGGAGTTGTGAATTGGACATATTATCCATCATCAATAATTAATTTTTAGGTGGACCTATCCTCAAGCGACTGGGAATTTAGTATAAGATAAATATGCTTCAAGTTACATAGTTAAGCTATTGGATGCTAGAGAATGTATCAGGAAAAGATTATGAATGTTAAGAGTATCTTACTTTATATACAAAGAAATAAATAGTAATAATTGTATACACCACATAAATCTTAGAAATTGATAAAATATTAGCTATTAAATTAACTAAATAATTACATGCAGTATTAATCTGATGTTTCAGTGTTATTCCGTACCTCATGTACCTATGTATCTAGTCAAGGTACACAAACACTTGCAGAATACATTTAAATGTAGCAAAAAATTTAATATAAGTGGGGATATGGAATTATTAACTGAACCCGGATTGTTTAATATTTCCTTGTTTAGATTAATGTATTTCTAGGAATTTGAGGAAATGAAATGGCCTACCTTTTGACATTATCAATTGTCTAAGAGCTTCTTAATTTTTATTATTTACCTTCTAGAATGCTCTCACTACATGAAATATACAATGAATGTCAAAATATTTGTACAAAAATGATAAACTTAACATCATAAAGCTGTCATAACTTTATAAGTATTTCTTGTTTATTAAATTTATTTTATTTATAGAAGTGGCTCCTGGCATTTTAATAATTTTCTTCTACTTTAGTTAATTAATATAGGGTTCTGGGGAGATGGTTTAACAGTTAAGAGTGTTTGTTGCTCTAAAAGTAGGGTTTGCTTCCCAAGACCTACATGGTGGCTAACAACCATCTACAATTCCAGTTCTTCCTGGGGGTCCAATTCCATATTCTGACGTTCATTTGCAGGAGGCCAACACATGCTCCATATACTCTGCATTAAGTTATTCATATAAAGCAATCAAGCATGTAAATGCATAAATCTATCAAACAAATAAAACTATTAGTTTTGCACAAAATACTATCAAAAATATAAGTCACATATTGTAAAACCTGAATGATGCAGTATGAAGAAGTTGTAGAATATTGTAATTTGTTAAAGAAACTTTCTTATTTTTCTTATTTATATAACTTAAAAAAATAGCCAGGCCTGTTGGTGCATGCTTTTAATTCTAGCACCCAGGAAGCAAAAGCATGCTATCTCTGTGTGTTTGAAACCAGCCCTGCTCTAAAACGTTAGATCCAGGATAGCCAGAGCTACGCAGAGAAAACCTGCCACAAAATAAAACACTGTAAAATACAATAAAATAAAACACAGAATTACAAAATTTATACTCTCTGTAGGGGTGGTTCTGATGTTGTCCTGTTCCCTAATTTGTTCTTGGTTTGTCAATAAGGAAGCCATGGGTCAATTGCTGGATGGAAGGAATAGGCGGGACTCTCTAGAACCCTGGAAGAAAAGAGACAGACACAAGGAGAGGAGAGATATAGTTGACCATGTTCCAAGAAAGACAAAAGCCAAATAGCCATGTGAGATCTCAGGAGGGGCAGCAGCCTGTGGCCACTCCTACAGGTGGGTGGTCAGGGGTGTTTAGCAGGGACTAGGTATAAGGAAGAAACTAAAGTTTAGGGCAAATGGATGTGCAGAGATTAGAATATTCATAAGGTCAGTCTTTTCTAGGCGGGAGATAGTAGGGCTCAGGAATTCTCTCAGAAAGCAAATTGAAAGTGAGCAACCTGTTTGTGTGTGTGTTTGTGTGTGCATGTGTGCGCGTGTACGTGTGCGCGTGTATGTGTGCGCGTGCACGTGTGTGTGTGCAGCATGTGTGCGCGTGTACATGTACGTGTGCGTGTGCGTGTGCGTGTGTGTGTGTGTGTGTGTGTGTGTGTGTGTATGTGTGTGTGTGTGTGATTTATCTTTAGGTTCAAGGAAAGCTGGATAGGGACTGGTGGCGCTGCCTGTTTCTAGAGCTTAGGTGGGGTAGCAAAAGGTACATGTATCACATACAATATAAATACAAAGATTAGATATTTGGCCAATGTATTAAAACAGACTTGAAAGTAGTTTATATTTATAATTTTTTAAATATCACCGTTTAACTTCAACTTTCACTTACTGTATAATATCCAATAACTTCCATTTGTTCAAAAATGTAAAGAGTAAATATACAGAATTTTTCCTATTAATATGTAAGGCTCTAAAAAACTGAAAAACTTTCATCTGTGAAAACATGCAATAGGAAGTATCCTATTGTCTATAACTGGATGATAATAATAATTTTGTGAGAGAGGAGTTATCATAGAGAATTTACATGATTTACTTTCTAACACAATGGAAGATAATATATCTGAAAATACATACATACATACATACATACATACACATATGTACATACATACATAATAGACCCCCACCTACACATGAGTTAAACCATCAGGATCAGAAAGCAGAAGACAGCACACTGGAGTCATAGCAGTTTTAAGTAGCAGAATTTAATGGAAATCTTCTTTATTATTGCTTTTATTTATGTGTGTGTGTGTGTGTGTGTGTGTGTGTGTGCGTGTGCGTGTGCGTGTGCGTGTGCGTGTGTGTGTGTGTGTGTGTGTGTGTGTGTGTGAGAGAGAGAGAGAGAGAGAGAGAGAGAGAGAGAGAGAGAGGAGTGGCGAAGGGAGGCATTTTTGTACACAAGGACTAGAAAAGGTCATTGGATAGGTATAGTCAGAGTATCTGGTGGTGCAGTGGTGATCAGAAACCTTCCAAGTATCTGTGCTGGACTGAGATGTTTTACTTGAAACACTACTGTATCATCTAACTGTTTTAACTTCTTTCCACCAGAACAGATAATTCTGTTATATACATAACTGTGTAAGTGCTAGCACTAAATACCAACCTAGGTAATCCTATTTAAACACATAGATGCTTGAGGTGTTGATAATCTGCATCCCCTTATGAATGCCTTAAGTTATTTCTTTTTTTCTTTTTTTTATTCGATATATTTTTTTTACATTTTAAATGATTTCCCCTTTTCTAGCCCCCCACTCCCCGAAAGTCCCATAAGCCCCCTTCTCTCCCCCTGTCCTCCCACCCACCCCTTCCCACTTCCCCGTTCTGGTTTTGCCAAGTACTGCTTCACTGAGTCTTTCTAGAACAAGGGGCCACTCCTCCTTTCTTCTTGTACCTCATTTGATGTGTGGATTATGTTTTGGGTATTCCAGTTTTCTAGGTTAATATCCACTTATTAGTGAGTGCATACCATGATTCACATTTTGAGTCTGGGTTACCTCACTTAGTATGATGTTCTCTAGCTCCATCCATTTGCCTAAGAATTTCATAAATTCATTGTTTCTAATGGCTGAATAGTACTCCATTGTGTAAATATACCACATTTTTTGCATCCACTCTTCTGTTGAGGGATACCTGGGTTGTTTCCAGCTTCTGGCAATTATAAATAGGGCTGCTATGAACATAGTAGAGCATGTATCCTTATTACATGGTGGGGAATCCTCTGGGTATATGCCCAGAAGTTATGTAGTAGGTTTTCTTCTGAGTCCACAACTGCAATGGTTAGTTGGCATTTTAAATGAGTTTTTGAAATGCATGGTTAATTATACTAGAAATGTGAAGTTTTTCATTTGTCCACAGTGAGATTCTCAGATTCTCTTTCACTCCTGCTTTCTGTTCTCTTTTCCTTTTCTCTTTCCTCCTTTCTTCCCTTGCCCTTTCTGCGTGCTTTCCTCCTTTGGCACACTCTTCTGTGCATCCCTAAAACATAACAGAACTGGTGCTTTGTAGCTGCTTCTTTCCTTTTACTCTTATCAACCAATAAGGGGGTAGAAGATAATTCTTTACCAAGTTTTATTTAGAGGATATATTTGCATTTTATTATTTATTTTCTCATTATCATTATATTGAATTAGTAAGCACAATATGCAATTCTGAAAATTTAAAAAGTGAGCTAGAGGTACATTCCTGGTCTCTTAGAGTCTTGGCTCTTATTTGATGACTGCCATCACGGACATCCCTCTGAGAACTACAATCTCTACCACTTTGACCCTACCTTGTAAATCCAGCCAAAATTCTACTTTCTGTGTACACATATGCATATGAATGTTTATATATCTATTTGTGTGTCCATACATTAGCTATGAACAAGTGAATGCAAGAATCTAGAAATCTGAAAAACATTATGCTTCTGGCTCTGTGTTTCCATCTTCCTAACATTAATCTTATAAGGTATATTATTGCTATTAATTATGGTTATTATTTGTTATGTCTTGAATCTATTCTCCTAGGAAAATGAAACATGTTCTTGACACTCTTTTGCCCAAACTATAATTTCTGGCTTTCAGTAGATTTTTGCTGAATGAAAGTTCTAAAGTCTTAACTGACATAGTGCATGAAGCAGTGAATGGAGATCATAAGACGCTAGCTACTCCAATATCAGTGTGTAATATTCTCTGCAGTTCCAAGGGCACTTAGCTGCTATGCAGTTATTGCAATTGGGTACATATGCTGCGCTTTAGAGATTGCTGCTAAATAAAGATCAAGTTATGTGTGTATTTCCCCAGAGAAAATAGAAAATTTAATCTCAAAGACAAGTTGTTGCCTGTAAGGTTGAAGATGGGTTTTAATCAGTGAAGAGGAGGGAAAAAAAAGAGTAAGAAATGTAATCTTTACCCTATTTCCAAGCTAAATCATCTTATCCTTTTAGACACATTCTTCACATTCTTCTTCACAGAGGGAAAGGACAAAAGTAATTCTCAGCATCACCTCTGCACCCTCCACGGTAGTCTCTGTGCCAAAGACATTGGGCTGCAGACCTTCACTGCTGAGAGAAAATATTAACCGCCCCTTTCCCAAACACAGCATGAAACCTAGACAATGTCTTTCCTCATTTCACTACCTAAGGCTATGTTCAAATCAGTCTGAATTTAGACTGCAGGAAAGCACCAGAATGTGGTAAGCCTTTCCTAGTGACATGCACACTGAATTTTCAAAAGCTCACTGACTGTGTATATAGGACTGTAGCATCTTGTCAGAAAGACCTCAAACATTTTCTGAGTTGTAATATGTAAGTATGACATATGGCTCTGTGCTTTGCATACTAAAAACAGCATCATTCATGTCTAATAATTTCTATTTTCCTCACATTGATGTCTATGAAAATGTTGTATTGAAGTGTTAAATCCCCAAATATTCCGTAACCGAGTACCACCTTTCAGAAACTTAAATCATAAAAATCTCATATAAGTTAATAGTTGTAATAATGCTAAAATGCCCTGAAAGTAGAAGATGTGTTTTAATCAGTGAAGAGGAGGGGAAAAAAAGATGAGTAAGAAATGTAATCATTATCCAATTTCCAAACTAAATAAAATTTATCATTATTCTTAATTATTTAATTTAATTTGCACAGGGTACATGGGTATTTTGCAAGAGGGTAGATATGCTTTACTTGAAATCCAGAAAAAGGTATTGGAGCCTCTGGAGCAAGTATTTTATGTGGCTGTGAGCCACTCCATAATTCCATGAGTGCTAGGAATTGAGTTCTGGTCCTCCTGAAAAGCAGTAAGAGATACTGGCTGTTGAGTCTTCATTTCAGTTCTTCTAATTTATGATTTAGACATTCAAAACCTCATAGCTTACTAGGCACTAGCATGGTGAAACTTAAATCACAATTGTATGAAGAGAATTCTCTTAATCTTCAGAGCCCAAGACTCTATGACCAACACTGTAAATTTCTTCATTTTTGTCCCTAATTTTTGTAATCTTTAGTATTTGGAAAACTATACTTCTTATGTTTTAATAAAAGTTGCCAGTAATGTTTAATATAGAATCTAGGTTTCAGGAAAAATATACTTGTTTATATTATAAATTGCCTTTCTTTTTTCCAAGTTCTAGGGATCTTACATAGATCCCTTTTACACACATGTGTCTATAACTGAGTGACATCCACAGCCTATTGGAACCTTCTACATATCTTCAAGTGAATATATAAACTCATCATGAATAGAAATAAAAGATCTTGGATTTAACCACACAAAGGCAGTATCGGGCCAATGTTGGAGAAACAGTTCAGAGCCAGCTGAAGGAATGAATTGCAGGTAGTTGGCAGCCTAGGTGTTCAGGGTGCTCACTTACTGCAGCCTGTAATTTATTCCCAAACAAGTTATTTTGATTTTATGATATCGATACAGAAACTTGTTTAAATTAATTGCTTGATATTAAAAAATGCTCAACTTCATTAGTCATTAGGGAAATGCAAACCAAAACAACCCTGATACTTCACCTTCACCAGTCAGAATGGCTAAGATTAAGAATTTAGGAGACAGCAGGTGTTAGCAAGGATGTGGAGAAAGAGGAACACTCCTCCACTGCTGGTGGGGTTGCAAACTGGTGCAACCACTCTGGATATCAGTTTGGCAGTTCCTCAGAAAACTGGGCACGTCAATTCCAGAGGATCCTGCTATACCACTCCTGGGCATATACCCAGAGGACTCCCCAGCTTGTAATAAGGATACATGCTCTACTATGTTCATAGAAGCCCTATTTATAATTGCCAGAAGCTGGGAAGAACCCAGGTATCCCTCAACGGAAGAATGGATGCAAAAAAATGCATATATACACAATGGAGTACTATTCAGCTATTAGAAACAATGAATTCATGAAATTCTTAGACAAATTGATGGAGTTGGAGAGCATCATACTAAGTGAGGTAACCCAGTCTCAAAAGATCAATCATGGTATGCACTCACTAATAAGTGGATATTAGCCTAGAAAATTGGAATACCCAAAACATAATCCACACATCAAATGAGGTACAAGAAGAATAGAGGAGTGGCCCCTGGTTCTGGAAAGACTCAGTATAACAGTATAGGGCAAATCCAGAACAGGGAAGTGGGAAGGAGTGGGTGGGAGAACAGGGGGAGGGAAGGGGGCTTAAAAATAAAAGAATAAAGAAAATTAATTGCTTGAATACAAACTTCTAATCTCTTTTCATCTACATTAACTTCCCAGTTATAAAATAAGCATTAACCCCTGAAGGATAATAGCCACACTTTGATTATCTCTAACATGATTATTCAATCAGACAGGGGGAGATTGTTCAGCAATTGTACTGGGATGTCTCCTGTCTGACAGGTTGTTTTGCTTTCTGGAGAAAATGTTATTTCCTAGCCAGACCTTTGTTCTGAAAGGTCTTGAGTTACCTTGTGATGTGAATCGCTGATCTAGCTTGATATTGTTCTGTTGAATATAATAATGCTGAGATGAGGCTGTGGTTTGTGAAGGTGAGCGACTTTATAGTCATAAAAATACTATCTTGAAGCCTAAAAAATAAACTCAGTATAGTTTCATCTGTTCTTATTGTTGTTGACATGTTTTTATTAGTATTTTAAATTCTTCATTGTCACTAAAGAAATTGTATTGTTCATCCTAAATTTTGCTTTGTACTTTTAAAGATATACTTTTTAAAAATGTAATTTATAAGATAATTTATGGAATTTTTTGTCATTCTGGATATATATGATAGATAACCTACTTTTGATTGCCTTGTGAGATCAATGCGGTAGAAAAGTTTGAAATTATTTCATATAGTTTATTAGTTTATATTTAAAAAATACTATTCAGAATCTCAATTTTATTTTGTAAGAGAGTTTTCTTTACCATTCCAGAAGCATGATCTGCATAAGTGAAATATATTTCTGCCCACACTTAGATATATAAACTTAATTCTGAATTTATTAATATATTTGTTTTAAAAACTTCATAAAACTTGCCAACAACAATAATCATGTTAAAGGAAAAACATTGATTTCTGGAGCATAAACACTTACATCAGGAGTGTAATACTTCAAATAGATATATGAGAGATACTAACTTTCATAGATTCACTTCATTCTTTTCTGTATGATTTATCATTAAGAAAGAAAAACAAAATTCAATGTGACATAGCCATGAGAGCAAGAAACCCAGTCTTCATCAGAGAGAATGAAATGAAACCCACATATTCAGATACTGTGTGGTTTTATTTGATTTGCTTTTGTTTTGACTCCAGTGAACTAAAGGTAGCAGAAGATTCCCACTGAGATGATTCACTGCTCATAACGTATATTGGGCATTTCTTCACATTCTTTGTAATACATAAATCAAAAGCATCTTAGGTGACCCTTATGTCATGCATGTATGCATATTCTTTTTTATATAGAAACTTAGAATATAATAATATTGCATGGTGTACTTCTATACTTAGTTTTAAGGATTTATCTTACCTTGAAACAGAGTTAGTGGAGTAGACACTTTCCTTGCATATATTTCTTTTGCTGTGAACCTGGAAGGGATGTATGCATGCACCTGTGAACTTGTTTTAGAGCAGGAATTTAAGAGTAGTGTGGAGATGATAAAAAAGTCATTTAGGGCACCAAATATCATGCCAGTGCAAATTGTACTTCACACTTAAACATGTGATCACCCAAGAATATATGAGAGACTGGATGGGAGGTGTTGATATAGTTGGAAAATTATACAGTGGTTTATTAATTGAGCTGAGTTATATGAAATATGCTTGATTTAACTTTAAACATTTTCTAGAAAAAGTAACTTAGGGGTAGTTCACAAGAGAGGCAAGAGGATTAGAAGTGATGAAGATGTGTCACCAAAATGTAGTATGTATACTCATAAACTCTTTCAAGAATAATAAAATAATCCCTTCTCTACAATTATTTTACCCATTAATTCACACATAAACACACTTTTTTGTTTTTTTTAATATTTTTATTTTCTATATTCTTTGTTTACATTCCAAATGATTTCCCCTTTCCCAGATGCCCTCTCCCCATATGTCCCATAAAACTTCTTCTCTCCACCCATTCTCCAATCACCTCCCTCCTTTTTCTCTGTCCCATGAGCACACTTTTAACTTTGTCTTTTTCCACCTTTATGAGTGCATGTGCCTGATGTGCATGTATAGAATCACACGTGAGTTTGTTTATTGCATGTGTTCCAGTGCTTGTCCAAGACTGATTTTGTGAGCCATCCCCATAGCTCTTGTACCTTATTTTTTGAGGCTGTGAGCATCGGTTACTTTTCTATTGCTATAAGAATACACCATGACCAAGGAAACTTAAAGAAGAAATTTGTATTTGGAGCTTATTTTTCCAGAAGCACGTTGTTTCCAGAAGAGGCACAGTTTCAGGAATAGTTGAGAGCTCCTATCAAGCACTACTGAAACATCTACCAACTGGGTACTAAGTATTTAAATTTCCAAGAATATGAGAAATATCTAATTCAAATCAAAGGCTCTCTCCAATATACCCAGAGCTCACTAACAGAATAAGTCCCACCAGCCGGCATACTCTTGTCTGTAATGTTTGAGGCTGGAATTATTGATCCATGCCTATAAATTTTGAGGTTGAATGCCATACCCTTGTAGAATTGTCTTGGAATTCAGGGACCAAACTACTGCCGTAACACTTCTGGAGCAAGCCAACTTAATATTCAAGATGTCTTCTACTCTTGTGAAAACATTATATGTAATCTGTAACTTGCATAAGTTTTTGTCATGAAGCTTCACGAACTTTTGCCTGTTGTTCTGTAGCTATCACCTCCAACCTAAATTTAATATGTCTCGATGGAATTTTGTGGCTAAATATTTCTGGACTGAAACTTGTATCACTTTACCAAAACAAAAAAATCTCTCCTGATTTTCATTATAAATGCACTATTTTGTAATGTGTGTGTTTTATCTGTAAACTCGTATAAAATTCTCTGTATTGGAACACTTACCCTCGTCTCAAGAATGTTTTCATCCACACTGGTGTGGTCCCATTTTCTGTCTATAATGTAGCTACGCAGTATGTCAAGATACCAATTCATATTGTAGAAAATTTTGGAGATGTGAATCTGTAGTAAGAACTCTATAAATGAATTAAATAAAAAATTGGAAACTTTTGATCATCTTATCTTCCAATTACAAAAATTTGAATCACAAATACTTTTCATATATGTAGCCTAATATTTATGCAAATTTTGCAATTAATTATGAGCTATTACATTCACACTACATTTAAAAATTAATATGTATTTCTTAAAGTTAAGATATTCATCTTGTGTATGGTTACTAGAAGGGGGTGTTGATGCAGCTGGAAAATTGGAGGGAGTGTATTATTAATTTAAATGAATTATGTTTGACTCTTTTAAACACTTTTCTAGACAGAAAGGTAGGTTTGCATTCATAAATGGGAGACATAAGCATGCACAATACAGATAAACATAGCTCTGGGTGTAGTTAGCAGTCAGTGGGATGAAAAACATGAAGGGAATATTGTTAAGTAATCACATGGGGAAAGAAAGATTTTAGTAAGCCAAAAAAGACAAAATCTAATGGTTTGAGACCATGTGTGTCAGATGTGAATACAAATACACAGAGAACAGGCTTATGTTAAACAAATTTAGGACTGATCCCTATTTTTAAAACGTGTGATGAGAGGAGGAATTGTTTATGAGAAACATTTTGGTGGAAATCATTAAGAGGAGTGTTTTGATGATGGTGTGATTAAATGAGCGGTAAAGGCTGGAACCAGGCATCTCACTGGGGAAGATGAGCCAGGCTCAAGAAGAATGTGATTACAGAGTGCCTCAGGTGCACTGGGACATTTCCAAGTTTACAGGACAGTTCATTTACATACCACATTTGCAAAACTCCCTTGAAAGTAGCAATTGCTGATCAACATCTACAAGATGCCACTGTTTTTCTATTGGTCAGATAGAAAAAATGGATATAACATGCTTGTGTTAAATATTTAGAGATTCTAAAAATCAATTCCAAATACTCTTAGTTAATCTAAAAAACAATAGTGATGTTCTATTTTAATATTATATGGATAGCTTTAACACTTATTCATTCAATTCCTGCACCTGGTATTGTTACCCATGATAAAACTTTCATAGAGACTTACGATCTTATTATAGCTTCTAAGAAACTTTATTTCATAAAGCTTTAGTTTATTCATTTTGGTAAAAGAGCAACATATTCTTATGCATTATTAAAACAATCATGAATTTGGAAACATTTGATATATTCTCCAATAACAGTTTTTAGTTCAGTTTCTCTTCTTCCTTTGATTTCTATACTTGCTACATTTGTGGCTGGAACTGTATGGTAACTTAGAGATATATTTTGACAAGATTATTAGTGCATTCATGTTACTTAATATTCTGAATACTATTTTACTATAATTGATTGATTAATGAGGCATGGGAAGCTATTCATAGATGAGTGGATAGTTGAAGTGGGTCAGATGGGGAACATTCATGATGGGCTCAAACAAGGCCCTTGTAGTCTTACAGATTAAACATCCTGTCTTTCTCCTGAAAGATCACTGACAAGCTTAATTTTTTGTTTGCTTGTTTAACATCTTATGCACTTAGGCTCATATACTGTTGTGCAAATGATTTCTTATACTGAAGAGAGACACAGGGTAAGAATATCCTTAAAGGCATTTCTGGGATTGAATTTAAATTTTTTTCTAAAACAATTAAGTCTTTAAAAGGTATAGATAGACTAGGAGATTATGTTAGTGCTCTATGTGTCAGAAACAATGAAAAATAAGAAAGATAAATTAAGGACATTAAGGCATAATTAGATGTGTTGCACGTTCTTGAAAATGTAACCTGGATTATTAAGTAATAAGTAACATATAAGAAGCAATAGAAAGCATTAACATTCAATCAGAACCTTCATTATGGCTATAGAAAACGTTTGTTTAGGGTATAGCTTTGGATGTACAGTATTTATATAGTCTTTGTCACCACTATGTTACACACACACACACACACACACACACACACACATACACACCACCACCACCACCACCACCACCACCACCACCACCACCACCACCAGTAAATGAAATGAAAATGATGATGAAAGCTGAAACTGTTCCAGCTAAAATTTAAAGAAATAGTAGCTGGTATTAGGAAAATACATTCTATGGGCTTTACTTCTCTATCCTATTCAAACCTTTCACAATTTTTCTGTCTACTAAAAATGTATATGACATCCTTATAATGAATAACTACTGTCTAGATGATGGCTAGAGTTTCCCTACAGGAAGAATTTATTGTTGTTGTTGTTGTTGTTATTTTGTTGTTGTTGTTGTTGTTATTTTTGTCTTAAAATATCTAAATATGTTTTAATTTAAAATCCATGAAAATTGAAGATACCCATGTTAGTTCCATTTCTTTTATACTGTGAATACTGAAACCTACAAACACAGCTTTGCCAATATCTCTGTAGGTCTTTGCAGGAGGTTATGTGGTCATTCTTTTCTATGCCCAAGATAGTATTAGCTTCATGAAATGATTGGTTTGCTTCTAGTTTTTATTTAACTTGTCTGTACTAATTTTCACAGGATTTTTAGCATGTTTTATTTAGGCTTCTCTATAGTCACAGAACTTATAGAATGTCTCCTTATTAAGGGAAATTATTAGAATGACATACAGTCTGCAGTCTAACTATCCAACAATGGGCAGCTGTGAATGGGAAGTCCAAGAATCTAGTAGTTGCTCAGTCCCAAGAGGTATTTCAACTATTCTTCTATATAAGCTGGAATCGTGAAGAAGTAAATCCAGACGTGCTGGCACTTAAGCACATGCAGATAAAGAGTGGGCCCTTTCTATTTTCCATTTTCTTTGTATACACCCCCAGTAGAAGGTATGACACAGATTAAAGGTGTGTACCGCCACAAATGGATCTGGAAAGTTTTCAGAACCAGGATGGCCTTGAACACAGAGATCTTCTTACCTCTATGTCCTGGGATTAAAGGCATATAATAACTTGGCTGGGCCTATGCTTTTTATTGTCACTATGCTTCAACATCTGGATCCCAGATGTGCCCTCCATTTCTGGATTGTAGTTCATTCCAGATGTAGTCAAGTTGACAACCAGGAATCACCAACATATTTCCTTTTACGATATCACCATGAGTAAAACTTTTTTGAGAGTGTTTGTAGTGTCCAAATGGTCCCATAAAGTCTTGTAAGTATGGAAGCATGTTATAAACAAAAGAAAAATACTAAATTTTAAGGAAAATGGAGCTGAAATTATTATGTTAAAAAAGCCTAAATTTAGAAAGAGAATTGCTATATCATTCCCAAATGAATGTCCTATAGTTTAAGTTATATACACATATGCATTTGTGTGGACCAGTGCAGATATAAATTGTAAAACTAGAGAAGGAGACATCAGTGTGGACCTAGGTTTTAAGACTGTGCAGAAGTTGGAATAGAAGCAAATAAGAATACATGTGACATGTTAATAGAAAAAGGACTGTTGAGAAGAAGAAATATATAAGCTGGCACATGAAGACCAAAGGAGAGAAAAATAGTATGTATAAAAATACCATAATAAAATAAATTATTCAAAACACAGAAGTTACACATATAAATATGTATGTTTATCCATGCACATAGGGATACACATAAGGATATATAATAATCTAACCATGTCCTGTTAAGTCATGTAGATTCAAAAAACATTCATATTCATTCTTACTCATATTTGCTAAATATGGCCACATTTATCTAAAAAATTATTTTAATTCAAAAATGTAAAACAAAGAACAAGCAATGTTTCTGTTAAAGATAAAGGCATTAGTTATATTGGTTTAAGAAAAAGAAAAGTGAATCAAAATAATTACATTGTTGATTTGTAAAATAGTTTTAGGAGAACCTGGCATTAACTATATCTTTAGTCTTAGTACTTGGAAGGTAGATGTAGGAGATCAAGAGTTCAAAGTTATTTTTTGCTATATATTGTTTTACACCCAATATGTATAACCGCCCAAAGCTATATTTGAATATGTCTTTCTTAAAATATAGTAAAATTTAAATAACTTGGACTTTTTAGGAAAAGTGTCTTGAGTACTTTAGAAAAATATTTAATTATGGAAATTCTCAGACATTAATGTACATATGTGAGTTTGTGTGAATGAACTGTGATTAATACTATTATATCATAGGAATATGAATAATCATTTTTTTAAAAGTACTGTATTATTTTGCTCTTAAGAACAAAATGTTCTACACAACATTATACTAAGCTTTATTTTATGTGAAGGAGAACAGTGACTGTAATGTCAAAATAAATAACAATAAACACATTCTGTATCCTACTGTGATAAAATCAATTTTCAGTTGTTCCTTTAACTTCCATGAACAATTTAATTAAACACCATCGATTACAAGGAGAATTTTAATTGAGGCAGATGTAATTTTTTTAATAAGAAAATAGTTTCTAAGCTTTTCAGAATTATTGTCATTAACTTTACTGGGGTATTTAAATACAATTCAATAAAACAAGACTTTTGGTTAATAATTGGTAATATATATATATATATATATATATATATACACACACACATATGTGTGTGTCTGAGTGTCTGTGTGTGTATGTGTGTGTCTCTGTGTATGTGTGTGTCTCTGTGTATATGTGTGTGTCTGTGTGTGTGTGTGTGTGTGTGTGTGAGTATATGTGTAGAAGTACCCAATGGCCACACACATACACAGTGGCTTCATATGGGCTATTGAAAGGTGAAGAAAGAACATTTATATCATTCCCTGGAAGATGCATTGTAGCTGTCTCTGTCTTTTATTTTATTTCATCAGGCACGTAATTTTCACGTATATTCTTGACACTCCTAACAAGTTTATGCCTAGAATCTATGGACATTTACTTCCTAAACCATAGCTGAGTTTGTTTCTTATTTTATATGCCAAATTCTTTGATGAGTAGTCAGTTTCAGACTATTTCTTCTAGTTGGCTTGATGCTCTCAGTCACTAGATGCTCACATTTTTTTTCCAGTCTTCATTATGCTTTGGAAATTGGTTGGATTGCCCAACATATTTTCTCAGTATTTCTGTCCATTTCAACTTTAAATTTCTTTTCAATACTAAAATATTTAACTAACTTCTTTTTCTGGCTTTGATCATTTCATAAATTAACCTGTGATTTTCTTTTCTTTTTTTTGTTTACTATTTTCCTCATTTAAATAAGTTTTATTTATCTATGTGTGATGATTAACCTGGTTGTTCACTTATCAGAGTTAAATTTGTCTAAAACAGCAGTAACTCATATTCCCGAGTCTCTGCAGTTGTTACACAGGAAATTCAGCACATAGGTGTCAGAAAATAGAGTGAATATTGATTGTGCCTTTCAATAAATGGACTTAGCAACATATCAGGAATGAAAGGTAAAATGATGAATCAGCTACTGTGTATCTGCCTTTTCTGCAAAGGGCATGTTTTCAGCTGATCTCATCATTAATATCAGATTTCTGATTCTTCAACTTTTGCATTTGAGTTGTATCAGAAGCACTCCAGGGAACTGTCATACTACTGGCTCTAGGACTGGGCTGCAAAACCTATTGTATTGATCTTTTGGGTTGTACACTGAGCAGATGTATTTCCCCTGGCTCTCTAACCTGGACATGGCCACAGTAATTTTAGTCATCTTGTGTTGTTGGTAAATCTACTTAATAACTCTTATGTAGGGTGTGAGGGTGTGTGCATGTGTGTGTGTGTATGTGTGTGTGAGTATATGTGTGTTTATGTGTGTGTGTGTGTGTGAGTGAGTGTGTGTGTGTGTGTGTGTGTGTGTGTGTGTGTGTGCTCTCAGCTTATTTCTCAGGTTTGAGAAAGTCACTAAGCTTTTCATCTAAATTATAATAACCAATTTCTATGGAGGGCACTGTCCAGTTTGCATTGCAAGAGTTTATATTTTCATACATCTTTAGAAATATTTATTTTACCTTAGTTTTCATGTCCCTGGATTTTTTGCAACTTGAAGTATCAGCATGTTCAAGAAAATATGCTATTATATGGATCATGCATCATTTTGTTTTAATAATTTTTATTGTGTTCTCTTCAAAATTCTATATCTTATGTACAAGAAGAAAACTATATTATTTAACACTGGGAATTGTATAGCTTTATTTTAGATAGAACCATGTTCTTCATTGAAAAAGATAATAGTTCATTATCATATTATATTTGACAAATATTCTCCATGAAAACTGTAGTGCCTGCATCTGTGGAGCTGTGTGTGACCTTATGCTATTTAACTTTTACCCAATTTGTATTTTGATATTCTAGAATCCTAATGTAAAATCTGCTCACCTTGTTTGCTCTCTCTTCATCTCTTTAGAATGTTTTCTATCCTGTCATTGTATGAGAAGCAAGTGCACCATGGCTGCTTACCAATTCCCTTGAGTGCGTGGGACAAAGCAACTTTCTCTGCAACAGGAGATATGAAGTAGCTCTTTGGAATCAATAATACTGGAGGGTTGTTTTGGTTGTTATCCAGCCTCTCAACTTTCAAGGAAGAGATGGAGAACATACTATGGGACATTTCCCTTGACTCACAGAATAGAAATACTGAGAAGTCCTCTTTTCAATTATTTCCTGGGGTAACATGGCATTCTAATTGATAAAAGAAATCTTGTTCTAGGAAGGGAGAGGAGCAAAGCCCAAGCCTCTTGAGACACCTCATTTCTCATTTCAAAATATGACATTTCTGTTATGTATTTCAGTTTTTCATCAAATTATTTTGAACAAATAGGAACGGAAGTAACAGGTCCATGGCCAAAATGATGACAGTCTTTAAAGGTATATTTGTGATTTTAAAGTATTATGCACAAACATACATCACAGAGATAATTCAATACTTCCAGATATTATTTTCTTCTTGTTATTACAACATGTGATTGTTAAATGTACAACAAATATATAATCATGTGTGCATACATGTGTTTCATTGTTACATAAATTTGTCTACATAGGCCCTGGATAATGCATAGAAAGACATTGTCAAAATGCTTTGATTTTTCTTACAATACTGTTTTTCATAAGAATATGTATTATTTTAGATATTTTGGGGGGATATTTTGTGGTGTTTTCTGTTTCACTCTCCCTTCATTGATTGCTTCTTAAAATTCATTTTTTGGCTTTGTGTGTTTGCTACCACCATGGTTGTTAAAAAGACATTGTGTTGTCTTCTACAATAAGATGATAGAAAATTAATATAGCTAGAAGACAGTAAATGTAGTTTACTTTCTGTGACTCAGTCTAGTACTAGTGACTATTTTTTGCTTGTTTGTTTTGGATAGCTGTATCTATAACAGAGCTCTCACTACCTGAAAACAGAACAACCTAGAACTTAAATGGTCGTAGTTAAAATTTTGTATATTTTCCATGTCTGTTTGCTTACAGTTTTCATTCTTGGAACAGGTGTCTTCATAAACACCACACAGGTTTTATAATTTATTCAAATGGCGATAAAGATACATACACACACACACACATACACACTACACACACACACACATATATATATATACATATATATATATATATATATATATATATATATATATATATATATATATATATATACATGCACACACACAAACAACTCTGGCACTACATTTTAAAGAATAATATAACTTGATTTACAACCATATTCTTTACTGAAAAGATAACCATTCATTATCATCATATATTTGACAAATATTTTCCATGAAAGCTGTAGTACCTGCATCCATGGAGCTGTGACCTTATGCTATTCAATTTTTACCCAGTGAAAGAAAGTTCTTCAATCTCTAATTCCTAATGTACTCATTTCTATATTACCAAAAAAAGGGCTTAGGAAGGCTGAATTCCATTCTCTTTACTTCACTTACCATAAGGGTCATTCTAGAGAAATAACTCTATTATTTCTAAAGAAATGGAAGTAACTTATCTAAGTTAACTTTCTGCTTCAGGGTACAGAAATCAAATAGTTATATTTTCTAGAATAAACCTGACTTTTTATGAAATATTATTAGGGTGATAAAATATAATGCCAAGAAATTGGCAGTATGACAGTCAAGCATTACAGCCAGTCATCATTCTATGCTGCCATATTTTCTGATGTTTTCTAAGGTATTTGTTTTGCAATGCATGATATCTTCTAAGTGCAACAGATGCCTCTGTGCATCTATGCTGAACCACAGATAGCTCCAAGCCTTTGATGCCCTAAGCTTTCCCTTTTTGGCACATTCAGTGATTTTTTTTTCCGTCTCAGCTTATTTGAAGATATGTTCATAGAATGGCTATAACTATTTAAATTTTGCTGTGTCACATTTTAAGTTGTTCCATGTTTAATCAAAGGAAAGGGTCAATGTTATCTATGGGAATATCATAACAATAGACTGTCACAATTTACTTGAAATAGATATGAAGCTGTTTCAAGTTTGGACATGTATGCTAAGATCCGATGTGCATACTATTGATAGTCATCTTTAAAGAAATGTTCTGTAATAAATTTGGATTTTATATTAGAAAGCACCTCTTTAATAAAGAACAGAGTTGTGATGATCTAATGGGAGAAATTTTAAAAACAAAGATCATATGGTAAAATTGCAGGTGTAAATGTAATTATTTCAATAAGAATCTTGCGTACAGGGGCCTTGATAGCCCAGAGGCAAAGTACTTGCCTGGCATCCCTGAACCCACTTTCAGTCTTCGGAAATGCAGGACCAAAGGCACAGAGTACCCCTGACTGATATAAATAAGGAACAATCCCCAGCCGTGATGCTGCTGCTAGGGGGAATTCAGTCAAGAGTCAAATCGAATATATATTATTTGTCAAATTATATCCACTTCTACCCCACACAACTATTGAAGTCCTATTAGTAACTTAAAAAATAATTATGTTTGACAGAGGACATCTTTATTTAAATACAATAAAATCATATCAATTAACTTTGATGAGCTCACTGAAAAATGAATGATAAATATATAAAATATTATATCTTGATTAAAATAAAATTAAAAGATAAATATTTATGATACTAAAATTAGATTTTGACTGAAATTTTTATATAGCTCTTTGTCATTTTATTATTATTATTATTATTAATCTTTTTAATAGTAGAACTCAACTATAAAAAGATTAATAATAATAATAATAATAATAAATGAATGAGCAAACAAGAAAGCCAAAAGAAAATGGAGGAGCAGGGGTGGGGTGGGGCTGTTTAGGAATAGTTGGTAATAGGGAAAATGTGATCAGAAAACATTTTCTAAAAGATTATTTCAAATAAAGTAGTTTAAAAATGGAAAGATTTGTTTAGTATATTTATTTAGTAAAATAACGTATTAATAAATTTCTCCAAAGTAATAAATACAGCACTGATCATACAGACTTTTCTATCATTTTTAAAGCATGTCAAAATTTCCTTCAGTAATCATTTTTCCAGTGTTCTACAATACTATATTTATAGAATTTCAAGTGTTTTTATTTTAATTATATAATCTCCAACACATCCTTTTCTCCTCCAAACCCCTTTAAGATTCAGCCACTGTCAATCAAATCCATAACTCTTCTTCAAGTATCCTCAACCCATTACTCCTCCTCCATCTCCAAGAGATCCATCTCCATCATCACACCCCCACATATGCATACACATACAAATACAACCGGCCTAGGGCTCTTAGTGTTAGTTATATTCATGTGTGTTTAAGGCTGACTGCTTGGTATTGGTCAAGCTGAGCTTGTTTGTGGTGAAGACTGATTCTTTCTCTCTTAGCAACCAGTAATTGACCATAACTCTTAATCTGGGGCAGGACATTATTTGACTTTTCCCACATCTAAGTTGTAGCCTCTTACCTCCCAGGCCTTTGGGACATTCTAGAAGTTTCCCCCATGCCCCACTCTCCTCGCACCTGCAAATATCAATTCATTCTCCAGGCCCTCTGGGATTCGTTCGTGAGCCCCACGCCTACCAAACCTGATCTTGCACCTCTTTTCCCTCTTCCCTCCTCTCTCTCACCCAAGTGCCTTCCTCCTTTGACTTGCCATGATCATTATGATCCCCATTCTAAGTGGGATTTAAGTGTCCTCCCTTGGACCTTCCTTCTAGTTAAACTTTTTATGGTCTATGTGTTGTATCATGGGTATTCTATACTGTTTTTGGATAATATATACTTATCAGTGAGTACATACAATGCATGCTCTTTTGTGCTGGGTTACCTCACTTGGGATGATATTTTCTAGTTCCGTCCATTTGCCTGCAAAATTTATGATGTCTTTGCTTTTAATACCTGAATAGTATTCCATTGTGTAAAGGAATCACATTTTCTGTACCCATTCTTCAGTTGAAGGACATCTGGGTTGCTTCCAGATTTTGGATATTACAAATAAGTCTGTTAGGGGCATCATGGAGAATGTGTCTTTGTAGTATGATGTACTTTTGGGTATATGTCCACGAGTGATATAGCTGAATTTTCATGTAGAACTATTTCCATTTGTTTGAGTAACAGCTAGTTTGATTTCCAGTGTGTTTGTACCAGTTTATAATCCCACCAGCAATGGATGAGTGTTCCTCTTTCTCCATACTTGACAGCACGTGCTGTCACTTGAGTTTTTTGTTTGTTTGGGTTTTTTTTTTCTTTTTTATTTCATTTTGTATTTTCTATATTCTTTGTTTACATTCCAAAGGCTTTTCCCTTTCCCAGTTCTCTGTCCCCAAAAGTCCCATAAGCCCTCTTCCCTCCACCCATTCTCTGATCTAACCCCTCCTACTTCTCTGTCCTGGTAGTCCCCTACAATGCTGGATCAAGCCTTTCCAGGACCAGGGAACTCTCACTCCTTCTTCTTGGGAGTCATTTGATATGTGAATTGTGTCTTGGGTACTCAGAGCTTCTCAGCTAATATCCACTTGTCAGCAACTGCATTCCATGTGTGTTCTTTTGTGATTGGGTTACCTCACTTTGTATTGTTTGTTTTTTGATACTGTCTTTTTATTATGTTATTAGATCTTTGTTTTATTTACATTTAGCATGTTATCCCCTTTCCTTGTTACCCCTCTGAAAACCCCCATCCCATCCCTCCTCCCCCTGCATGTCATTTGAGTTTTTGATCTTTGTTTTTCTGATTGGTTAAGATGCAATTACAGGGCTATTTTTAATTTGCATTTTTCTGATGACTAAGGATGTTTAACATTTCTTTAAGTGCTTCTCAGGCATTTAAGATTCTTCTGTTTAGAATTCTCTATTTAGCTCTGTAACCCATTTCTTAATTGACTTATTTGGCTTTTTTACAATCCAACTTCTTGTGTTCTTTATATATTTTGGATATTAGTCCTCAATGGGGTATAGGGTTAGTTAAGATCTTTTCCCATTCTGTAGGTTTCCATTTCTTCCTATTGACCGTGTCCTTTGCCTTACAGAAACTTTTCAATTTCATGAGGTCCCATTTGGCAGTTTTTGATCTTAGAACCTGAGAAGTTGATGTTCTGTTCAGGAAGTTTTCCCTGTGCCAATGCCTTCCCTCTTTCTTGTGTGTAGCTCCCCAAGCTCCACTTAATGTTGGAATGTGAATCTGCCAATGGGATCTATTCCTGTCAGCTACCAGAGAAAATTCTCTCTGCTTTCAATTGGGGTATTGACACCAATTCTATGAGTATACCCCTTTAAATCATGGGCTCCACCTAGCACCTTGTCTCTCAAATTAGAACAGTGATTCATTGACCACTCCCAATGAGTTCTGTTTTTCTAAGGCTTTTGTGCCTATTGGAGGAGAACAGTTTGTGAGTTGTAGGTTTTGTGGCTGGGTTGGTGTCCCAGTAACACAACTGGAAGCCTTGCCTGGTTACAGAATATGGCCTGTTCTTTTTTCTTCATACTTAGGAGTTTTCCATAGGGCCACCCTCATAAGACACAGTTTCTACATTGCCACCCAAATGCCCGTATGTTCCTGCTGTCCTTCTTTATACTCTCTCCCTCTGTTCGTCCCTCTCCTACCTGATCCCTTTTGCCCCTGTCCACTCTTTAAGCAGTCATTGATTGATGCTTGTAACCCTTCAAGATGTGAAACTTTTGTTATTAATATTGGTGTAGTGGTTTTTGCTATTATAAGAAGATATATTTAAGCTAATCTTTTGGTTAAGGTTTCATTGACAGCAACTCTGTCAGGCCTAGAAGACATATAAAATAAGGCATCCTAGTTCTGCTTCTTTTAAAAACTCTCTGCCCATTCTTCCTTTATGTTGCCAGGCTTAGGCATTTGGTGATGTATCAACTGGGGCTAGGTATACAATGAATACTTATTATTTTAATTTTGGCCAGTTTTAGATCTTTATAGGAACTTCTGTCTCTTGTAAAAGGAATTTTTTAATAAGTAGTGAGAGTTACACTTATTTGTGGATACAAACCTTTGAAACACAAGTAATATATTGTTGGTTTGAGAAAAGGGCACATACTTTAAATGGAGTTACACAACACGGGATAATAGATAATTCTCACTATAAGAGCCATAGACACTCTAAGAAAAAGACCTGGAGTCAGGCATAGGAAGCTGCCCTTGTAGTTGTTAGCCAAGGGATTCTATAAGACACCTAAACAATATAGGCTATTTCCATTGCCTTGGTGTCATTCTGTAACTTGAAGGCAAGATGCTATTGCTGAGGAAATTATACTTTAGAGACAGACCATAGATGCACTGAGTTGGACCTGACCTGGAAGATTACTTCCTAAGGAATATGTTTTTAGAGTTTCTAGAATCTGTAAATCTATAATGGTATGGTATACTTTTGCCAAGTCTCAAAGTATAGCAGAGATGTTATCTTTTTAACTGAGATATGGGTTAAATTATCAGATTACTTTTCAATGATTAGAATTTATGTGTGTGTTTCTTGGCCAGCTGATATTGTGTCATTGACAGATTTGAACAAGATTCAGTGGTTTTCATACTGTAAACTCAATAAATGCATGCATTCAGAGACTTCCAAGGAATTGAATTTCTTGATACTATTTCACTTCACTTATTACAAGTTGATTCACTTTCCTCAATCTTTATTCTTTTTATAACTGCTGGAAGGTGAGGTTTTTAATGTGTTATCTGATTTGCAAGAATGACAATAAGATTGTTTTATCTTCATCCTAAACAGAAAATCTAATTTTAAGTAGTGGCTTGGTTATCTGGTGATGACTTCATTAGGACAACACTGCAAAAGCCCACCTTGTTTATTCTCTTGCTCAATCGTTCTCTTTTCTAATCTTTATTTACTAGCCTTTTATTATTATTTATTTATTTGTTTTTTGAGGTGAGACTTATTTCAACATTATTATTATTAGTTATCACCGTATGCTATGTAATAAATTTAAAAGCACACTTCTCTATTTTAACTGAAATTCTGTCCTTTGTTCAAGATTTATATCTCTCCGACCTTCTTGCCATTGAGTATCCCTGTGTGTATTTCAGAACATACACTGACCAGTGTTTTATGTTCTACACATAAATCTGCCTGGGTTTTACTTATATCAGTTTGTGTTATGTTCTCTTTACCTACTTCAATTTTAGTTGTGCAAACTGTTTAATATAGGAAACTGAGCATAAAAGGCATAAAGATACATAATTCACATTGCTTTTAGCAAAGAACTTGTAGTCCCTCTATGGATGCAACAGACTCCCTACAAGCCTCTTGCTGTTGCCTTAAGATGCCTCCCCAACTTCAAAGTGATCTTTCTCAAAGTCGTGCCATTCAATATATTCAACATGTAGAGACTAAAATAGTCTTGAACTTTTGGCAACATATGTGAGAGCTTTATTGTCAATCTTTACTGAAGATGAGTCTCAAGAGCTAATGAGCTTATTGGAACTGCATGTAAATCAACTTCCTCTATCCAGTCATTCACATCCTTTCCCATTCATGGTTCTGTCCATAATATCGACATATGTCACATCCCATTTTTGACATTTCTGCTCAGATGCTAGTTCAAAGTTTTGTTTTCTATCCCCTTTATTTTCTACCCAAAGAAAATGCTTAATGTTTTGTTACTTTTTGCATTTTATTATTTTATCTTTAAAATACTTCAATTTTTCTTTATTCTCAAGCATCTCATGTACATATACAATGGAGTATCATCATATTTAATCTAAATTTTTTTGCAATGTATTTCCACAATATCCCCCAAACATGGCTATTTTATCTTTTAGATAACTAATCTTCATGTGTGCACAAGTGCAGCATTGCCTCAAGTATGGGAATTCTAGTTGTGGTTATGTCCTCTAAAGAGAAGGATTCTCTTTCCGTTAGTAATTCTCAAGTGCTGGGATCCCCTTAATAAATGTTTGAATATCATGAAGAGAAGCAGAGACACCATGCCATTTTTTGAGCTTTAATTGTTGCAAATTTAGATACATATAATAGTTTTTTATATTCATTCTTCTCATCTATAAACTGAGAAACAGCACACCTAATATTGTATCTACACTGGTGAGCTTATGCAAAGGTAATAGTGAAGCAACCAGATGTGATGTTTAATCTGATGAAAAAATATTATGAAGTCATCAGTTTTCATGCCAAGAAAAAAAGATGTATCACTTCAACTTTTGTTGTATTTAGCTTATTAGAATTCTCTTAGTAATACCTTTTCCCTCTAGGTGGAATCTTAAATCCAATCTATTTAATTGTTTTTAAACTTAGAATTCAAGACATTGGCTATGATTATTTGATGCTAATTATATTTAACACAAGCATTAGAATGAATATAAAGAGGACTGAGTCAACATTTTCTTTAGTAAATAACTGTGCATGTACTAGGCTGAAAAGGCAGGAAATTAAAATCTATTAGCAATAAACACTGTCCTTTGGACATCCTATTCTGAGAAAGTCTATTTTTTTACTATCCATTTTATCTTTTAAAACATTGATTTAAAAAAGTTCTATAAAATTAAATCCTGTGTTCACAAAATGAAAATGTCTACTTAGTCCATTTTAAAACACATTTCCCAGGGTGTTTATCTTTTCTAAAGGCCACTCAGCTGAAGTCATTAAACACATCATCACCATTACCACCAGGGTCATTCTCTTGTGCTTCAGGGCACCATAAGTTCATTACTAAGCAATTGCTCTACCTATAAGATGGCCATAGTTTTCACAGTGTTCCCTTTCCAAAGAATCACATTACACAGGAATCATATGATTTCTGTGTGATTGCATGGTTTTCATTAAATCATGTGCTTAACAAGTAGTTTATTAAGTTAATATCTATAGGAAATGCAGATGATCCTTTATTGAATCAAAGCAGTGTTGAAAGAATTAATACCAACATGTTAAAATGAGCAGAAATAACACTTATCTCGTCATTGTTTGACTCTTAATATACATCTGATGTGAGGGTACTTCCACTTAGCTCTTTATGTTGATGAACTTCCTCCACTGAAAGGCTTTCCACAGAATTTTACAATTCTCTGTCTGTAGTTTTTACCTCTTTATATTTTTGGTTTTAATGTCAGTCTTGAAGTAAAGGGAATATTTTCATTTGTATACTTGTGACTCATCCATTTTTCCCTGGTTTTAAAACATATTAAGCCAAAGCAAAGATGTCTGTGAACTTTTACACATTTTAATTCTTATTTTAAAATTTATCTTTAATCTTTTTTTTTTTTTACAGTTCAGTCCTTACCTCTCTCCTGGTCCACTCACCAACAGTCCCTCATCCCATTCCTCCACCCCTATCTCTAAGAGGATATCCCCACCCTCTAACTCCACGAGGCTTCTCTACTCCATGGGGCATCAAGTCTCTCCAGGGTTAGGTGCATCTTCTCTTACTAAGTCCAGACCAGCAGACCTCTGCTGCATATGTGTTGGGGGCCTCATGCCAGTTGGTGTATGTTGCATGGTTGGCAGTGTCTGCGAGATCTGGGGGACCAGGTTAGTTGAGACTGCTGATCCTCCTACAGGGTCGCCTTCCTCCTCAACTTCTCAGGCCTTTTCCTAATTCAACCACAGGGGTCCACAGCTTCACTCCACTGAATGGGTGTAAGTATCTGTGTCTGTCTCAGTCAGATACTTGTTGGGCCTCTCAGAGGGCAGCCATTCTAGGCTCCTATCTGTAAGCACACCATAGCAACATTCATTTCAACAGGCTTTTCAAACATAAATGTTAAAAGAATAAACTGTATTCTTTTATTTTTGGGAACTTGATTCCAAATATAACTGTTGTGATATGTAACTTTGTGTTAAGCTATGAATCCAGGCTTAGGAATGAAACAGCTTAATATAATCTAGAGCAAAATCTTAAAACCACAACCACTCTTGCTGACTACTGCACAGTTGAGTTTTTTCTTTTTTTCAATAGACATTATCATCAAGGAAATCAAAACTAGTTGGTTGGCCACAGAATGGAGTAAAGATTCATAAAGTAGATACAAAATTCAAAGAATTTTGATTTGAGTAAGAGCAATAGGAAGAAGTTTAGATGCTAAAAGTAGCATCATGCGACAGGCACATTTTTTCTTGATGGAATGGCTCTTGACTGCCTCGCACTGACTTGATTCCATCTGCATCATTGCCCTCCATCTCATAAATTGCAGAGCTATGGAAAAATGTAATAAAATAAAAGCTTTCAGCTTTCCCTGGAGAATACAGTGATCCATTGCTATACTTTAACTTCATATTATTCTTATTATTTAATTCATAAAAGAAATAGATGGGGGAAAGGAAGGTCAGGTTTATGTAATGTCACCAGAGAAGAAACAGTGCATATATAAAGAAAACTTCCTTGTATTAAGCTTTAGGTTTTAGATTTTAACTTTGGATTAACCCATTTTAAGAGGAGTAATCGTTCATATGGGTTATGCAAATATTGGTAAATTTTTATGGTAATTACTCTTTTAAAATTTCTTATGTATCTTTTCTTGTAACATCAAAATACTTTATATTTATATCAAAAAAAAACCTGAAATAATTTTAGTGGTTCTATGATATACAGTTATAAAGTGATCTACAATAATGAAAATTTGAAATTAAACAAGATTACAAATTTACTAATAACTGTTTGTAACTTTAAAACAAAGCTAAAGAATCAAAGTTGTATTGCTGGCCTCTGAATGAATGTTACCATATTTTTAAAGATTTCTATTAGCAAACAAAAATATAGATATGTTGGTTAATTAAAAAAAATCAGCAGCTTTACTGTGATATTTGAATCATAGTTTATAAAAATGATAAATATAAAATGTTAATGCAGCAGCAGCAGCAGCAGCAGCAGCGGCTGGTCCAGAGGAAGGGCCATCAGCAGTAGAACCAAGCGGACAGGGTCCAGGCAGACCCGGCGCCCACGACCACTGGCCATCGCTGGCCAGCCAGGCTGCAAGCAGCGGCGGATTTACGGTGCCTTTCACCACACAGAAGCCACATCAGAACTCTGCCTCCTGCCAGTCAGTTACGAGGGCTCCATATTGGTTCTCGGTCGCCAGAGAAATCAGACTGAGGTACGCAAATATAACCCAAGACCAACATCGCGGGGGTCTAAGCCCGACGGGTGTTGGCCTGCACCCAGGCCCTGGGCTGATCGGGGGACCACCGGGGTGCAAACCCGGCCAGGAGGTTTTTTTCCTCCCGGGCCGGCGCGCACCGCCGCCATTTTGCCTACGGGAAGCCAGAGAGACTAGCAGACAAAACCAAACCAGCTAACAGGCATAGCCCAAGGCGGACATAGCAGGGGTCTCAGACGGTCAGGCCCTGGACTGCCCCCAGGCCCTGGGCTGCTCGGTGGGCCATCTGTGTGCCAACCCGGCCAGGAGGTTGTTTATCCGGGCCAGTTTGCGCACCACCGCCATTTTGACTACGGGAAGCCAGAGAGACCTAGCAGGCAAAACCAAACCAGCTAACAGGCATAGCCCAAGGAGGACATAGCAGGGGTCTCAGACGGTCAGGCCCTGGACTGCCCCCAGGCCCTGGGCTGCTCGTTGAGCCATCTGTGTGCTGACCCAGCCAGGAGGTTGTTAGCCCAGCAGACTCTCCCAGCACTCTCAGGGAACTCGCGCATGCCACCATCCTAGCCACCTGACACACCCAATTAACACCCACAACTGAGGGGAGCTTTGCACCAACATTGGCCTGCCAGGCTTTTGCCTAGACACAGGGCCTGAGCAGCTAGGCTAGCCTTGTGTGCACCAACCCGGTTGGGAGTTCTGCTGCCCAGATCTGCCTGGGCGGCAGCACCACATCTCCAAGTCCTGCAAGTGGCTAACTGGGTTTCCGGGCGGCCAGCTGGGAGAAGTCAGTGTGCTCCAGTGAATCCAGCGGGCCCCAGCGGGAGCCTTCGGGTGCCTGCTTTGGGATCTGAACAGCCTGGGCAGCAGCACCCTGTCTATAAGCAGCGCAGGAGGTAAGCTGTGCAGCAGAGGCCAACTGGGAAGGGGCAGCTTGCACTGGTGAGTCCAGCACTGACAAGAAAAACTAACACCAGTGAGAACTAGATGGCAAAAGGCAAACGCAGGAACGTCACTAACAGAAATCAAGGCAATATGGCAACATCTGAACCCAATTCTCCTCTACCAACATGTCCTGGATACCCCATCACACCAGTAAAACAAGATTTGGATTTAAAATCACTGGTCATGATGCTGGTACAAGAACACATGAAGGACACACTTAAAGAAATTCAGGAGAAAATGGATCAAAAGTTAGAAGCCCTTGCAAGGGAAACACAAAAATCATTGAAAGAAATCCAGGAGAATACAAAAGCCAACAAGGAGGAAATGCAAAAAACACTTAAAGAAATACAGGAGAACTTTGCTCAACAGGCTGAGGTCATGAAAGACGAAACACAAAAATCTCTTAAAGAAATACAGGAGAACTTTGGTCAACAGGCTGAGCTCATGAAAGAGGAAACACAAAAATCTCTTAAAGAATTACAGGAAAACACAAACATGCAAGGGAAGGAGCTAAGCAAAACCATCCAGGATCTAAAATCAGAAGTAGAAACAACTAAGAAAACTCAAAGGGAGACAACTTTGGAGATAGAAAGCCTTGGGAAGAAATCAGGGGACAGAGATACAAATATCAACAACAGAATACAAGAGATAGAAGAAAGAATCTCAGATGCTGAAGATTCCATAGAAACCATGGACTCAACAGTTAAAGAAAATGCAAAATGCAAAAAGCTTGTAACCCAAAATATCCAGGAAATCCAGGACACAATGAGAAGACCAAACCTAAGGATTATAGGCATAGATGAGAGTGAAGATTTACAACTTAAAGGGCCAGCAAATATCTTCAATAAAATTATGGAAGAAAACTTCCCTAACCTAAAGAGAGAGATGCCCATGAATATACAAGAAGCCTACAGAACTCCAAACAGACTGGACCAGAACAGAAATACTTCCCGTCACATAATAATCAAAACACCAAATGTTCTAAACAAAGAAAGAATACTAAAGGCAGTAAGAGAAAAAGGCCAAGTAACATATAAAGGAAGACCTATCAGAATCACAGCAGACTTTTCACCTGAGACTATGAAGGCTAGAAGGTCCTGGGCAGATCTCATGCAGACTCTAAGAGAACACAAATGCCAACCAAAACTACTATATCCAGCAAAACTCTCAATCACCATAGATGGAGAAACTAAGATATTTCATGACAAAACCAAGTTTACCCAATATCTATCCACCAACCCGGCCCTAAAAAGGATAATAGGAGGACAACACCAATACAAGGAGGGAAACTTCACCCTGGAAAAAGCAAGATAGTAACCTTTCATCAAACCCAAAAGAAGTTAAGCATTCAAATTTAAAAAATAACGTCAAAAATGATAGGAAGTAACAATCACTATTCCTTAATATCTCTTAACATCAATGGACTTAATGCCCCAATAAAAAGACACAGACTAACTGAATGGATACGTAAACAGGACCCTACATTTTGCTGCTTACAGGAAACACACCTCAGGGTCAAAGACAAACACTACCTTAGAGTAAAAGGCTGGAAGACAATTTTACAAGCAAATGGTCTCAGGAAACAAGCTGGAGTAGCCATTTTAATATCAGATAAAATTGACTTTCAACCCAAAGTCATCAAAAGAGACCCTGAGGGACACTTCTTGCTGGTCAAAGGAAAAATACAAAAAGAAGA